>NW_027441463.1:0-300000 GCF_964195595.1 Calonectris borealis
AAAACGAGAGTTTGAGGAAGAAAACGAGAGCCTGAGGAACAAAACCAGTGCCAAAGGAAGAAAACCGGAGCCCGAGGAACAAAACCAGCGACGAAGGACAAAAAGGAAGGCCTGAAGAACAAAACGAGGGCCTTGGGAACAAAACCAGAGCCCGTGGAATAAAACCAGGGCCCGAGGAACCAAACCAGAAACCGAGGAACAAAACCAGAGCCCGTGGAAATAAAGCAGAGCCCGAGGAACAAAACAGAGCCCGAGGAAGTAATGCAGAGCTTCAGGAAGGAAACCAGAGCCTGAGGAAGAAAACTAGAGCCGGAGGAAGAAAACCAGACCCCAGGGAAGAAAACCAGAGCCCAAGGAAGAAAACCAGAGCCCGAGGAAGAAAACCAGAGCCCGAGGAAGAAAACTAGATCTCTTGGAACAAAACCAGATGCCGAGGAAGAAAAGGAGAGCCCGAGGAACAAAAACAGAGCCCGAGGAACAAAACCAAAGCCCGAAGAACAATATCAGAGCCCAAGGAACAAAAGGAAACCCCGAGGAAGAAAACTAGGGCCTGAGGAACAAAACTAGAGCTCGAGGAACAAACGCGGAGCCCGAGGAACACAACCAGAGCCCGAGGAACACAACCAGAGCCCGAGGAACAAACACAGAGCCCGAGGAACAAAACTAGGGCCCGAAGAAGAAAAGGAGAGCTCGAGGAAGAAATCCAGAGGCCGAGCAACAAAACCAGAGCCTGAGGAAGAAAACCAGAGCCCGAGGAAGAAAACCAGAACCCGAGGAACAAAACGAGAGTCCGAGGAAGAAAACGAGAGCCCGACGAACAAAACCACTGCCCGAGGAATAAAAGCAGAACTCGAGGAACAAAACCAGAGCCCAAGGACAAAAAGGAGGGCCTGAAGAACAAAACGAGGGCCATAGGAAGAAAACCAGAGCCCGTGGAATAAAACCAGGCCCCGAGGAACCGAACCAGAAACGGAGGAACAAATCCAGAGCCCGAGGAACAAAACTAGCCCTCGAGGAACAAAACCAGAGCCCGAGGAACAAAACCAGAGCCCGAGGAAAACAACCAGGGCCTGAGGAACGAAGCCAGAGCCCGAGGAACAAAACCACCCCTCGAGGTAAAGAAACAGGGTCCGAGGAAGAAAACCAGAGCCCGAGGAACAAAACCACAGCCTGAGGAACAAAACCAGAGCCCGAGGAAGAAAACAAGCCCTCGATGAACAAAACCAGAGCCCGAGGAACATAACCAGAGCCCGAGGAACATAACCAGAGCCCGAGGAAGAAAACCAGACCGCGATGAACAAAACCAGAGCCCGAGGAATAAAACCAGAGATCGAGGAACAAAACCAGAACCCGAGGAACAAAACGAGAGTTCGAGGAAGAAAACGAGAGCCCGAGGAACAAAACCAGTGCCAAAGGAAGAAAAGCAGAGCCCGAGGAAGAAAACCAGAGCTCAAGGAACAAAACCAGAACCCGAGGAACAAAACGAGAGTCCGAGGAAGAAATCGAGAGCCCGAGGAACAAAACCAGTGCCGAAGGAATAAAACCAGAGCTCGAGGAACAAAACCAGAGCCCAAGGACAAAAAGGAAGGCCTGAAGAACAAAACGAGGGCCATAGGAAGAAAACCAGAGCCCGTGGAATAAAACCAGGCCCCGAGGAACCGAACCAGAAACCGAGGAACAAATCCAGAGCCCGAGGAACAAAACTAGCCCTCGAGGAACAAAACCAGAGCCCGAGGAACAGAACCAGAGCCCGAGGGACACAACCAGAGCCCGAGGAAGAAAACAAGCCCTCGATGAACAAAACCAAAGCCCGAGGAACAGAACCAGAGCCCGAGGAACATAACCAGAGCCCGAGGAAGAAAACCAGACCGCGATGAACAAAACCAGAGCCCGAGGAATAAAACCAGAGCTCAAGGAACAAAACCAGAACCCGAGGAACAAAACGAGAGTTCGAGGAAGAAAACGAGAGCCCGAGGAACAAAACCAGTGCCAAAGGAAGAAAACCGGAGCCCGAGGAACAAAACCAGCGACGAAGGACAAAAAGGAAGGCCTGAAGAACAAAACAAGGGCCTTGGGAACAAAACCAGAGCCCGTGGAATAAAACCAGGGCCTGAGGAACCAAACCAGAAACCGAGGAACAAAACCGGAGCCCGTGGAAATAAAGCAGAGCCCGAGGAAGAAAACAGAGCCCGAGGAGGTAATGCAGAGCTTCAGGAAGGAAACCAGAGCCTGAGGAAGAAAACTAGAGCCGGAGGAAGAAAACCAGACCCCAAGGAAGAAAACCAGAGCCCAAGGAAGAAAACCAGAGCCCGAGGAAGAAAACCAGAGCCCGAGGAAGAAAACTAGAGCTCTTGGAAGAAAACCAGATGCCGAGGAAGAAAAGGAGAGCCCGAGGAACAAAAACAGAGCCCGAGGAACAAAACCAAAGCCCGAAGAACAATATCAGAGCCCAAGGAACAAAAGGAAAACCCGAGGAAGAAAACCAGGGCCTGAGGAACAAAACTAGAGCTCAAGGAACAAACCCGGAGACCAAGGAATAGAATCAGAGCCCGAGGAACAGAACCAGAGACCGAGGAACAAAAACAGAGCCCGAGGAACAAAACTAGGGCCCGAAGAAGAAAAGGAGAGCTCGAGGAAGAAATCCAGAGCCCGAGCAACAAAACCAGAGCCTGAGGAAGAAAACCAGAGCCCGAGGAAGAAAACCAGAGCCCGAGGAAGAAAACCAGAGCCCGAGGAAGAAAACCAGAGCTCAAGGAACAAAACCAGAACCCGAGGAACAAAACGAGAGTCCGAGGAAGAAAATGAGAGCCCGAGGAACAAAACCAGTGCCCAAGGAATAAAACCAGAGCTCGAGGAACAAAACCAGAGCCCAAGGACAAAAAGGAGGGCCTGAAGAACAAAACGGGGGCCATAGGAAGAAAACCAGAGCCCATAGAATAAAACCAGGGCCCGAGGAACCGAACCAGAAACCGAGGAACAAATCCAGAGCCCGAGGAACAAAACTAGCCTTCGAGGAACAAAACCAGAGCCCGAGGAACAAAACCAGAGCCCGAGGAAAACAACCAGGGCCTGAGGAACCAAGCCAGAGCCCGAGGAACAAAACCACCCCTCGAAGTAAAGAAACAGGGTCCGAGGAAGAAAACCAGAGCCCGAGGAAAAAAACCAGTGCCCGAGGAAGAAAACGAGAGCCCGAGGAACAAAACCAGTGCCCAAGGAATAAAACCAGAGGTCGAGGAACAAAACCAGAGCCCAAGGACAAAAAGGAAGGCCTGAAGAACAAAACGAGGGCCATAGGAAGAAAACCAGAGCCCGTGGAATAAAACCAGGCCCCGAGGAACCGAACCAGAAACCGAGGAACAAATCCAGAGCCCGAGGAACAAAACTAGCCCTCGAGGAACAAAACCAGAGCCCGAGGAACAAAACCAGAGCCTGAGGAAAACAACCAGAGCCTGAGGAACCAAGCCAGAGCCCGAGGAACAAAACGACCCCTCGAGGTAAAGAAACAGGGTCCGAGGAAAAAAACCAGAGCCCGAGGAAGAAAACCAGAGCCCGAGGAACAAAACCAGAGCCCGAGGAAGAAAACAAGCCCTCGATGAACAAAACGAGAGCCCGAGGAACAGAACCAGAGCCCGAGGAACAAAACCAGTGCCAAAGGAAGAAAACCAGAGCCCGAGGAAGAAAACCAGAGCCCGAGGAAGAAAACTAGAGCTCTTGGAACAAAACCAGATGCCGAGGAAGAAAAGGAGAGCCCGAGGAACAAAAACAGAGCCCGAGGAACAAAACCAAAGCCCGAAGAACAATATCAGAGCCCAAGGAACAAAAGGAAACCCCGAGGAAGAAAACCAGGGCCTGAGGAAAAAAACTAGAGCTCGAGGAACAAAACCAGACCCCAAGGAAGAAAACCAGAACCTGAGGAACAAAACCAGAGCCCGAGGAAGAAAACAGAGCCTGAGGAGCTAATGTAGAGCTTCAGAAAGGAAACCAGAGCCTGAGGAACAAAACCAGAGCCAGAGGAAGAAAACCAGAGACCAAGGAAGAAAACCAGAGCCCAAGGAACAAAACCAGAGCCCGAGGAAGAAAACTAGAGCTCAAGGAACAAAACCAGATGCCGAGGAAGAAAACGAAAGCCCGAGGAACAAAATCAGAGACCAAGAAAAAAACCAAAACCCCGAGGAAGAAAACCAGGGCCTGAGGAACAAAACCAGAGACCAAGGAACAAAACCAGAGCCCGTGAAAGAAAACCAGAGCCCAAGGAAGAAATCCAGAGCCCGAGGAAGTAAACTAGAGCTCTTGGAACAAAACCAGATGCCGAGGAAGAAAAGGAGAGCCCGAGGAACAAAAACAGAGCCCGAGGAACAAAACCAAAGCCCGAAGAACAATATCAGAGCCCAAGGAACAAAAGGAAACCCCGAGGAAGAAAACCAGGGCCTGAGGAAAAAAACTAGAGCTCGAGGAACAAACGCGGAGCCCGAGGAACACAACCAGAGCCCGAGGAACACAACCAGAGCCCGAGGAACAAACCCAGAGCCCGAGGAACAAAACTAGGTCCCGAAGAAGAAAAGGAGAGCAGAGCCCGAGGAAGAAAACCAGAGCCCGAGGAAGAAAACCAGAGCCTGAGGAAGAAAACCAGAGCTCAAGGAACAAAACCAGAACCCGAGGAACAAAACGAGAGTCCGAGGAAGAAAACGAGAGCCCGAGGAACATAACCAGTGCCCAAGGAATAAAACCAGAGCTCGAGGAACAAAACCAGAGCCCAAGGACAAAAAGGAGGGCCTGAAGAACAAAACGAGGGCCATAGGAAGAAAACCAGAGCCCGTGGAATAAAACCAGGCCCCGAGGAACCGAACCAGAAACCGAGGAACAAATCCAGAGCCCGAGGAACAAAACTAGCCCTCGAGGAACAAAACCAGAGCCCGAGGAACAAAACCAGAGCCCGAGGAAAACAACCAGGGCCTCAGGAACCAAGCCAGAGCCCGAGGAACAAAACGACCCCTCGAGGTAAAGAAACAGGGTCCGAGGAAGAAAACCAGAGCCCGAGGAAGAAAACCAGAGCCCGAGGAACAAAACCAGAGCGCGAGGAAAAAACCAGAGCCTGAGGAACAAAACCAGAGCCCGAGGAAGAAAACAAGCCCTCGATGAACAAAACAAGAGCCCGAGGAACAGAACCAGAGCCCGAGGAACATAACCAGAGCTCAAGGAACAAAACCAGAACCCGAGGAAGAAAACGAGAGTTCGAGGAAGAAAACGAGAGCCCGAGGAACAAAACCAGTGCCAAAGGAACAAAACCAGAGCCCGTGAAAGAAAACCAGAGCCCGAGGAAGAAAACTAGAGCTCTTGGAACAAAACCAGATGCCGAGGAAGAAAAGGAGAGCCCGAGGAACAAAAACAGAGCCCGAGGAACAAAACCAAAGCCCAAAGAACAATATCAGAGCCCAAGGAACAAAAGGAAACCCCGAGGAAGAAAACCAGGGCCTGAGGAACAAAACTAGAGCTCGAGAAACAAACTCGGAGCCTGAGGAACACAACCAGAGCCCGAGGAACACAACCAGAGCCCTAGCAACAAAAACAGAGCCCGAGGAACAAAACTAGGGCCCGAAGAAGAAAAGGAGAGCTCGAAGAAGAAATCCAGAGGCCGAGCAACAAAACCAGAGCCTGAGGAAGAAAACCAGAGCCCGAGGAAGAAAACCGGAGCCCGAGGAAGAAAACCAGAGCCCGAGGAAGAAAACCAGAGCCCGAGGAAGTAAACCAGAGCTCAAGGAACAAAACCAGAACCCGAGGAACAAAACGAGAGTCCGAGGAAGATAACGAGAGCCCGAGGAACAAAACCAGTGCCCAAGGAATAAAACCAGAACTCGAGGAACAATACCAGAGCCCAAGGACCAAAAAGGAGGGCCTAAAGAACAAAACGAGGGCCATAGGAAGAAAACCAGGGCCCGAGGAATAAAACCAGGGCCCGAGGAACCGAACCAGAAACGGAGGAAAAAATCCAGAGCCCGAGGAACAAAACTAGCCCTCGAGGAACAAAACCAGAGCCCGAGGAACAAAACCAGAGCCTGAGGAACAAAACCAGAGCCCGAGGAAGAAAACAAGCCCTCGATGAACAAAACAAGAGCCCGAGGAACAGAACCAGAGCCCGAGGAACATAACCAGAGCTCAAGGAAGAAAACCAGAACCCGAGGAAGAAAACGAGAGTTCGAGGAAGAAAACGAGAGCCCGAGGAACAAAACCAGTGCCAAAGGAAGAAAACAACCAGAGCCCGAGGAAGAAAACTAGAGCTCTTGGAACAAAACCAGATGCCGAGGAAGAAAAGGAGAGCCCGAGGAACAAAAACAGAGCCCGAGGAACAAAACCAAAGCCCGAAGAACAATATCAGAGCCCAAGGAACAAAAGGAAACCCCGAGGAAGAAAACCAGGGCCTGAGGAACAAAACTAGAGCTCGAGGAACAAAACCAGACCCCAAGGAACAAAACGAGAACCTGAGGAACAAAACCAGAGCCCGAGGAACAAAACAGAGCCTGAGGAGCTGATCCAGAGCTTCAGGAAGGAAACCAGAGCCTGAGGAACAAAACCAGAGCCAGAGGAACAAAACCAGAGCCCGAGGAACAAAACCAGAGCCCGAGGAAAACAACCAGGGCCTGAGGAACCAAGCCAGAGCCCGAAGAACAAAACCACCCCTCGAGGTAAAGAAACAGGGTCCGAGGAAGAAAACGAGAGCCCGAGGAACAAAACCAGAGCCTGAGGAACAAAACCAGAGCCCGAGGAAGAAAACGAGAGCCCGAGGAACAAAACCAGAGCCTGAGGAACAAAACCAGAGCCCGAGGAAGAAAACAAGCCCTCGATGAACAAAACCAGAGCCCGAGGAACATAACCAGAGCTCAAGGAACAAAACCAGAACCCGAGGAAGAAAACGAGAGTTCGAGGAAGAAAACGAGAGCCCGAGGAACAAAACCAGTGCCAAAGGAAGAAAACCAGAGCCCGAGGAAGAAAACCAGAGCCCGAGGAAGAAAACTAGAGCTCTTGGAACAAAACCAGGTGCCGAGGAAGAAAAGGAGAGCCCGAGGAACAAAAACAGAGCCCGAGGAACAAAACCAAAGCCCGAAGAACAATATCAGACCCAAGTAACAAAAGGAAACCCCGAGGAAGAAAACCAGGGCCTGAGGAACAAAACTAGAGCTCGAGGAACAAACCCGGAGCCCGAGGAACACAACCAGGGCCCGAGGAACACAACCAGAGCCCGAGGAACAAAAACAGAGCCCGAGGAACAAAACTAGGGCCCGAAGAAGAAAGGAGAGCTCGAGGAAGAAATCCAGAGCCCGAGCAACAAAACCAGAGCCCGAGCAACAAAACCAGAGCCTGAGGAAGAAAACCAGACCCTAAGGAAGAAAACCAGAGCTCAAGGAACAAAACCAGAACCCGAGGAACAAAACGAGAGTCCGAGGAAGAAAACGAGAGCCCGAGGAACATAACCAGTGCCCAAGGAATAAAACCAGAGCTCGAGGAACAAAACCAGAGCCCAAGGACAAAAAGGAAGGCCTGAAGAACAAAACGAGGGCCATAGGAAGAAAACCAGGGCCCGTGGAATAAAACCAGGTCCCGAGGAACCGAACCAGAAACGGAGGAACAAATCCAGAGCCCGAGGAACAAAACTAGCCCTCGAGGAACAAAACCAGAGCCCGAGGAACAAAACCAGAGCCCGAGGAAAACAACCAGGGCCTGAGGAACCAAGCCAGAGCCCGAGGAACAAAACCACCCCTCGAGGTAAAGAAACAGGGTCCGAGGAAGAAAACCAGAGCCCGAGGAACAAAACCAGAGCCTGAGGAACAAAACCAGAGCCTGAGGAAGAAAACCAGAACCCAAGGAAGAAAACCACAGCCCGAGGAAGAAAACCAGAGCCCAAGGAAGAAAACCAGAGCTCAAGGAACAAAACCAGAACCCGAGGAACAAAACGAGAGTTCGAGGAAGAAAACGAGAGCCCGAGGAACAAAACCAGTGCCAAAGGAAGAAAACCAGAGCCTGAGGAAGAAAACCAGAGCCAAAGGAAGAAAACCAGAGCCCGAGGAAGAAAACCAGAGCCCGAGGAAGAAAACTAGAGCTCTTGGAACAAAACCAGATGCCGAGGAAGAAAAGGAGAGCCCGAGGAACAAAAACAGAGCCCGAGGAACAAAACCAAAGCCCAAAAAACAATATCAGAGCCCAAGGAACAAAAGGAAACCCCGAGGAAGAAAACCAGGGCCTGAGGAACAAAACTAGAGCTCGAGGAACAAACCCGGAGCCCGAGGAACACAACCAGAGCCCGAGGAACACAACCAGAGCCCGAGGAAGAAAAACAGAGCCCGAGAAACAAAACTAGGGCCCAAAGAAGAAAAGGAGAACTCGAGGAAGAAATCCAGAGCCCGAGCAACAAAACCAGAGCCTGAGGAAGAAAACCGGATCCCGAGGAAGAAAACCAGAGCCCAAGGAAGAAAACCAGAGCCCGAGGAAGTAAACCAGAGCTCAAGGAACAAAACCAGAACCCGAGGAACAAAACGAGAGTCCGAGGAAGATAACGAGAGCCCGAGGAACAAAACCAGTGCCCAAGGAATAAAACCAGAACTCGAGGAACAAAACCAGAGCCCAAGGACCAAAAAGGAGGGCCTAAAGAACAAAACGAGGGCCATAGGAAGAAAACCAGAGCCCGAGGAATAAAACCAGGGCCCGAGGAACCGAACCAGAAACGGAGGAAAAAATCCAGAGCCCGAGGAACAAAACTAGCCCTCGAGGAACAAAACCAGAGCCCGAGGAACAAAACCAGAGCCTGAGGAACAAAACCAGAGCCCGAGGAAGAAAACAAGCCCTCGATGAACAAAACAAGAGCCCGAGGAACAGAACCAGAGCCTGAGGAACATAACCAGAGCTCAAGGAAGAAAACCAGAACCCGAGGAAGAAAACGAGAGTTCGAGGAAGAAAACGAGAGCCCGAGGAACAAAACCAGTGCCAAAGGAAGAAAACAACCAGAGCCCGAGGAAGAAAACTAGAGCTCTTGGAACAAAACCAGATGCCGAGGAAGAAAAGGAGAGCCCGAGGAACAAAAACAGAGCCCGAGGAACAAAACCAAAGCCCGAAGAACAATATCAGAGCCCAAGGAACAAAAGGAAACCCCGAGGAAGAAAACCAGGGCCTGAGGAACAAAACTAGAGCTCGAGGAACAAAACCAGACCCCAAGGAACAAAACGAGAACCTGAGGAACAAAACCAGAGCCCGAGGAACAAAACAGAGCCTGAGGAGCTAATCCAGAGCTTCAGGAAGGAAACCAGAGCCTGAGGAACAAAACCAGAGCCAGAGGAACAAAACCAGAGCCCGAGGAACAAAACCAGAGCCCGAGGAAAACAACCAGGGCCTGAGGAACCAAGCCAGAGCCCGAAGAACAAAACCACCCCTCGAGGTAAAGAAACAGGGTCCGAGGAAGAAAACGAGAGCCCGAGGAACAAAACCAGAGCCTGAGGAACAAAACCAGAGCCCGAGGAAGAAAACGAGAGCCCGAGGAACAAAACCAGAGCCTGAGGAACAAAACCAGAGCCCGAGGAAGAAAACAAGCCCTCGATGAACAAAACCAGAGCCCGAGGAACATAACCAGAGCTCAAGGAACAAAACCAGAACCCGAGGAAGAAAACGAGAGTTCGAGGAAGAAAACGAGAGCCCGAGGAACAAAACCAGTGCCCAAGGAATAAAACCAGAGCTCGAGGAACAAAACCAGAGCCCAAGGACAAAAAGGAAGGCCTGAAGAACAAAACGAGGGCCATAGGAAGAAAACCAGGGCCCGTGGAATAAAACCAGGTCCCGAGGAACCGAACCAGAAACGGAGGAACAAATCCAGAGCCCGAGGAACAAAACTAGCCCTCGAGGAACAAAACCAGAGCCCGAGGAACAAAACCAGAGCCCGAGGAAAACAACCAGGGCCTGAGGAACCAAGCCAGAGCCCGAGGAACAAAACCACCCCTCGAGGTAAAGAAACAGGGTCCGAGGAAGAAAACCAGAGCCCGAGGAACAAAACCAGAGCCTGAGGAACAAAACCAGAGCCTGAGGAAGAAAACCAGAACCCAAGGAAGAAAACCACAGCCCGAGGAAGAAAACCAGAGCCCAAGGAAGAAAACCAGAGCTCAAGGAACAAAACCAGAACCCGAGGAACAAAACGAGAGTTCGAGGAAGAAAACGAGAGCCCGAGGAACAAAACCAGTGCCAAAGGAAGAAAACCAGAGCCTGAGGAAGAAAACCAGAGCCAAAGGAAGAAAACCAGAGCCCGAGGAAGAAAACTAGAGCTCTTGGAACAAAACCAGATGCCGAGGAAGAAAAGGAGAGCCCGAGGAACAAAAACAGAGCCCGAGGAACAAAACCAAAGCCCAAAAAACAATATCAGAGCCCAAGGAACAAAAGGAAACCCCGAGGAAGAAAACCAGGGCCTGAGGAACAAAACTAGAGCTCGAGGAACAAACCCGGAGCCCGAGGAACACAACCAGAGCCCGAGGAACACAACCAGAGCCCGAGGAAGAAAAACAGAGCCCGAGAAACAAAACTAGGGCCCAAAGAAGAAAAGGAGAACTCGAGGAAGAAATCCAGAGCCCGAGCAACAAAACCAGAGCCTGAGGAAGAAAACCGGATCCCGAGGAAGAAAACCAGAGCCCAAGGAAGAAAACCAGAGCCCGAGGAAGTAAACCAGAGCTCAAGGAACAAAACCAGAACCCGAGGAACAAAACGAGAGTCCGAGGAAGATAACGAGAGCCCGAGGAACAAAACCAGTGCCCAAGGAATAAAACCAGAACTCGAGGAACAAAACCAGAGCCCAAGGACCAAAAAGGAGGGCCTAAAGAACAAAACGAGGGCCATAGGAAGAAAACCAGAGCCCGAGGAATAAAACCAGGGCCCGAGGAACCGAACCAGAAACGGAGGAAAAAATCCAGAGCCCGAGGAACAAAACTAGCCCTCGAGGAACAAAACCAGAGCCCGAGGAACAAAACCAGAGCCTGAGGAACAAAACCAGAGCCCGAGGAAGAAAACAAGCCCTCGATGAACAAAACAAGAGCCCGAGGAACAGAACCAGAGCCTGAGGAACATAACCAGAGCTCAAGGAAGAAAACCAGAACCCGAGGAAGAAAACGAGAGTTCGAGGAAGAAAACGAGAGCCCGAGGAACAAAACCAGTGCCAAAGGAAGAAAACAACCAGAGCCCGAGGAAGAAAACTAGAGCTCTTGGAACAAAACCAGATGCCGAGGAAGAAAAGGAGAGCCCGAGGAACAAAAACAGAGCCCGAGGAACAAAACCAAAGCCCGAAGAACAATATCAGAGCCCAAGGAACAAAAGGAAACCCCGAGGAAGAAAACCAGGGCCTGAGGAACAAAACTAGAGCTCGAGGAACAAAACCAGACCCCAAGGAACAAAACGAGAACCTGAGGAACAAAACCAGAGCCCGAGGAACAAAACAGAGCCTGAGGAGCTGATCCAGAGCTTCAGGAAGGAAACCAGAGCCTGAGGAACAAAACCAGAGCCAGAGGAACAAAACCAGAGCCCGAGGAACAAAACCAGAGCCCGAGGAAAACAACCAGGGCCTGAGGAACCAAGCCAGAGCCCGAAGAACAAAACCACCCCTCGAGGTAAAGAAACAGGGTCCGAGGAAGAAAACGAGAGCCCGAGGAACAAAACCAGAGCCTGAGGAACAAAACCAGAGCCCGAGGAAGAAAACGAGAGCCCGAGGAACAAAACCAGAGCCTGAGGAACAAAACCAGAGCCCGAGGAAGAAAACAAGCCCTCGATGAACAAAACCAGAGCCCGAGGAACATAACCAGAGCTCAAGGAACAAAACCAGAACCCGAGGAAGAAAACGAGAGTTCGAGGAAGAAAACGAGAGCCCGAGGAACAAAACCAGTGCCAAAGGAAGAAAACCAGAGCCCGAGGAAGAAAACCAGAGCCCGAGGAAGAAAACTAGAGCTCTTGGAACAAAACCAGGTGCCGAGGAAGAAAAGGAGAGCCCGAGGAACAAAAACAGAGCCCGAGGAACAAAACCAAAGCCCGAAGAACAATATCAGAGCCCAAGTAACAAAAGGAAACCCCGAGGAAGAAAACCAGGGCCTGAGGAACAAAACTAGAGCTCGAGGAACAAACCCGGAGCCCGAGGAACACAACCAGGGCCCGAGGAACACAACCAGAGCCCGAGGAACAAAAACAGAGCCCGAGGAACAAAACTAGGGCCCGAAGAAGAAAGGAGAGCTCGAGGAAGAAATCCAGAGCCCGAGCAACAAAACCAGAGCCCGAGCAACAAAACCAGAGCCTGAGGAAGAAAACCAGACCCTAAGGAAGAAAACCAGAGCTCAAGGAACAAAACCAGAACCCGAGGAACAAAACGAGAGTCCGAGGAAGAAAACGAGAGCCCGAGGAACATAACCAGTGCCCAAGGAATAAAACCAGAGCTCGAGGAACAAAACCAGAGCCCAAGGACAAAAAGGAAGGCCTGAAGAACAAAACGAGGGCCATAGGAAGAAAACCAGGGCCCGTGGAATAAAACCAGGTCCCGAGGAACCGAACCAGAAACGGAGGAACAAATCCAGAGCCCGAGGAACAAAACTAGCCCTCGAGGAACAAAACCAGAGCCCGAGGAACAAAACCAGAGCCCGAGGAAAACAACCAGGGCCTGAGGAACCAAGCCAGAGCCCGAGGAACAAAACCACCCCTCGAGGTAAAGAAACAGGGTCCGAGGAAGAAAACCAGAGCCCGAGGAACAAAACCAGAGCCTGAGGAACAAAACCAGAGCCTGAGGAAGAAAACCAGAACCCAAGGAAGAAAACCACAGCCCGAGGAAGAAAACCAGAGCCCAAGGAAGAAAACCAGAGCTCAAGGAACAAAACCAGAACCCGAGGAACAAAACGAGAGTTCGAGGAAGAAAACGAGAGCCCGAGGAACAAAACCAGTGCCAAAGGAAGAAAACCAGAGCCTGAGGAAGAAAACCAGAGCCAAAGGAAGAAAACCAGAGCCCGAGGAAGAAAACCAGAGCCCGAGGAAGAAAACTAGAGCTCTTGGAACAAAACCAGATGCCGAGGAAGAAAAGGAGAGCCCGAGGAACAAAAACAGAGCCCGAGGAACAAAACCAAAGCCCAAAAAACAATATCAGAGCCCAAGGAACAAAAGGAAACCCCGAGGAAGAAAACCAGGGCCTGAGGAACAAAACTAGAGCTCGAGGAACAAACCCGGAGCCCGAGGAACACAACCAGAGCCCGAGGAACACAACCAGAGCCCGAGGAAGAAAAACAGAGCCCGAGAAACAAAACTAGGGCCCAAAGAAGAAAAGGAGAACTCGAGGAAGAAATCCAGAGCCCGAGCAACAAAACCAGAGCCTGAGGAAGAAAACCGGATCCCGAGGAAGAAAACCAGAGCCCAAGGAAGAAAACCAGAGCCCGAGGAAGTAAACCAGAGCTCAAGGAACAAAACCAGAACCCGAGGAACAAAACGAGAGTCCGAGGAAGATAACGAGAGCCCGAGGAACAAAACCAGTGCCCAAGGAATAAAACCAGAACTCGAGGAACAAAACCAGAGCCCAAGGACCAAAAAGGAGGGCCTAAAGAACAAAACGAGGGCCATAGGAAGAAAACCAGAGCCCGAGGAATAAAACCAGGGCCCGAGGAACCGAACCAGAAACGGAGGAAAAAATCCAGAGCCCGAGGAACAAAACTAGCCCTCGAGGAACAAAACCAGAGCCCGAGGAACAAAACCAGAGCCTGAGGAACAAAACCAGAGCCCGAGGAAGAAAACAAGCCCTCGATGAACAAAACAAGAGCCCGAGGAACAGAACCAGAGCCTGAGGAACATAACCAGAGCTCAAGGAAGAAAACCAGAACCCGAGGAAGAAAACGAGAGTTCGAGGAAGAAAACGAGAGCCCGAGGAACAAAACCAGTGCCAAAGGAAGAAAACAACCAGAGCCCGAGGAAGAAAACTAGAGCTCTTGGAACAAAACCAGATGCCGAGGAAGAAAAGGAGAGCCCGAGGAACAAAAACAGAGCCCGAGGAACAAAACCAAAGCCCGAAGAACAATATCAGAGCCCAAGGAACAAAAGGAAACCCCGAGGAAGAAAACCAGGGCCTGAGGAACAAAACTAGAGCTCGAGGAACAAAACCAGACCCCAAGGAACAAAACGAGAACCTGAGGAACAAAACCAGAGCCCGAGGAACAAAACAGAGCCTGAGGAGCTAGTCCAGAGCTTCAGGAAGGAAACCAGAGCCTGAGGAACAAAACCAGAGCCAGAGGAACAAAACCAGAGCCCGAGGAACAAAACCAGAGCCCGAGGAAAACAACCAGGGCCTGAGGAACCAAGCCAGAGCCCGAAGAACAAAACCACCCCTCGAGGTAAAGAAACAGGGTCCGAGGAAGAAAACGAGAGCCCGAGGAACAAAACCAGAGCCTGAGGAACAAAACCAGAGCCCGAGGAAGAAAACGAGAGCCCGAGGAACAAAACCAGAGCCTGAGGAACAAAACCAGAGCCCGAGGAAGAAAACAAGCCCTCGATGAACAAAACCAGAGCCCGAGGAACATAACCAGAGCTCAAGGAACAAAACCAGAACCCGAGGAAGAAAACGAGAGTTCGAGGAAGAAAACGAGAGCCCGAGGAACAAAACCAGTGCCCAAGGAATAAAACCAGAGCTCGAGGAACAAAACCAGAGCCCAAGGACAAAAAGGAAGGCCTGAAGAACAAAACGAGGGCCATAGGAAGAAAACCAGGGCCCGTGGAATAAAACCAGGTCCCGAGGAACCGAACCAGAAACGGAGGAACAAATCCAGAGCCCGAGGAACAAAACTAGCCCTCGAGGAACAAAACCAGAGCCCGAGGAACAAAACCAGAGCCCGAGGAAAACAACCAGGGCCTGAGGAACGAAGCCAGAGCCCGAGGAACAAAACCACCCCTCGAGGTAAAGAAACAGGGTCCGAGGAAGAAAACCAGAGCCCGAGGAACAAAACCAGAGCCTGAGGAACAAAACCAGAGCCTGAGGAAGAAAACCAGAACCCAAGGAAGAAAACCACAGCCCGAGGAAGAAAACCAGAGCCCAAGGAAGAAAACCAGAGCTCAAGGAACAAAACCAGAACCCGAGGAACAAAACGAGAGTTCGAGGAAGAAAACGAGAGCCCGAGGAACAAAACCAGTGCCAAAGGAAGAAAACCAGAGCCTGAGGAAGAAAACCAGAGCCAAAGGAAGAAAACCAGAGCCCGAGGAAGAAAACCAGAGCCCGAGGAAGAAAACTAGAGCTCTTGGAACAAAACCAGATGCCGAGGAAGAAAAGGAGAGCCCGAGGAACAAAAACAGAGCCCGAGGAACAAAACCAAAGCCCAAAAAACAATATCAGAGCCCAAGGAACAAAAGGAAACCCCGAGGAAGAAAACCAGGGCCTGAGGAACAAAACTAGAGCTCGAGGAACAAACCCGGAGCCCGAGGAACACAACCAGAGCCCGAGGAACACAACCAGAGCCCGAGGAAGAAAAACAGAGCCCGAGAAACAAAACTAGGGCCCAAAGAAGAAAAGGAGAACTCGAGGAAGAAATCCAGAGCCCGAGCAACAAAACCAGAGCCTGAGGAAGAAAACCGGATCCCGAGGAAGAAAACCAGAGCCCAAGGAAGAAAACCAGAGCCCGAGGAAGTAAACCAGAGCTCAAGGAACAAAACCAGAACCCGAGGAACAAAACGAGAGTCCGAGGAAGATAACGAGAGCCCGAGGAACAAAACCAGTGCCCAAGGAATAAAACCAGAACTCGAGGAACAAAACCAGAGCCCAAGGACCAAAAAGGAGGGCCTAAAGAACAAAACGAGGGCCATAGGAAGAAAACCAGAGCCCGAGGAATAAAACCAGGGCCCGAGGAACCGAACCAGAAACGGAGGAAAAAATCCAGAGCCCGAGGAACAAAACTAGCCCTCGAGGAACAAAACCAGAGCCCGAGGAACAAAACCAGAGCCTGAGGAACAAAACCAGAGCCCGAGGAAGAAAACAAGCCCTCGATGAACAAAACAAGAGCCCGAGGAACAGAACCAGAGCCTGAGGAACATAACCAGAGCTCAAGGAAGAAAACCAGAACCCGAGGAAGAAAACGAGAGTTCGAGGAAGAAAACGAGAGCCCGAGGAACAAAACCAGTGCCAAAGGAAGAAAACAACCAGAGCCCGAGGAAGAAAACTAGAGCTCTTGGAACAAAACCAGATGCCGAGGAAGAAAAGGAGAGCCCGAGGAACAAAAACAGAGCCCGAGGAACAAAACCAAAGCCCGAAGAACAATATCAGAGCCCAAGGAACAAAAGGAAACCCCGAGGAAGAAAACCAGGGCCTGAGGAACAAAACTAGAGCTCGAGGAACAAAACCAGACCCCAAGGAACAAAACGAGAACCTGAGGAACAAAACCAGAGCCCGAGGAACAAAACAGAGCCTGAGGAGCTAGTCCAGAGCTTCAGGAAGGAAACCAGAGCCTGAGGAACAAAACCAGAGCCAGAGGAACAAAACCAGAGCCCGAGGAACAAAACCAGAGCCCGAGGAAAACAACCAGGGCCTGAGGAACCAAGCCAGAGCCCGAAGAACAAAACCACCCCTCGAGGTAAAGAAACAGGGTCCGAGGAAGAAAACGAGAGCCCGAGGAACAAAACCAGAGCCTGAGGAACAAAACCAGAGCCCGAGGAAGAAAACGAGAGCCCGAGGAACAAAACCAGAGCCTGAGGAACAAAACCAGAGCCCGAGGAAGAAAACAAGCCCTCGATGAACAAAACCAGAGCCCGAGGAACATAACCAGAGCTCAAGGAACAAAACCAGAACCCGAGGAAGAAAACGAGAGTTCGAGGAAGAAAACGAGAGCCCGAGGAACAAAACCAGTGCCAAAGGAAGAAAACCAGAGCCCGAGGAAGAAAACCAGAGCCCGAGGAAGAAAACTAGAGCTCTTGGAACAAAACCAGGTGCCGAGGAAGAAAAGGAGAGCCCGAGGAACAAAAACAGAGCCCGAGGAACAAAACCAAAGCCCGAAGAACAATATCAGAGCCCAAGTAACAAAAGGAAACCCCGAGGAAGAAAACCAGGGCCTGAGGAACAAAACTAGAGCTCGAGGAACAAACCCGGAGCCCGAGGAACACAACCAGGGCCCGAGGAACACAACCAGAGCCCGAGGAACAAAAACAGAGCCCGAGGAACAAAACTAGGGCCCGAAGAAGAAAGGAGAGCTCGAGGAAGAAATCCAGAGCCCGAGCAACAAAACCAGAGCCCGAGCAACAAAACCAGAGCCTGAGGAAGAAAACCAGACCCTAAGGAAGAAAACCAGCCCTCAAGGAACAAAACCAGAACCCGAGGAACAAAACGAGAGTCTGAGGAAGAAAACGAGAGCCCGAGGAACAAAACCAGTGCCCAAGGAATAAAACCAGAGCTCGAGGAACAAAACCAGAGCCCAAGGACAAAAAGGAAGGCCTGAAGAACAAAACGAGGGCCATAGGAAGAAAACCAGGGCCCGTGGAATAAAACCAGGTCCCGAGGAACCGAACCAGAAACGGAGGAACAAATCCAGAGCCCGAGGAACAAAACTAGCCCTCGAGGAACAAAACCAGAGCCCGAGGAACAAAACCAGAGCCCGAGGAAAACAACCAGGGCCTGAGGAACCAAGCCAGAGCCCGAGGAACAAAACCACCCCTCGAGGTAAAGAAACAGGGTCCGAGGAAGAAAACGAGAGCCCGAGGAACAAAACCAGAGCCTGAGGAACAAAACCAGAGCCCGAGGAAGAAAACCAGACCTCGATGAACAAAACCAGAGCCCGAGGAATAAAACCAGAGCCTGAGGAAGAAAACCAGAACCCAAGGAAGAAAACCACAGCCCGAGGAAGAAAACCAGAGCCCAAGGAAGAAAACCAGAGCTCAAGGAACAAAACCAGAACCCGAGGAACAAAACGAGAGTTCGAGGAAGAAAACGAGAGCCCGAGGAACAAAACCAGTGCCAAAGGAAGAAAACCAGAGCCCGAGGAAGAAAACCAGAGCCAAAGGAAGAAAACCAGAGACCGAGGAAGAAAACCAGAGCCCGAGGAAGAAAACTAGAGCTCTTGGAACAAAACCAGATGCCGAGGAAGAAAAGGAGAGCCCGAGGAACAAAAACAGAGCCCGAGGAACAAAACCAAAGCCCGAAAAACAATATCAGAGCCCAAGGAACAAAAGGAAACCCCGAGGAAGAAAACCAGGGCCTGAGGAACAAAACTAGAGCTCGAGGAACAAACCCGGAGCCCGAGGAACACAACCAGAGCCCGAGGAACACAACCAGAGCCCGAGGAAGAAAAACAGAGCCCGAGAAACAAAACTAGGGCCCAAAGAAGAAAAGGAGAACTCGAGGAAGAAATCCAGAGCCCGAGCAACAAAACCAGAGCCTGAGGAAGAAAACCAGAGCCCGAGGAAGAAAACCAGAGCCCAAGGAAGAAAACCAGAGCTCAAGGAACAAAACCAGAACCCGAGGAAAAAAACGAGAGTCTGAGGAAGAAAACGAGAGCCCGAGGAACATAACCAGTGCCCAAGGAATAAAACCAGAGCTCGAGGAACAAAACCAGAGCCCAAGGACAAAAAGGAAGGCCTGAAGAACAAAACGAGGGCCATAGGAAGAAAACCAGAGCCCGTGGAATAAAACCAGGGCCCGAGGAACCGAACCAGAAACCGAGGAACAAGTCCAGAGCCCGAGGAACAAAACTAGCCCTCGAGGAACAAAACCAGAGCCCAAGGAACAAAACCAGAGCCCGAGGAAAACAACCAGGGCCTGAGGAACCAAGCCAGAGCCCGAGGAACAAAACCACCCCTCGAGGTAAAGAAACAGGGTCCGAGGAAGAAAACCAGAGCCCAAGGAACAAAACCAGAGCCTGAGGAACAAAACCAGAGCCCGAGGAAGAAAACAAGCCCTCGATGAACAAAACCAGAGCCCGAGGAACAGAACCAGAGCCCGAGGAACACAACCAGAGCCTGAGGAAGAAAACGAGACCTCGATGAACAAAACCAGAGCCCGAGGAATAAAACCAGAGCTCAAGGAACAAAACCAGAACCTGAGGAACAAAACGAGAGTTCGAGGAAGAAAACGAGAACCTGAGGAACAAAACCAGTGCCAAAGGAAGAAAACCAGAGCCCGAGGAAGAAAACCAGAGCCAAAGGAAGAAAACCAGAGCCCGAGGAAGAAAACCAGAGCCCGAGGAAGAAAACTAGAGCTCTTGGAACAAAACCAGATGCCGAGGAAGAAAAGGAGAGCCCGAGGAACAAAAACAGAGCCCGAGGAACAAAACCAAAGCCCAAAGAACAATATCAGAGCCCAAGGAACAAAAGGAAACCCCGAGGAAGAAAACCAGGGCCTGAGGAACAAAACTAGAGCTCGAGGAACAAACCCGGAGCCCGAGGAACACAACCAGAGCCCGAGGAAGAAAAACAGAGCCCGAGAAACAAAACTAGGGCCCAAAGAAGAAAAGGAGAACTCGAGGAAGAAATCCAGAGCCCGAGCAACAAAACCAGAGCCTGAGGAAGAAAACCAGAGCCCGAGGAAGAAAACGAGAGCCCGAGGAACAAAACCAGAGCCTGAGGAACAAAACCAGAGCCCGAGGAAGAAAACAAGCCCTCGATGAACAAAACCAGAGCCCGAGGAACATAACCAGAGCTCAAGGAACAAAACCAGAACCCGAGGAAGAAAACGAGAGTTCGAGGAAGAAAACGAGAGCCCGAGGAACAAAACCAGTGCCCAAGGAATAAAACCAGAGCTCGAGGAACAAAACCAGAGCCCAAGGACAAAAAGGAAGGCCTGAAGAACAAAACGAGGGCCATAGGAAGAAAACCAGGGCCCGTGGAATAAAACCAGGTCCCGAGGAACCGAACCAGAAACGGAGGAACAAATCCAGAGCCCGAGGAACAAAACTAGCCCTCGAGGAACAAAACCAGAGCCCGAGGAACAAAACCAGAGCCCGAGGAAAACAACCAGGGCCTGAGGAACCAAGCCAGAGCCCGAGGAACAAAACCACCCCTCGAGGTAAAGAAACAGGGTCCGAGGAAGAAAACCAGAGCCCGAGGAACAAAACCAGAGCCTGAGGAACAAAACCAGAGCCTGAGGAAGAAAACCAGAACCCAAGGAAGAAAACCACAGCCCGAGGAAGAAAACCAGAGCCCAAGGAAGAAAACCAGAGCTCAAGGAACAAAACCAGAACCCGAGGAACAAAACGAGAGTTCGAGGAAGAAAACGAGAGCCCGAGGAACAAAACCAGTGCCAAAGGAAGAAAACCAGAGCCTGAGGAAGAAAACCAGAGCCAAAGGAAGAAAACCAGAGCCCGAGGAAGAAAACCAGAGCCCGAGGAAGAAAACTAGAGCTCTTGGAACAAAACCAGATGCCGAGGAAGAAAAGGAGAGCCCGAGGAACAAAAACAGAGCCCGAGGAACAAAACCAAAGCCCAAAAAACAATATCAGAGCCCAAGGAACAAAAGGAAACCCCGAGGAAGAAAACCAGGGCCTGAGGAACAAAACTAGAGCTCGAGGAACAAACCCGGAGCCCGAGGAACACAACCAGAGCCCGAGGAACACAACCAGAGCCCGAGGAAGAAAAACAGAGCCCGAGAAACAAAACTAGGGCCCAAAGAAGAAAAGGAGAACTCGAGGAAGAAATCCAGAGCCCGAGCAACAAAACCAGAGCCTGAGGAAGAAAACCGGATCCCGAGGAAGAAAACCAGAGCCCAAGGAAGAAAACCAGAGCCCGAGGAAGTAAACCAGAGCTCAAGGAACAAAACCAGAACCCGAGGAACAAAACGAGAGTCCGAGGAAGATAACGAGAGCCCGAGGAACAAAACCAGTGCCCAAGGAATAAAACCAGAACTCGAGGAACAAAACCAGAGCCCAAGGACCAAAAAGGAGGGCCTAAAGAACAAAACGAGGGCCATAGGAAGAAAACCAGAGCCCGAGGAATAAAACCAGGGCCCGAGGAACCGAACCAGAAACGGAGGAAAAAATCCAGAGCCCGAGGAACAAAACTAGCCCTCGAGGAACAAAACCAGAGCCCGAGGAACAAAACCAGAGCCTGAGGAACAAAACCAGAGCCCGAGGAAGAAAACAAGCCCTCGATGAACAAAACAAGAGCCCGAGGAACAGAACCAGAGCCTGAGGAACATAACCAGAGCTCAAGGAAGAAAACCAGAACCCGAGGAAGAAAACGAGAGTTCGAGGAAGAAAACGAGAGCCCGAGGAACAAAACCAGTGCCAAAGGAAGAAAACAACCAGAGCCCGAGGAAGAAAACTAGAGCTCTTGGAACAAAACCAGATGCCGAGGAAGAAAAGGAGAGCCCGAGGAACAAAAACAGAGCCCGAGGAACAAAACCAAAGCCCGAAGAACAATATCAGAGCCCAAGGAACAAAAGGAAACCCCGAGGAAGAAAACCAGGGCCTGAGGAACAAAACTAGAGCTCGAGGAACAAAACCAGACCCCAAGGAACAAAACGAGAACCTGAGGAACAAAACCAGAGCCCGAGGAACAAAACAGAGCCTGAGGAGCTGATCCAGAGCTTCAGGAAGGAAACCAGAGCCTGAGGAACAAAACCAGAGCCAGAGGAACAAAACCAGAGCCCGAGGAACAAAACCAGAGCCCGAGGAAAACAACCAGGGCCTGAGGAACCAAGCCAGAGCCCGAAGAACAAAACCACCCCTCGAGGTAAAGAAACAGGGTCCGAGGAAGAAAACGAGAGCCCGAGGAACAAAACCAGAGCCTGAGGAACAAAACCAGAGCCCGAGGAAGAAAACGAGAGCCCGAGGAACAAAACCAGAGCCTGAGGAACAAAACCAGAGCCCGAGGAAGAAAACAAGCCCTCGATGAACAAAACCAGAGCCCGAGGAACATAACCAGAGCTCAAGGAACAAAACCAGAACCCGAGGAAGAAAACGAGAGTTCGAGGAAGAAAACGAGAGCCCGAGGAACAAAACCAGTGCCCAAGGAATAAAACCAGAGCTCGAGGAACAAAACCAGAGCCCAAGGACAAAAAGGAAGGCCTGAAGAACAAAACGAGGGCCATAGGAAGAAAACCAGGGCCCGTGGAATAAAACCAGGTCCCGAGGAACCGAACCAGAAACGGAGGAACAAATCCAGAGCCCGAGGAACAAAACTAGCCCTCGAGGAACAAAACCAGAGCCCGAGGAACAAAACCAGAGCCCGAGGAAAACAACCAGGGCCTGAGGAACGAAGCCAGAGCCCGAGGAACAAAACCACCCCTCGAGGTAAAGAAACAGGGTCCGAGGAAGAAAACCAGAGCCCGAGGAACAAAACCAGAGCCTGAGGAACAAAACCAGAGCCTGAGGAAGAAAACCAGAACCCAAGGAAGAAAACCACAGCCCGAGGAAGAAAACCAGAGCCCAAGGAAGAAAACCAGAGCTCAAGGAACAAAACCAGAACCCGAGGAACAAAACGAGAGTTCGAGGAAGAAAACGAGAGCCCGAGGAACAAAACCAGTGCCAAAGGAAGAAAACCAGAGCCTGAGGAAGAAAACCAGAGCCAAAGGAAGAAAACCAGAGCCCGAGGAAGAAAACCAGAGCCCGAGGAAGAAAACTAGAGCTCTTGGAACAAAACCAGATGCCGAGGAAGAAAAGGAGAGCCCGAGGAACAAAAACAGAGCCCGAGGAACAAAACCAAAGCCCAAAAAACAATATCAGAGCCCAAGGAACAAAAGGAAACCCCGAGGAAGAAAACCAGGGCCTGAGGAACAAAACTAGAGCTCGAGGAACAAACCCGGAGCCCGAGGAACACAACCAGAGCCCGAGGAACACAACCAGAGCCCGAGGAAGAAAAACAGAGCCCGAGAAACAAAACTAGGGCCCAAAGAAGAAAAGGAGAACTCGAGGAAGAAATCCAGAGCCCGAGCAACAAAACCAGAGCCTGAGGAAGAAAACCGGATCCCGAGGAAGAAAACCAGAGCCCAAGGAAGAAAACCAGAGCCCGAGGAAGTAAACCAGAGCTCAAGGAACAAAACCAGAACCCGAGGAACAAAACGAGAGTCCGAGGAAGATAACGAGAGCCCGAGGAACAAAACCAGTGCCCAAGGAATAAAACCAGAACTCGAGGAACAAAACCAGAGCCCAAGGACCAAAAAGGAGGGCCTAAAGAACAAAACGAGGGCCATAGGAAGAAAACCAGAGCCCGAGGAATAAAACCAGGGCCCGAGGAACCGAACCAGAAACGGAGGAAAAAATCCAGAGCCCGAGGAACAAAACTAGCCCTCGAGGAACAAAACCAGAGCCCGAGGAACAAAACCAGAGCCTGAGGAACAAAACCAGAGCCCGAGGAAGAAAACAAGCCCTCGATGAACAAAACAAGAGCCCGAGGAACAGAACCAGAGCCTGAGGAACATAACCAGAGCTCAAGGAAGAAAACCAGAACCCGAGGAAGAAAACGAGAGTTCGAGGAAGAAAACGAGAGCCCGAGGAACAAAACCAGTGCCAAAGGAAGAAAACAACCAGAGCCCGAGGAAGAAAACTAGAGCTCTTGGAACAAAACCAGATGCCGAGGAAGAAAAGGAGAGCCCGAGGAACAAAAACAGAGCCCGAGGAACAAAACCAAAGCCCGAAGAACAATATCAGAGCCCAAGGAACAAAAGGAAACCCCGAGGAAGAAAACCAGGGCCTGAGGAACAAAACTAGAGCTCGAGGAACAAAACCAGACCCCAAGGAACAAAACGAGAACCTGAGGAACAAAACCAGAGCCCGAGGAACAAAACAGAGCCTGAGGAGCTAGTCCAGAGCTTCAGGAAGGAAACCAGAGCCTGAGGAACAAAACCAGAGCCAGAGGAACAAAACCAGAGCCCGAGGAACAAAACCAGAGCCCGAGGAAAACAACCAGGGCCTGAGGAACCAAGCCAGAGCCCGAAGAACAAAACCACCCCTCGAGGTAAAGAAACAGGGTCCGAGGAAGAAAACGAGAGCCCGAGGAACAAAACCAGAGCCTGAGGAACAAAACCAGAGCCCGAGGAAGAAAACGAGAGCCCGAGGAACAAAACCAGAGCCTGAGGAACAAAACCAGAGCCCGAGGAAGAAAACAAGCCCTCGATGAACAAAACCAGAGCCCGAGGAACATAACCAGAGCTCAAGGAACAAAACCAGAACCCGAGGAAGAAAACGAGAGTTCGAGGAAGAAAACGAGAGCCCGAGGAACAAAACCAGTGCCAAAGGAAGAAAACCAGAGCCCGAGGAAGAAAACCAGAGCCCGAGGAAGAAAACTAGAGCTCTTGGAACAAAACCAGGTGCCGAGGAAGAAAAGGAGAGCCCGAGGAACAAAAACAGAGCCCGAGGAACAAAACCAAAGCCCGAAGAACAATATCAGAGCCCAAGTAACAAAAGGAAACCCCGAGGAAGAAAACCAGGGCCTGAGGAACAAAACTAGAGCTCGAGGAACAAACCCGGAGCCCGAGGAACACAACCAGGGCCCGAGGAACACAACCAGAGCCCGAGGAACAAAAACAGAGCCCGAGGAACAAAACTAGGGCCCGAAGAAGAAAGGAGAGCTCGAGGAAGAAATCCAGAGCCCGAGCAACAAAACCAGAGCCCGAGCAACAAAACCAGAGCCTGAGGAAGAAAACCAGACCCTAAGGAAGAAAACCAGCCCTCAAGGAACAAAACCAGAACCCGAGGAACAAAACGAGAGTCTGAGGAAGAAAACGAGAGCCCGAGGAACAAAACCAGTGCCCAAGGAATAAAACCAGAGCTCGAGGAACAAAACCAGAGCCCAAGGACAAAAAGGAAGGCCTGAAGAACAAAACGAGGGCCATAGGAAGAAAACCAGGGCCCGTGGAATAAAACCAGGTCCCGAGGAACCGAACCAGAAACGGAGGAACAAATCCAGAGCCCGAGGAACAAAACTAGCCCTCGAGGAACAAAACCAGAGCCCGAGGAACAAAACCAGAGCCCGAGGAAAACAACCAGGGCCTGAGGAACCAAGCCAGAGCCCGAGGAACAAAACCACCCCTCGAGGTAAAGAAACAGGGTCCGAGGAAGAAAACCAGAGCCCGAGGAACAAAACCAGAGCCTGAGGAACAAAACCAGAGCCCGAGGAAGAAAACCAGACCTCGATGAACAAAACCAGAGCCCGAGGAATAAAACCAGAGCCTGAGGAAGAAAACCAGAACCCAAGGAAGAAAACCACAGCCCGAGGAAGAAAACCAGAGCCCAAGGAAGAAAACCAGAGCTCAAGGAACAAAACCAGAACCCGAGGAACAAAACGAGAGTTCGAGGAAGAAAACGAGAGCCCGAGGAACAAAACCAGTGCCAAAGGAAGAAAACCAGAGCCCGAGGAAGAAAACCAGAGCCAAAGGAAGAAAACCAGAGACCGAGGAAGAAAACCAGAGCCCGAGGAAGAAAACTAGAGCTCTTGGAACAAAACCAGATGCCGAGGAAGAAAAGGAGAGCCCGAGGAACAAAAACAGAGCCCGAGGAACAAAACCAAAGCCCGAAAAACAATATCAGAGCCCAAGGAACAAAAGGAAACCCCGAGGAAGAAAACCAGGGCCTGAGGAACAAAACTAGAGCTCGAGGAACAAACCCGGAGCCCGAGGAACACAACCAGAGCCCGAGGAACACAACCAGAGCCCGAGGAAGAAAAACAGAGCCCGAGAAACAAAACTAGGGCCCAAAGAAGAAAAGGAGAACTCGAGGAAGAAATCCAGAGCCCGAGCAACAAAACCAGAGCCTGAGGAAGAAAACCAGAGCCCGAGGAAGAAAACCAGAGCCCAAGGAAGAAAACCAGAGCTCAAGGAACAAAACCAGAACCCGAGGAAAAAAACGAGAGTCTGAGGAAGAAAACGAGAGCCCGAGGAACATAACCAGTGCCCAAGGAATAAAACCAGAGCTCGAGGAACAAAACCAGAGCCCAAGGACAAAAAGGAAGGCCTGAAGAACAAAACGAGGGCCATAGGAAGAAAACCAGAGCCCGTGGAATAAAACCAGGGCCCGAGGAACCGAACCAGAAACCGAGGAACAAGTCCAGAGCCCGAGGAACAAAACTAGCCCTCGAGGAACAAAACCAGAGCCCAAGGAACAAAACCAGAGCCCGAGGAAAACAACCAGGGCCTGAGGAACCAAGCCAGAGCCCGAGGAAGAAAACCACCCCTCGAGGTAAAGAAACAGGGTCCGAGGAAGAAAACCAGAGCCCGAGGAACAAAACCAGAGCCTGAGGAACAAAACCAGAGCCCGAGGAAGAAAACAAGCCCTCGATGAACAAAACCAGAGCCCGAGGAACAGAACCAGAGCCCGAGGAACACAACCAGAGCCTGAGGAAGAAAACGAGACCTCGATGAACAAAACCAGAGCCCGAGGAATAAAACCAGAGCTCAAGGAACAAAACCAGAACCCGAGGAACAAAACGAGAGTTCGAGGAAGAAAACGAGAGCCCGAGGAACAAAACCAGTGCCAAAGGAAGAAAACCAGAGCCCGAGGAAGAAAACCAGAGCCCGAGGAAGAAAACTAGAGCTCTTGGAACAAAACCAGATGCCGAGGAAGAAAAGGAGAGCCCGAGGAACAAAAATAGAGCCCGAGGAACAAAACCAAAGCCCGAAGAACAATATCAGAGCCCAAGGAACAAAAGGAAACCCCGAGGAAGAAAACCAGGGCCTGAGGAACAAAACTAGAGCTCGAGGAACAAACCTGGAGTCCGAGGAACACAACCAGGGCCCGAGGAACACAACCAGAGCCCGAGGAACAAAAACAGAGCCCGAGGAACAAAACTAGGGCCCGAAGAAGAAAAGGAGAGCTCGAGGAAGAAATCCAGAGCCCGAGCAACAAAACCAGAGCCTGAGGAAGAAAACCAGAGCCCGAGGAAGAAAACCAGACCTCAAGGAACAGAACCAGAGCCCGAGGAACAGAACCAGAGCCCGAGGAACATAACCAGAGCCCGAGGAAGAAAACCAGACCGCGATGAACAAAAACAGAGCCCGAGGAATAAAACCAGAGATCAAGGAACAAAACCAGAACCCGAGGAACAAAACGAGAGTTCGAGGAAGAAAAAGAGAGCCCGAGGAACAAAACCAGTGCCAAAGGAAGAAAACCAGAGCCCGAGGAAGAAAACCAGAGCTCAAGGAACAAAACCAGAACCCGAGGATCAAAACGAGAGTCCGAGGAAGAAATCGAGAGCCCGAGGAACAAAACCAGTGCCGAAGGAATAAAACCAGAGCTCGAGGAACAAAACCAGAGCCCAAGGACAAAAAGGAAGGCCTGAAGAACAAAACGAGGGCCATAGGAAGAAAACCAGAGCCCGTGGAATAAAACCAGGCCCCGAGGAACCGAACCAGAAACCGAGGAACAAATCCAGAGCCCGAGGAACAAAACTAGCCCTCGAGGAACAAAACCAGAGCCCGAGGAACAGAACCAGAGCCCGAGGGACACAACCAGAGCCCGAGGAAGAAAACAAGCCCTCGATGAACAAAACCAGAGCCCGAGGAACAGAACCAGAGCCCGAGGAACATAACCAGAGCCCGAGGAAGAAAACCAGACCGCGATGAAGAAAACCAGAGCCCGAGGAATAAAACCAGAGCTCAAGGAACAAAACCAGAACCCGAGGAACAAAACGAGAGTTCGAGGAAGAAAAGGAGAGCCCGAGGAACAGAAACAGAGCCCGAGGAACAAAACCAAAGCCTGAAGAACAATATCAGAGCCCAAGGAACAAAAGGAAACCCCGAGGAAGAAAACCAGGGCCTGAGGAAGAAAACTAGAGCTCGAGGAACAAACCCGGAGCCTGAGGAATACAACCAGAGCCCGGAGAACACAACCAGAGCCCGAGGAAGAAAACCAGAGTCTGAGGAAGAAAACCAGAGCTCAAGGAACAAAACGAGAGTCCGAGGAAGAAAACGAGAGCCCGAGGAACATAACCAGTGCCCAAGGAATAAAACCAGAGCTCGAGGAACAAAACCAGAGCCCAAGGACAAAAAGGAAGGCCTGAAGAACAAAACGAGGGACATAGGAAGAAAACCAGAGCCCGTGGAATAAAACCAGGCCCCGAGGAACCGAACCAGAAACGGAGGAACAAATCCAGAGCCCGAGGAACAAAACTAGCCCTCGAGGAACAAAACCAGAGCCCGAGGAACAAAACCAGAGCCCGAGGAAAACAACCAGGGCCTGAGGAACCAAGCCAGAGCCCGAGGAACAAAACCACCCCTCGAGGTAAAGAAACAGGGTCCGAGGAAGAAAACCAGAGCCCGAGGAACAAAACCAGAGCCCGAGGAACAAAACCAGAGCCCGAGGAAGAAAACAAGCGCTCGATGAACAAAACGAGAGCCCGAGGAACAGAACCAGAGCCCGAGGAACAAAACCAGTGCCAAAGGAAGAAAACCAGAGCCCGAGGAAGAAAACCAGAGCCCGAGGAAGAAAACTAGAGCTCTTGGAACAAAACCAGGTGCCGAGGAAGAAAAGGAGAACCCGAGGAACAAAAACAGAGCCCGAGGAACAAAACCAAAGCCCGAAGAACAATATCAGAGCCCAAGGAACAAAAGGAAACCCCGAGGAAGAAAACCAGGGCCTGAGGAACAAAACTAGAGCTCGAGGAACAAAACCAGACCCCAAGGAAGAAAACCAGAACCTGAGGAACAAAACCAGAGCCCGAGGAAGAAAACAGAGCCTGAGGAGCTAATGTAGAGCTTCAGGAAGGAAACCAGAGCCTGAGGAACAAAACCAGAGCCAGAGGAAGAAAACCAGAGACCAAGGAAGAAAACCAGAGCCCAAGGAACAAAACCAGAGCCCGAGGAAGAAAACGAAAGCCCGAGGAACAAAATCAGAGACCAAGAAAAAAACCAAAACCCCGAGGAAGAAAACCAGGGCCTGAGGAACAAAACCAGAGACCAAGGAACAAAACCAGAGCCCGTGAAAGAAAACCAGAGCCCAAGGAAGAAAACCAGAGCCCGAGGAAGAAAACTAGAGCTCTTGGAAAAAAACCAGATGCCGAGGAAGAAAAGGAGAGCCCGAGGAACAAAAACAGAGCCCGAGGAACAAAACCAAAGCCCGAAGAACAATATCAGAGCCCAAGGAACAAAAGGAAACCCCGAGGAAGAAAACCAGGGCCTGAGGAACAAAACTAGAGCTCGAGGAACAAACCCGGAGCCCGAGGAACACAACCAGAGCCCGAGGAACACAACCAGAGCCCGAGGAACAAACACAGAGCCCGAGGAACAAAACTAGGGCCCGAAGAATAAAAGGAGAGCAGAGCCCGAGGAAGAAAACCAGAGCCCGAGGAAGAAAACCAGAGCCCAAGGAAGAAAACCAGAGCTCAAGGAACAAAACCAGAACCCGAGGAACAAAACGAGAGTCCGAGGAAGAAAACGAGAGCCCGAGGAACATAACCAGTGCCCAAGGAATAAAACCAGAGCTCGAGGAACAAAACCAGAGCCCAAGGACAAAAAGGAGGGCCTGAAGAACAAAACGAGGGCCATAGGAAGAAAACCAGAGCCCGTGGAATAAAACCAGGCCCCGAGGAACCGAACCAGAAACGGAGGAACAAATCCAGAGCCCGAGGAACAAAACTAGCCCTCGAGGAACAAAACCAGAGCCCGAGGAACAAAACCAGAGCCCGAGGAAAACAACCAGGGCCTGAGGAACCAAGCCAGAGCCCGAGGAACAAAACGACCCCTCGAGGTAAAGAAACAGGGTCCGAGGAAGAAAACCAGAGCCCGAGGAAGAAAACCAGAGCCCGAGGAAGAAAACCAGAGCCCGAGGAACAAAACCAGAGCCTGAGGAACAAAACCAGAGCCCGAAGAAGAAAAAAAGCCCTCGATGAACAAAACAAGAGCCCGAGGAACAGAACCAGAGCCCGAGGAACATAACCAGAGCTCAAGGAACAAAACCAGAACCCGAGGAACAAAACGAGAGTTCGAGGAAGAAAACGAGAGCCCGAGGAATAAAACCAGTGCCAAAGGAAGAAAACCAGAGCCCGAGGAAGAAAACCAGAGCCCGAGGAAGAAAACTAGAGCTCTTGGAACAAAACCAGATGCCGAGGAAGAAAAGGAGAGCCCGAGGAACAAAAACAGAGCCCGAGGAACAAAACCAAAGCCCGAAGAACAATATCAGAGCCCAAGGAACAAAAGGAAACCCCGAGGAAGAAAACCAGGGCCTGAGGAACAAAACTAGAGCTCGAGGAACAAAACCAGACCCCAAGGAACAAAACGAGAACCTGAGGAACAAAACCAGAGCCCGAGGAACAAAACAGAGCCTGAGGAGCTGATACAGAGCTTCAGGAAGGAAACCAGAGCCTGAGGAACAAAACCAGAGCCAGAGGAAGAAAACCAGAGACCAAGGAACAAAACCAGAGCCCAAGGAACAAAACCAGAGCCCGAGGAAGAAAACTAGAGCTCGAGGAACAAAACCAGATGCCGAGGAAGAAAACGAAAGCCCGAGGAAAAAAATCAGAGTCCAAGGAACAAAACAAAACACCGAGGAAGAAAACCAGGGCCTGAGAAACAAAACCAGAGACCAAGGAACAAAACCAGAGCCCGTGAAAGAAAACCAGAGCCCGAGGAAGAAAACTAGAGCTCTTGGAACAAAACCAGATGCCGAGGAAGAAAAGGAGAGCCCGAGGAACAAAAACAGAGCCCGAGGAACAAAACCAAAGCCCAAAGAACAATATCAGAGCCCAACGAACAAAAGGAAACCCCGAGGAAGAAAACCAGGGCCTGAGGAACAAAACTAGAGCTCGAGAAACAAACTCGGAGCCTGAGGAACACAACCAGAGCCCGAGGAACACTACCAGAGCCCTAGGAACAAAAACAGAGCCCGAGGAACAAAACTAGGGCCCGAAGAAGAAAAGGAGAGCTCGAGGAAGAAATCCAGAGGCCGAGCAACAAAACCAGAGCCTGAGGAAGAAAACCAGAGCCCGAGGAAGAAAACCGGAGCCCGAGGAAGAAAACCAGAGCCCGAGGAAGTAAACCAGAGCTCAAGGAACAAAACCAGAATCCGAGGAACAAAACGAGAGTCCGAGGAAGATAACGAGAGCCCGAGGAACAAAACCAGTGCCCAAGGAATAAAACCAGAACTCGAGGAACAAAACCAGAGCCCAAGGACCAAAAAGGAGGGCCTAAAGAACAAAACTAGGGCCATAGGAAGAAAACCAGAGCCCGTGGAATAAAACCAGGGCCCGAGGAAACGAACCAGAAACCGAGGAACAAGTCCAGAGCCCGAGGAACAAAACTAGCCCTCGAGGAACAAAACCAGAGCCCAAGGAACAAAACCAGAGCCCGAGGAAAACAACCAGGGCCTGAGGAACCAAGCCAGAGCCCGAGGAACAAAACCACCCCTCGAGGTAAAGAAACAGGGTCCGAGGAAGAAAACCAGAGCCCAAGGAACAAAACCAGAGCCTGAGGAACAAAACCAGAGCCCGAGGAAGAAAACAAGCCCTCGATGAACAAAACCAGAGCCCGAGGAACAGAACCAGAGCCCGAGGAACACAACCAGAGCCTGAGGAAGAAAACGAGACCTCGATGAACAAAACCAGAGCCCGAGGAATAAAACCAGAGCTGAAGGAACAAAACCAGAACCCGAGGAACAAAACGAGAGTTCGAGGAAGAAAACGAGAACCTGAGGAACAAAACCAGTGCCAAAGGAAGAAAACCAGAGCCCGAGGAAGAAAACCAGAGCCAAAGGAAGAAAACCAGAGCCCGAGGAAGAAAACCAGAGCCCGAGGAAGAAAACTAGAGCTCTTGGAACAAAACCAGATGCCGAGGAAGAAAAGGAGAGCCCGAGGAACAAAAACAGAGCCCGAGGAACAAAACCAAAGCCCGAAAAACAATATCAGAGCCCAAGGAACAAAAGGAAACCCCGAGGAAGAAAACCAGGGCCTGAGGAACAAAACTAGAGCTCGAGGAACAAACCCGGAGCCCGAGGAACACAACCAGAGCCCGAGGAACACAACCAGAGCCCGAGGAAGAAAAACAGAGCCCGAGAAACAAAACTAGGGCCCAAAGAAGAAAAGGAGAACTCGAGGAAGAAATCCAGAGCCCGAGCAACAAAACCAGAGCCTGAGGAAGAAAACCAGAGCCCGAGGAAGAAAACCAGAGCCCAAGGAAGAAAACCAGAGCTCAAGGAACAAAACCAGAACCCGAGGAAAAAAACGAGAGTCTGAGGAAGAAAACGAGAGCCCGAGGAACATAACCAGTGCCCAAGGAATAAAACCAGAGCTCGAGGAACAAAACCAGAGCCCAAGGACAAAAAGGAAGGCCTGAAGAACAAAACGAGGGCCATAGGAAGAAAACCAGAGCCCGTGGAATAAAACCAGGGCCCGAGGAACCGAACCAGAATCCGAGGAACAAGTCCAGAGCCCGAGGAACAAAACTAGCCCTCGAGGAACAAAACCAGAGCCCAAGGAACAAAACCAGAGCCCGAGGAAAACAACCAGGGCCTGAGGAACCAAGCCAGAGCCCGAGGAACAAAACCACCCCTCGAGGTAAAGAAACAGGGTCCGAGGAAGAAAACCAGAGCCCAAGGAACAAAACCAGAGCCTGAGGAACAAAACCAGAGCCCGAGGAAGAAAACAAGCCCTCGATGAACAAAACGAGAGCCCGAGGAACAGAACCAGAGCCCGAGGAACACAACCAGAGCCTGAGGAAGAAAACGAGACCTCGATGAACAAAACTAGAGCCCGAGGAATAAAACCAGAGCTCAAGGAACAAAACCAGAACCCGAGGAACAAAACGAGAGTTCGAGGAAGAAAACGAGAGCCCGAGGAACAAAACCAGTGCCAAAGGAAGAAAACCAGAGCCCGAGGAAGAAAACCAGAGCCCAAGGAAGAAAACTAGAGCTCTTGGAACAAAACCAGATGCCGAGGAAGAAAAGGAGAGCCCGAGGAACAAAAACAGAGCCCGAGGAACAAAACCAAAGCCCGAAGAACAATATCAGAGCCCAAGGAACAAAAGGAAACCCCGAGGAAGAAAACCAGGGCCTGAGGAACAAAACTAGAGCTCGAGGAACAAACCTGGAGCCCGAGGAACACAACCAGGGCCCGAGGAACACAACCAGAGCCCGAGGAACAAAAACAGAGCCCGAGGAACAAAACTAGGGCCCGAAGAAGAAAAGGAGAGCTCGAGGAAGAAATCCAGAGCCCGAGCAACAAAACCAGAGCCTGAGGAAGAAAACCAGAGCCCGAGGAAGAAAACCAGACCTCAAGGAACAGAACCAGAGCCCGAGGAACAGAACCAGAGCCCGAGGAACATAACCAGAGCCCGAGGAAGAAAACCAGACCGCGATGAACAAAACCAGAGCCCGAGGAATAAAACCAGAGATCAAGGAACAAAACCAGAACCCGAGGAACAAAACGAGAGTTCGAGGAAGAAAAAGAGAGCCCGAGGAACAAAACCAGTGCCAAAGGAAGAAAACCAGAGCCCGAGGAAGAAAACCAGAGCTCAAGGAACAAAACCAGAACCCGAGGAACAAAACGAGAGTCCGAGGAAGAAATCGAGAGCCCGAGGAACAAAACCAGTGCCGAAGGAATAAAACCAGAGCTCGAGGAACAAAACCAGAGCCCAAGGACAAAAAGGAAGGCCAGAAGAACAAAACGAGGGCCATAGGAAGAAAACCAGAGCCCGTGGCATAAAACCAGGCCCCGAGGAACCGAACCAGAAACCGAGGAACAAATCCAGAGCCCGAGGAACAAAACTAGCCCTCGAGGAACAAAACCAGAGCCCGAGGAACAGAACCAGAGCCCGAGGGACACAACCAGAGCCCGAGGAAGAAAACAAGCCCTCGATGAACAAAACCAGAGCCCGAGGAACAGAACCAGAGCCCGAGGAACATAACCAGAGCCCGAGGAAGAAAACCAGACCGCGATGAACAAAACCAGAGCCCGAGGAATAAAACCAGAGCTCAAGGAACAAAACCAGAACCCGAGGAACAAAACGAGAGTTCGAGGAAGAAAAGGAGAGCCCGAGGAACAGAAACAGAGCCCGAGGAACAAAACCAAAGCCTGAAGAACAATATCAGAGCCCAAGGAACAAAAGGAAACCCCGAGGAAGAAAACCAGGGCCTGAGGAACAAAACTAGAGCTCGAGGAACAAACGCGGAGCCCGAGGAACACAACCAGAGCCCGGAGAACACAACCAGAGCCCGAGGAAGAAAACCAGAGTCTGAGGAAGAAAACCAGAGCTCAAGGAACAAAACGAGAGTCCGAGGAAGAAAACGAGAGCCCGAGGAACATAACCAGTGCCCAAGGAATAAAACCAGAGCTCGAGGAACAAAACCAGAGCCCAAGGACAAAAAGGAAGGCCTGAAGAACAAAACGAGGGACATAGGAAGAAAACCAGAGCCCGTGGAATAAAACCAGGCCCCGAGGAACCGAACCAGAAACGGAGGAACAAATCCAGAGCCCGAGGAACAAAACTAGCCCTCGAGGAACAAAACCAGAGCCCGAGGAACAAAACCAGAGCCCGAGGAAAACAACCAGGGCCTGAGGAACCAAGCCAGAGCCCGAGGAACAAAACCACCCCTCGAGGTAAAGAAACAGGGTCCGAGGAAGAAAACCAGAGCCCGAGGAACAAAACCAGAGCCCGAGGAACAAAACCAGAGCCCGAGGAAGAAAACAAGCCCTCGATGAACAAAACGAGAGCCCGAGGAACAGAACCAGAGCCCGAGGAACAAAACCAGTGCCAAAGGAATAAAACCAGAGCCCGAGGAAGAAAACCAGAGCCCGAGGAAGAAAACTAGAGCTCTTGGAACAAAACCAGGTGCCGAGGAAGAAAAGGAGAACCCGAGGAACAAAAACAGAGCCCGAGGAACAAAACCAAAGCCCGAAGAAAAATATCAGAGCCCAAGGAACAAAAGGAAACCCCGAGGAAGAAAACCAGGGCCTGAGGAACAAAACTAGAGCTCGAGGAACAAAACCAGACCCCAAGGAAGAAAACCAGAACCTGAGGAACAAAACCAGAGCCCGAGGAAGAAAACAGAGCCTGAGGAGCTAATGTAGAGCTTCAGGAAGGAAACCAGAGCCTGAGGAACAAAACCAGAGCCAGAGGAAGAAAACCAGAGACCAAGGAAGAAAACCAGAGCCCAAGGAACAAAACCAGAGCCTGAGGAAGAAAACTAGAGCTCAAGGAACAAAACCAGATGCCGAGGAAGAAAACGAAAGCCCGAGGAACAAAATCAGAGACCAAGAAAAAAACCAAAACCCCGAGGAAGAAAACCAGGGCCTGAGGAACAAAACCAGAGACCAAGGAACAAAACCAGAGCCCGTGAAAGAAAACCAGAGCCCAAGGAAGAAAACCAGAGCCCGTGAAAGAAAACCAGAGCCCGTGAAAGAAAACCAGAGCCCGAGGAAGAAAACTAGAGCTCTTGGAACAAAACCAGATGCCGAGGAAGAAAAGGAGAGCCCGAGGAACAAAAACAGAGCCCGAGGAACAAAACCAGAGCCCGAAGAAGAAAAAAAGCCCTCGATGAACAAAACAAGAGCCCGAGGAACAGAACCAGAGCCCGAGGAACATAACCAGAGCTCAAGGAACAAAACCAGAACCCGAGGAACAAAACGAGAGTTCGAGGAAGAAAACGAGAGCCCGAGGAACAAAACCAGTGCCAAAGGAAGAAAACCAGAGCCCGAGGAAGAAAACCAGAGCCCGAGGAAGAAAACTAGAGCTCTTGGAACAAAACCAGATGCCGAGGAAGAAAAGGAGAGCCCGAGGAACAAAAACAGAGCCCGAGGAACAAAACCAAAGCCCGAAGAACAATATCAGAGCCCAAGGAACAAAAGGAAACCCCGAGGAAGAAAACCAGGGCCTGAGGAACAAAACTAGAGCTCGAGGAACAAAACCAGACCCCAAGGAACAAAACGAGAACCTGAGGAACAAAACCAGAGCCCGAGGAACAAAACAGAGCCTGAGGAGCTGATACAGAGCTTCAGGAAGGAAACCAGAGCCTGAGGAACAAAACCAGAGCCAGAGGAAGAAAACCAGAGACCAAGGAACAAAACCAGAGCCCAAGGAACAAAACCAGAGCCCGAGGAAGAAAACTAGAGCTCGAGGAACAAAACCAGATGCCGAGGAAGAAAACGAAAGCCCGAGGAAAAAAATCAGAGTCCAAGGAACAAAACAAAACACCGAGGAAGAAAACCAGGGCCTGAGAAACAAAACCAGAGACCAAGGAACAAAACCAGAGCCCGTGAAAGAAAACCAGAGCCCGAGGAAGAAAACTAGAGCTCTTGGAACAAAACCAGATGCCGAGGAAGAAAAGGAGAGCCCGAGGAACAAAAACAGAGCCCGAGGAACAAAACCAAAGCCCAAAGAACAATATCAGAGCCCAACGAACAAAAGGAAACCCCGAGGAAGAAAACCAGGGCCTGAGGAACAAAACTAGAGCTCGAGAAACAAACTCGGAGCCTGAGGAACACAACCAGAGCCCGAGGAACACTACCAGAGCCCTAGGAACAAAAACAGAGCCCGAGGAACAAAACTAGGGCCCGAAGAAGAAAAGGAGAGCTCGAGGAAGAAATCCAGAGGCCGAGCAACAAAACCAGAGCCTGAGGAAGAAAACCAGAGCCCGAGGAAGAAAACCGGAGCCCGAGGAAGAAAACCAGAGCCCGAGGAAGTAAACCAGAGCTCAAGGAACAAAACCAGAATCCGAGGAACAAAACGAGAGTCCGAGGAAGATAACGAGAGCCCGAGGAACAAAACCAGTGCCCAAGGAATAAAACCAGAACTCGAGGAACAAAACCAGAGCCCAAGGACCAAAAAGGAGGGCCTAAAGAACAAAACTAGGGCCATAGGAAGAAAACCAGAGCCCGTGGAATAAAACCAGGGCCCGAGGAAACGAACCAGAAACCGAGGAACAAGTCCAGAGCCCGAGGAACAAAACTAGCCCTCGAGGAACAAAACCAGAGCCCAAGGAACAAAACCAGAGCCCGAGGAAAACAACCAGGGCCTGAGGAACCAAGCCAGAGCCCGAGGAACAAAACCACCCCTCGAGGTAAAGAAACAGGGTCCGAGGAAGAAAACCAGAGCCCAAGGAACAAAACCAGAGCCTGAGGAACAAAACCAGAGCCCGAGGAAGAAAACAAGCCCTCGATGAACAAAACCAGAGCCCGAGGAACAGAACCAGAGCCCGAGGAACACAACCAGAGCCTGAGGAAGAAAACGAGACCTCGATGAACAAAACCAGAGCCCGAGGAATAAAACCAGAGCTGAAGGAACAAAACCAGAACCCGAGGAACAAAACGAGAGTTCGAGGAAGAAAACGAGAACCTGAGGAACAAAACCAGTGCCAAAGGAAGAAAACCAGAGCCCGAGGAAGAAAACCAGAGCCAAAGGAAGAAAACCAGAGCCCGAGGAAGAAAACCAGAGCCCGAGGAAGAAAACTAGAGCTCTTGGAACAAAACCAGATGCCGAGGAAGAAAAGGAGAGCCCGAGGAACAAAAACAGAGCCCGAGGAACAAAACCAAAGCCCGAAAAACAATATCAGAGCCCAAGGAACAAAAGGAAACCCCGAGGAAGAAAACCAGGGCCTGAGGAACAAAACTAGAGCTCGAGGAACAAACCCGGAGCCCGAGGAACACAACCAGAGCCCGAGGAACACAACCAGAGCCCGAGGAAGAAAAACAGAGCCCGAGAAACAAAACTAGGGCCCAAAGAAGAAAAGGAGAACTCGAGGAAGAAATCCAGAGCCCGAGCAACAAAACCAGAGCCTGAGGAAGAAAACCAGAGCCCGAGGAAGAAAACCAGAGCCCAAGGAAGAAAACCAGAGCTCAAGGAACAAAACCAGAACCCGAGGAAAAAAACGAGAGTCTGAGGAAGAAAACGAGAGCCCGAGGAACATAACCAGTGCCCAAGGAATAAAACCAGAGCTCGAGGAACAAAACCAGAGCCCAAGGACAAAAAGGAAGGCCTGAAGAACAAAACGAGGGCCATAGGAAGAAAACCAGAGCCCGTGGAATAAAACCAGGGCCCGAGGAACCGAACCAGAATCCGAGGAACAAGTCCAGAGCCCGAGGAACAAAACTAGCCCTCGAGGAACAAAACCAGAGCCCAAGGAACAAAACCAGAGCCCGAGGAAAACAACCAGGGCCTGAGGAACCAAGCCAGAGCCCGAGGAACAAAACCACCCCTCGAGGTAAAGAAACAGGGTCCGAGGAAGAAAACCAGAGCCCAAGGAACAAAACCAGAGCCTGAGGAACAAAACCAGAGCCCGAGGAAGAAAACAAGCCCTCGATGAACAAAACGAGAGCCCGAGGAACAGAACCAGAGCCCGAGGAACACAACCAGAGCCTGAGGAAGAAAACGAGACCTCGATGAACAAAACTAGAGCCCGAGGAATAAAACCAGAGCTCAAGGAACAAAACCAGAACCCGAGGAACAAAACGAGAGTTCGAGGAAGAAAACGAGAGCCCGAGGAACAAAACCAGTGCCAAAGGAAGAAAACCAGAGCCCGAGGAAGAAAACCAGAGCCCAAGGAAGAAAACTAGAGCTCTTGGAACAAAACCAGATGCCGAGGAAGAAAAGGAGAGCCCGAGGAACAAAAACAGAGACAGAGGAACAAAACCAAAGCCCGAAGAACAATATCAGAGCCCAAGGAACAAAAGGAAACCCCGAGGAAGAAAACCAGGGCCTGAGGAACAAAACTAGAGCTCGAGGAACAAACCTGGAGCCCGAGGAACACAACCAGGGCCCGAGGAACACAACCAGAGCCCGAGGAACAAAAACAGAGCCCGAGGAACAAAACTAGGGCCCGAAGAAGAAAAGGAGAGCTCGAGGAAGAAATCCAGAGCCCGAGCAACAAAACCAGAGCCTGAGGAAGAAAACCAGAGCCCGAGGAAGAAAACCAGACCTCAAGGAACAGAACCAGAGCCCGAGGAACAGAACCAGAGCCCGAGGAACATAACCAGAGCCCGAGGAAGAAAACCAGACCGCGATGAACAAAACCAGAGCCCGAGGAATAAAACCAGAGATCAAGGAACAAAACCAGAACCCGAGGAACAAAACGAGAGTTCGAGGAAGAAAAAGAGAGCCCGAGGAACAAAACCAGTGCCAAAGGAAGAAAACCAGAGCCCGAGGAAGAAAACCAGAGCTCAAGGAACAAAACCAGAACCCGAGGAACAAAACGAGAGTCCGAGGAAGAAATCGAGAGCCCGAGGAACAAAACCAGTGCCGAAGGAATAAAACCAGAGCTCGAGGAACAAAACCAGAGCCCAAGGACAAAAAGGAAGGCCAGAAGAACAAAACGAGGGCCATAGGAAGAAAACCAGAGCCCGTGGCATAAAACCAGGCCCCGAGGAACCGAACCAGAAACCGAGGAACAAATCCAGAGCCCGAGGAACAAAACTAGCCCTCGAGGAACAAAACCAGAGCCCGAGGAACAGAACCAGAGCCCGAGGGACACAACCAGAGCCCGAGGAAGAAAACAAGCCCTCGATGAACAAAACCAGAGCCCGAGGAACAGAACCAGAGCCCGAGGAACATAACCAGAGCCCGAGGAAGAAAACCAGACCGCGATGAACAAAACCAGAGCCCGAGGAATAAAACCAGAGCTCAAGGAACAAAACCAGAACCCGAGGAACAAAACGAGAGTTCGAGGAAGAAAAGGAGAGCCCGAGGAACAGAAACAGAGCCCGAGGAACAAAACCAAAGCCTGAAGAACAATATCAGAGCCCAAGGAACAAAAGGAAACCCCGAGGAAGAAAACCAGGGCCTGAGGAACAAAACTAGAGCTCGAGGAACAAACGCGGAGCCCGAGGAACACAACCAGAGCCCGGAGAACACAACCAGAGCCCGAGGAAGAAAACCAGAGTCTGAGGAAGAAAACCAGAGCTCAAGGAACAAAACGAGAGTCCGAGGAAGAAAACGAGAGCCCGAGGAACATAACCAGTGCCCAAGGAATAAAACCAGAGCTCGAGGAACAAAACCAGAGCCCAAGGACAAAAAGGAAGGCCTGAAGAACAAAACGAGGGACATAGGAAGAAAACCAGAGCCCGTGGAATAAAACCAGGCCCCGAGGAACCGAACCAGAAACGGAGGAACAAATCCAGAGCCCGAGGAACAAAACTAGCCCTCGAGGAACAAAACCAGAGCCCGAGGAACAAAACCAGAGCCCGAGGAAAACAACCAGGGCCTGAGGAACCAAGCCAGAGCCCGAGGAACAAAACCACCCCTCGAGGTAAAGAAACAGGGTCCGAGGAAGAAAACCAGAGCCCGAGGAACAAAACCAGAGCCCGAGGAACAAAACCAGAGCCCGAGGAAGAAAACAAGCCCTCGATGAACAAAACGAGAGCCCGAGGAACAGAACCAGAGCCCGAGGAACAAAACCAGTGCCAAAGGAATAAAACCAGAGCCCGAGGAAGAAAACCAGAGCCCGAGGAAGAAAACTAGAGCTCTTGGAACAAAACCAGGTGCCGAGGAAGAAAAGGAGAACCCGAGGAACAAAAACAGAGCCCGAGGAACAAAACCAAAGCCCGAAGAACAATATCAGAGCCCAAGGAACAAAAGGAAACCCCGAGGAAGAAAACCAGGGCCTGAGGAACAAAACTAGAGCTCGAGGAACAAAACCAGACCCCAAGGAAGAAAACCAGAACCTGAGGAACAAAACCAGAGCCCGAGGAAGAAAACAGAGCCTGAGGAGCTAATGTAGAGCTTCAGGAAGGAAACCAGAGCCTGAGGAACAAAACCAGAGCCAGAGGAAGAAAACCAGAGACCAAGGAAGAAAACCAGAGCCCAAGGAACAAAACCAGAGCCTGAGGAAGAAAACTAGAGCTCAAGGAACAAAACCAGATGCCGAGGAAGAAAACGAAAGCCCGAGGAACAAAATCAGAGACCAAGAAAAAAACCAAAACCCCGAGGAAGAAAACCAGGGCCTGAGGAACAAAACCAGAGACCAAGGAACAAAACCAGAGCCCGTGAAAGAAAACCAGAGCCCAAGGAAGAAAACCAGAGCCCGTGAAAGAAAACCAGAGCCCGTGAAAGAAAACCAGAGCCCGAGGAAGAAAACTAGAGCTCTTGGAACAAAACCAGATGCCGAGGAAGAAAAGGAGAGCCCGAGGAACAAAAACAGAGCCCGAGGAACAAAACCAAAGCCCGAAGAACAATATCAGAGCCCAAGGAACAAAAGGAAACCCCGAGGAAGAAAACCAGGGCCTGAGGAACAAAACTAGAGCTCGAGGAACAAACTCGGAGCCTGAGGAACACAACCAGAGCCCGAGGAACACTACCAGAGCCCTAGGAACAAAAACAGAGCCCGAGGAACAAAACTAGGGCCCGAAGAAGAAAAGGAGAGCTCGAGGAAGAAATCCAGAGCCCGAGCAACAAAACCAGAGCCTGAGGAAGAAAACCAGAGCCCGAGGAAGAAAACCGGAGCCCGAGGAAGAAAACCAGAGCCCGAGGAAGAAAACCAGAGCCCGAGGAAGTAAACCAGAGCTCAAGGAACAAAACCAGAATCCGAGGAACAAAACGAGAGTCCGAGGAAGATAACGAGAGCCCGAGGAACAAAACCAGTGCCCAAGGAATAAAACCAGAACTCGAGGAACAAAACCAGAGCCCAAGGACCAAAAAGGAGGGCCTAAAGAACAAAACGAGGGCCATAGGAAGAAAACCAGAGCCCGAGGAATAAAACCAGGGCCCGAGGAACCGAACCAGAAACGGAGGAAAAAATCCAGAGCCCGAGGAACAAAACTAGCCCTCGAGGAACAAAACCAGAGCCCGAGGAACAAAACCAGAGCCTGAGGAACAAAACCAGAGCCCGAGGAAGAAAACAAGCCCTCGATGAACAAAACAAGAGCCCGAGGAACAGAACCAGAGCCCGAGGAACATAACCAGAGCTCAAGGAACAAAACCAGAACCCGAGGAAGAAAACGAGAGTTCGAGGAAGAAAACGAGAGCCCGAGGAACAAAACCAGTGCCAAAGGAAGAAAACCAGAGCCCGAGGAAGAAAACCAGAGCCCGAGGAAGAAAACTAGAGCTCTTGGAACAAAACCAGATGCCGAGGAAGAAAAGGAGAGCCCGAGGAACAAAAACAGAGCCCGAGGAACAAAACCAAAGCCCGAAGAACAATATCAGAGCCCAAGGAACAAAAGGAAACCCCGAGGAAGAAAACCAGGGCCTGAGGAACAAAACTAGAGCTCGAGGAACAAAACCAGACCCCAAGGAACAAAACGAGAACCTGAGGAACAAAACCAGAGCCCGAGGAACAAAACAGAGCCTGAGGAGTTGATGCAGAGCTTCAGGAAGGAAACCAGAGCCTGAGGAACAAAACCAGAGCCAGAGGAAGAAAACCAGAGACCAAGGAACAAAACCAGAGCCCAAGGAACAAAACCAGAGCCCGAGGAAGAAAACTAGAGCTCGAGGAACAAAACCAGATGCCGAGGAAAAAAACGAAAGCCCGAGGAAAAAAATCAGAGTCCAAGGAACAAAACAAAACCCCGAGTAAGAAAACCAGGGCCTGAGAAACAAAACCAGAGACCAAGGAACAAAACCAGAGCCCGTGAAAGAAAACCAGAGCCCGAGGAAGAAAACTAGAGCTCTTGGAACAAAACCAGATGCCGAGGAAGAAAAGGAGAGCCCGAGGAACAAAAACAGAGCCCGAGGAACAAAACCAAAGCCCGAAGAACAATATCAGAGCCCAAGGAACAAAAGGAAACCCCGAGGAAGAAAACCAGGGCCTGAGGAACAAAACTAGAGCTCGAGGAACAAACGCGGAGCCCGAGGAACACAACCAGAGCCTGAGGAACACAACCAGAGCCCGAGGAACAAAAACAGAGCCCGAGGAACAAAACTAGGGCCCGAAGAAGAAAAGGAGAGCTCGAGGAAGAAATCCAGAGGCCGAGCAACAAAACCAGAGCCTGAGGAAGAAAACCAGAGCCCGAGGAAGAAAACCGGAGCCCGAGGAAGAAAACCAGAGCCCGAGGAAGTAAACCAGAGCTCAAGGAACAAAACCAGAATCCGAGGAACAAAACGAGAGTCCGAGGAAGATAACGAGAGCCCGAGGAACAAAACCAGTGCCCAAGGAATAAAACCAGAACTCGAGGAACAAAACCAGAGCCCAAGGACCAAAAAGGAGGGCCTAAAGAACAAAACTAGGGCCATAGGAAGAAAACCAGAGCCCGTGGAATAAAACCAGGGCCCGAGGAAACGAACCAGAAACCGAGGAACAAGTCCAGAGCCCGAGGAACAAAACTAGCCCTCGAGGAACAAAACCAGAGCCCAAGGAACAAAACCAGAGCCCGAGGAAAACAACCAGGGCCTGAGGAACCAAGCCAGAGCCCGAGGAACAAAACCACCCCTCGAGGTAAAGAAACAGGGTCCGAGGAAGAAAACCAGAGCCCAAGGAACAAAACCAGAGCCTGAGGAACAAAACCAGAGCCCGAGGAAGAAAACAAGCCCTCGATGAACAAAACCAGAGCCCGAGGAACAGAACCAGAGCCCGAGGAACACAACCAGAGCCTGAGGAAGAAAACGAGACCTCGATGAACAAAACCAGAGCCCGAGGAATAAAACCAGAGCTGAAGGAACAAAACCAGAACCCGAGGAACAAAACGAGAGTTCGAGGAAGAAAACGAGAACCTGAGGAACAAAACCAGTGCCAAAGGAAGAAAACCAGAGCCCGAGGAAGAAAACCAGAGCCAAAGGAAGAAAACCAGAGCCCGAGGAAGAAAACCAGAGCCCGAGGAAGAAAACTAGAGCTCTTGGAACAAAACCAGATGCCGAGGAAGAAAAGGAGAGCCCGAGGAACAAAAACAGAGCCCGAGGAACAAAACCAAAGCCCGAAGAACAATATCAGAGCCCAAGGAACAAAAGGAAACCCCGAGGAAGAAAACCAGGGCCTGAAAACAAAACTAGAGCTCGAGGAACAAACCCGGAGCCCGAGGAACACAACCAGAGCCCGAGGAACACAACCAGAGCCCGAGGAAGAAAAACAGAGCCCGAGAAACAAAACTAGGGCCCAAAGAAGAAAAGGAGAACTCGAGGAAGAAATCCAGAGCCCGAGCAACAAAACCAGAGCCTGAGGAAGAAAACCAGAGCCCGAGGAAGAAAACCAGAGCCCAAGGAAGAAAACCAGAGCTCAAGGAACAAAACCAGAACCCGAGGAAAAAAACGAGAGTCTGAGGAAGAAAACGAGAGCCCGAGGAACATAACCAGTGCCCAAGGAATAAAACCAGAGCTCGAGGAACAAAACCAGAGCCCAAGGACAAAAAGGAAGGCCTGAAGAACAAAACGAGGGCCATAGGAAGAAAACCAGAGCCCGTGGAATAAAACCAGGGCCCGAGGAACCGAACCAGAATCCGAGGAACAAGTCCAGAGCCCGAGGAACAAAACTAGCCCTCGAGGAACAAAACCAGAGCCCAAGGAACAAAACCAGAGCCCGAGGAAAACAACCAGGGCCTGAGGAACCAAGCCAGAGCCCGAGGAACAAAACCACCCCTCGAGGTAAAGAAACAGGGTCCGAGGAAGAAAACCAGAGCCCAAGGAACAAAACCAGAGCCTGAGGAACAAAACCAGAGCCCGAGGAAGAAAACAAGCCCTCGATGAACAAAACGAGAGCCCGAGGAACAGAACCAGAGCCCGAGGAACACAACCAGAGCCTGAGGAAGAAAACGAGACCTCGATGAACAAAACTAGAGCCCGAGGAATAAAACCAGAGCTCAAGGAACAAAACCAGAACCCGAGGAACAAAACGAGAGTTCGAGGAAGAAAACGAGAGCCCGAGGAACAAAACCAGTGCCAAAGGAAGAAAACCAGATCCCGAGGAAGAAAACCAGAGCCCAAGGAAGAAAACTAGAGCTCTTGGAACAAAACCAGATGCCGAGGAAGAAAAGGAGAGCCCGAGGAACAAAAACAGAGACAGAGGAACAAAACCAAAGCCCGAAGAACAATATCAGAGCCCAAGGAACAAAAGGAAACCCCGAGGAAGAAAACCAGGGCCTGAGGAACAAAACTAGAGCTCGAGGAACAAACCTGGAGCCCGAGGAACACAACCAGGGCCCGAGGAACACAACCAGAGCCCGAGGAACAAAAACAGAGCCCGAGGAACAAAACTAGGGCCCGAAGAAGAAAAGGAGAGCTCGAGGAAGAAATCCAGAGCCCGAGCAACAAAACCAGAGCCTGAGGAAGAAAACCAGAGCCCGAGGAAGAAAACCAGACCTCAAGGAACAGAACCAGAGCCCGAGGAACAGAACCAGAGCCCGAGGAACATAACCAGAGCCCGAGGAAGAAAACCAGACCGCGATGAACAAAACCAGAGCCCGAGGAATAAAACCAGAGATCAAGGAACAAAACCAGAACCCGAGGAACAAAACGAGAGTTCGAGGAAGAAAAAGAGAGCCCGAGGAACAAAACCAGTGCCAAAGGAAGAAAACCAGAGCCCGAGGAAGAAAACCAGAGCTCAAGGAACAAAACCAGAACCCGAGGAACAAAACGAGAGTCCGAGGAAGAAATCGAGAGCCTGAGGAACAAAACCAGTGCCGAAGGAATAAAACCAGAGCTCGAGGAACAAAACCAGAGCCCAAGGACAAAAAGGAAGGCCAGAAGAACAAAACGAGGGCCATAGGAAGAAAACCAGAGCCCGTGGCATAAAACCAGGCCCCGAGGAACCGAACCAGAAACCGAGGAACAAATCCAGAGCCCGAGGAACAAAACTAGCCCTCGAGGAACAAAACCAGAGCCCGAGGAACAGAACCAGAGCCCGAGGGACACAACCAGAGCCCGAGGAAGAAAACAAGCCCTCAATGAACAAAACCAGAGCCCGAGGAACAGAACCAGAGCCCGAGGAACATAACCAGAGCCCGAGGAAGAAAACCAGACCGCGATGAACAAAACCAGAGCCCGAGGAATAAAACCAGAGCTCAAGGAACAAAACCAGAACCCGAGGAACAAAACGAGAGTTCGAGGAAGAAAAGGAGAGCCCGAGGAACAGAAACAGAGCCCGAGGAACAAAACCAAAGCCTGAAGAACAATATCAGAGCCCAAGGAACAAAAGGAAACCCCGAGGAAGAAAACCAGGGCCTGAGGAACAAAACTAGAGCTCGAGGAACAAACGCGGAGCCCGAGGAACACAACCAGAGCCCGGAGAACACAACCAGAGCCCGAGGAAGAAAACCAGAGTCTGAGGAAGAAAACCAGAGCTCAAGGAACAAAACGAGAGTCCGAGGAAGAAAACGAGAGCCCGAGGAACATAACCAGTGCCCAAGGAATAAAACCAGAGCTCGAGGAACAAAACCAGAGCCCAAGGACAAAAAGGAAGGCCTGAAGAACAAAACGAGGGACATAGGAAGAAAACCAGAGCCCGTGGAATAAAACCAGGCCCCGAGGAACCGAACCAGAAACGGAGGAACAAATCCAGAGCCCGAGGAACAAAACTAGCCCTCGAGGAACAAAACCAGAGCCCGAGGAACAAAACCAGAGCCCGAGGAAAACAACCAGGGCCTGAGGAACCAAGCCAGAGCCCGAGGAACAAAACCACCCCTCGAGGTAAAGAAACAGGGTCCGAGGAAGAAAACCAGAGCCCGAGGAACAAAACCAGAGCCCGAGGAACAAAACCAGAGCCCGAGGAAGAAAACAAGCCCTCGATGAACAAAACGAGAGCCCGAGGAACAGAACCAGAGCCCGAGGAACAAAACCAGTGCCAAAGGAATAAAACCAGAGCCCGAGGAAGAAAACCAGAGCCCGAGGAAGAAAACTAGAGCTCTTGGAACAAAACCAGGTGCCGAGGAAGAAAAGGAGAACCCGAGGAACAAAAACAGAGCCCGAGGAACAAAACCAAAGCCCGAAGAAAAATATCAGAGCCCAAGGAACAAAAGGAAACCCCGAGGAAGAAAACCAGGGCCTGAGGAACAAAACTAGAGCTCGAGGAACAAAACCAGACCCCAAGGAAGAAAACCAGAACCTGAGGAACAAAACCAGAGCCCGAGGAAGAAAACAGAGCCTGAGGAGCTAATGTAGAGCTTCAGGAAGGAAACCAGAGCCTGAGGAACAAAACCAGAGCCAGAGGAAGAAAACCAGAGACCAAGGAAGAAAACCAGAGCCCAAGGAACAAAACCAGAGCCCGAGGAAGAAAACTAGAGCTCAAGGAACAAAACCAGATGCCGAGGAAGAAAACGAAAGCCCGAGGAACAAAATCAGAGACCAAGAAAAAAACCAAAACCCCGAGGAAGAAAACCAGGGCCTGAGGAACAAAACCAGAGACCAAGGAACAAAACCAGAGCCCGTGAAAGAAAACCAGAGCCCAAGGAAGAAAACCAGAGCCCGTGAAAGAAAACCAGAGCCCAAGGAAGAAAACCAGAGCCCGAGGAAGAAAACTAGAGCTCTTGGAACAAAACCAGATGCCGAGGAAGAAAAGGAGAGCCCGAGGAACAAAAACAGAGCCCGAGGAACAAAACCAAAGCCCGAAGAACAATATCAGAGCCCAAGGAACAAAAGGAAACCCCGAGGAAGAAAACCAGGGCCTGAGGAACAAAACTAGAGCTCGAGGAACAAACGCGGAGCCCGAGGAACACAACCAGAGCCCGAGGAACACAACCAGAGCCCGAGGAACAAACACAGAGCCCGAGGAACAAAACTAGGGCCCGAAGAAGAAAAGGAGAGCAGAGCCCGAGGAAGAAAACCAGAGCCCGAGGAAGAAAACCAGAGCCTGAGGAAGAAAACCAGAGCTCAAGGAACAAAACCAGAACCCGAGGAACAAAACGAGAGTCCGAGGAAGAAAACGAGAGCCCGAGGAACATAACCAGTGCCCAAGGAATAAAACCAGAGCTCGAGGAACAAAACCAGAGCCCAAGGACAAAAAGGAGGGCCTGAAGAACAAAACGAGGGCCATAGGAAGAAAACCAGAGCCCGTGGAATAAAACCAGGCCCCGAGGAACCGAACCAGAAACCGAGGAACAAATCCAGAGCCCGAGGAACAAAACTAGCCCTCGAGGAACAAAACCAGAGCCCGAGGAACAAAACCAGAGCCCGAGAAAACAACCAGGGCCTGAGGAACCAAGCCAGAGCCCGAGGAACAAAACGACCCCTCGAGGTAAAGAAACAGGGTCCGAGGAAGAAAACCAGAGCCCGAGGAAGAAAACCAGAGCCCGAGGAACAAAACCAGAGCCCGAGGAACAAAACCAGAGCCTGAGGAACAAAACCAGAGCCCGAAGAAGAAAACAAGCCCTCGATGAACAAAACAAGAGCCCAAGGAACAGAACCAGAGCCCGAGGAACATAACCAGAGCTCAAGGAAGAAAACCAGAACCCGAGGAAGAAAACGAGAGTTCGAGGAAGAAAACGAGAGCCCGAGGAACAAAACCAGTGCCAAAGGAAGAAAACCAGAGCCCGAGGAAGAAAACCAGAGCCCGAGGAAGAAAACTAGAGCTCTTGGAACAAAACCAGATGCCGAGGAAGAAAAGGAGAGCCCGAGGAACAAAAACAGAGCCCGAGGAACAAAACCAAAGCCCGAAGAACAATATCAGAGCCCAAGGAACAAAAGGAAACCCCGAGGAAGAAAACCAGGGCCTGAGGAACAAAACTAGAGCTCGAGGAACAAAACCAGACCCCAAGGAACAAAACGAGAACCTGAGGAACAAAACCAGAGCCCGAGGAACAAAACAGAGCCTGAGGAGCTGATGCAGAGCTTCAGGAAGGAAACCAGAGCCTGAGGAACAAAACCAGAGCCAGAGGAAGAAAACCAGAGACCAAGGAACAAAACCAGAGCCCAAGGAACAAAACCAGAGCCCGAGGAAGAAAACTAGAGCTCGAGGAACAAAACCAGATGCCGAGGAAGAAAACGAAAGCCCGAGGAAAAAAATCAGAGTCCAAGGAACAAAACAAAACACCGAGGAAGAAAACCAGGGCCTGAGAAACAAAACCAGAGACCAAGGAACAAAACCAGAGCCCGTGAAAGAAAACCAGAGCCCGAGGAAGAAAACTAGAGCTCTTGGAACAAAACCAGATGCCGAGGAAGAAAAGGAGAGCCCGAGGAACAAAAACAGAGCCCGAGGAACAAAACCAAAGCCCAAAGAACAATATCAGAGCCCAAGGAACAAAAGGAAACCCCGAGGAAGAAAACCAGGGCCTGAGGAACAAAACTAGAGCTCGAGGAACAAACTCGGAGCCTGAGGAACACAACCAGAGCCCGAGGAACACTACCAGAGCCCTAGGAACAAAAACAGAGCCCGAGGAACAAAACTAGGGCCCGAAGAAGAAAAGGAGAGCTCGAGGAAGAAATCCAGAGGCCGAGCAACAAAACCAGAGCCTGAGGAAGAAAACCAGAGCCCGAGGAAGAAAACCGGAGCCCGAGGAAGAAAACCAGAGCCCGAGGAAGAAAACCAGAGCCCGAGGAAGTAAACCAGAGCTCAAGGAACAAAACCAGAATCCGAGGAACAAAACGAGAGTCCGAGGAAGATAACGAGAGCCCGAGGAAAAAAACCAGTGCCCAAGGAATAAAACCAGAACTCGAGGAACAAAACCAGAGCCCAAGGACCAAAAAGGAGGGCCTAAAGAACAAAACGAGGGCCATAGGAAGAAAACCAGAGCCCGAGGAATAAAACCAGGGCCCGAGGAACCGAACCAGAAACGGAGGAAAAAATCCAGAGCCCGAGGAACAAAACTAGCCCTCGAGGAACAAAACCAGAGCCCGAGGAACAAAACCAGAGCCTGAGGAACAAAACCAGAGCCCGAGGAAGAAAACAAGCCCTCGATGAACAAAACCAGAGCCCGAGGAACAGAACCAGAGCCTGAGGAACATAACCAGAGCTCAAGGAACAAAACCAGAACCCGAGGAAGAAAACGAGAGTTCGAGGAAGAAAACGAGAGCCCGAGGAACAAAACCAGTGCCAAAGGAAGAAAACCAGAGCCCGAGGAAGAAAACCAGAGCCCGAGGAAGAAAACTAGAGCTCTTGGAACAAAACCAGATGCCGAGGAAGAAAAGGAGAGCCCGAGGAACAAAAACAGAGCCCGAGGAACAAAACCAAAGCCCGAAGAACAATATCAGAGCCCAAGGAACAAAAGGAAACCCCGAGGAAGAAAACCAGGGCCTGAGGAACAAAACTAGAGCTCGAGGAACAAAACCAGACCCCAAGGAACAAAACGAGAACCTGAGGAACAAAACCAGAGCCCGAGGAACAAAACAGAGCCTGAGGAGTTGATGCAGAGCTTCAGGAAGGAAACCAGAGCCTGAGGAACAAAACCAGAGCCAGAGGAAGAAAACCAGAGACCAAGGAACAAAACCAGAGCCCAAGGAACAAAACCAGAGCCCGAGGAAGAAAACTAGAGCTCGAGGAACAAAACCAGATGCCGAGGAAAAAAACGAAAGCCCGAGGAAAAAAATCAGAGTCCAAGGAACAAAACAAAACCCCGAGGAAGAAAACCAGGGCCTGAGAAACAAAACCAGAGACCAAGGAACAAAACCAGAGCCCGTGAAAGAAAACCAGAGCCCGAGGAAGAAAACTAGAGCTCTTGGAACAAAACCAGATGCCGAGGAAGAAAAGGAGAGCCCGAGGAACAAAAACAGAGCCTGAGGAACAAAACCAAAGCCCGAAGAACAATATCAGAGCCCAAGGAACAAAAGGAAACCCCGAGGAAGAAAACCAGGGCCTGAGGAACAAAACTAGAGCTCGAGGAACAAACGCGGAGCCCGAGGAACACAACCAGAGCCTGAGGAACACAACCAGAGCCCGAGGAACAAAAACAGAGCCCGAGGAACAAAACTAGGGCCCGAAGAAGAAAAGGAGAGCTCGAGGAAGAAATCCAGAGGCCGAGCAACAAAACCAGAGCCTGAGGAAGAAAACCAGAGCCCGAGGAAGATAACCAGAGCCCGAGGAAGAAAACCAGAGGCTGAGGAAGAAAACCAGAGCTCAAGGAACAAAACCAGAATCCGAGGAACAAAACGAGAGTCCGAGGAAGAAAACAAGAGCCTGAGGAACATAACCAGTGCCCAAGGAATAAAACCAGAGCTCGAGGAACAAAACCAGAGCCCAAGGACAAAAAGGAAGGCCTGAAGAACAAAACGAGGGCCATAGGAAGAAAACCAGAGCCCGTGGAATAAAACCAGGCCCCGAGGAACCAAACCAGAAACGGAGGAACAAATCCAGAGCCCGAGGAACAAAACTAGCCCTCGAGGAACAAAACCAGAGCCCAAGGAACAAAACCAGAGCCCGAGGAAAACAACCAGGGCCTGAGGAACCAAGCCAGAGCCCGAGGAACAAAACCACCCCTCGAGGTAAAGAAACAGGGTCCGAGGAAGAAAACGAGAGCCCGAGGAACAAAACCAGAGCCTGAGGAACAAAACCAGAGCCCGAGGAAGAAAACAAGCCCTCGATGAACAAAACCAGAGCCCGAGGAACATAACCAGAGCCCGAGGAAGAAAACCAGACCGCGATGAACAAAACCAGAGCCCGAGGAATAAAACCAGAGCTCAAGGAACAAAACCAGAACCCGAGGAACAAAACGAGAGTTCGAGGAAGAAAACGAGAGCCCGAGGAACAAAACCAGTGCCAAAGGAAGAAAACCAGAGCCCGAGGAAGAAAACCAGAGCCCGAGGAAGAAAACTAGAGCTCTTGGAACAAAACCAGGTGCCGAGGAAGAAAAGGAGAGCCCGAGGAACAAAAACAGAGCCCGAGGAACAAAACCAAAGCCCGAAGAACAATATCAGAGCCCAAGTAACAAAAGGAAACCCCGAGGAAGAAAACCAGGGCCTGAGGAACAAAACTAGAGCTCGAGGAACAAACCCGGAGCCCGAGGAACACAACCAGGGCCCGAGGAACACAACCAGAGCCCGAGGAACAAAAACAGAGCCCGAGGAACAAAACTAGGGCCCGAAGAAGAAAGGAGAGCTCGAGGAAGAAATCCAGAGCCCGAGCAACAAAACCAGAGCCCGAGCAACAAAACCAGAGCCTGAGGAAGAAAACCAGACCCTAAGGAAGAAAACCACACCTCAAGGAACAAAACCAGAACCCGAGGAACAAAACGAGAGTCTGAGGAAGAAAACGAGAGCCCGAGGAACAAAACCAGTGCCAAAGGAAGAAAACCAGAGCCCGAGGAAGAAAACCAGAGCCCGAGGAAGAAAACTAGAGCTCTTGGAACACAACCAGGTGCCGAGGAAGAAAAGGAGAGCCCGAGGAACAAAAACAGAGCCCGAGGACCAAAACCAAAGCCCGAAGAACAATATAAGAGACCAACGAACAAAAGGAAACCCCGAGGAAGAAAACCAGGGCGTGAGGAACAAAACTAGAGCTCGAGGAACAAACCCGGAGCCCGAGGAACACAACCAGAGCCCGAGGAACACAACCAGAGCCCTAGGAACAAAAACAGAGCCCGAGGAACAAAACTAGGGCCCGAAGAAGAAAAGGAGAGCTCGAGGAAGAAATCCAGAGCCCGAGCAACAAAACCAGAGCCTGAGGAAGAAAACCAGAGCCCGAGGAAGAAAACCAGAGCCCGAGGAAGAAAACCAGACCTCAAGGAACAAAACCAGAACCCGAGGAAGAAAAGGAGAGCCCGAGGAACAAATACAGAGCCCGAGGAACAAAACCAAAGCCCGAAGAAGAATATCAGAGCCCAAGGAACAAAAGGAAACCCCGAGGAAGAAAACCAGGGCCTGAGGAACAAAACTAGAGCTCGAGGAACAAACCCAGAGCCCGAGGAACACAACCAGGGCCCGAGGAACACAACCAGAGCCCGAGGAACAAAAACAGAGCCCGAGGAACAAAACTAGGGCCCGAAGAAGAAAGGAGAGCTCGAGGAAGAAATCCAGAGCCCGAGCAACAAAACCAGAGCCCGAGCAACAAAACCAGAGCCCGAGGAAGAAAACCAGACCTCAAGGAATAAAACCAGAACCCGAGGAACAAAACGAGAGTCTGAGGAAGAAAACGAGAGCCCGAGGAACATAACCAGTGCCCAAGGAATAAAACCAGAGCTCGAGGAACAAAACCAGAGCCCAAGGACAAAAAGGAAGGCCTGAAGAACAAAACGAGGGCCATAGGAAGAAAACCAGAGCCCGTGGAATAAAACCAGGGCCCGAGGAACCGAACCAGAAACCGAGGAACAAGTCCAGAGCCCGAGGAACAAAACTAGCCCTCGAGGAACAAAACCAGAGCCCGAGGAACAAAACTAGCCCTCGAGGAACAAAACCAGAGCCCGAGGAACAAAACCAGAGCCCGAGGAAAACAACCAGGGCCTGAGGAACCAAGCCAGAGCCCGAGGAACAAAACCACCCCTCGAGGTAAAGAAACAGGGTCCGAGGAAGAAAACCAGAGCCCGAGGAACAAAACCAGAGCCTGAGGAACAAAACCAGAGCCCGAGGAAGAAAACAAGCCCTCGATGAACAAAACCAGAGCCCGAGGAACAGAACCAGAGCCCGAGAAACACAACCAGAGCCCGAGGAAGAAAACCAGACCTCGATGAACAAAACCAGAGCCCGAGGAATAAAACCAGAGCTCAAGGAACAAAACCAGAACCCGAGGAACAAAACGAGAGTTCGAGGAAGAAAACGAGAGCCCGAGGAACAAAACCAGTGCCAAAGGAAGAAAACCAAAGCCCGAGGAAGAAAACCAGAGCCCGAGGAAGAAAACTAGAGCTCTTGGAACAGAACCAGGTGCCGAGGAAGAAAAGGAGAGCCCGAGGAACAAAAACAGAGCCCGAGGAACAAAACTAGGGCCCGAAGAAGAAAAGGAGAGCTCGAGGAAGAAATCCAGAGCCCGAGCAACAAAACCAGAGCCTGAGGAAGAAAACCAGAACCCAAGGAAGAAAACCACAGCCTGAGGAAGAAAACCAGAGCCCAAGGAAGAAAACCAGAGCTCAAGGAACAAAACCAGAACCCGAGGAACAAAACGAGAGTTCGAGGAAGAAAACGAGAGCCCGAGGAACAAAACCAGTGCCAAAGGAAGAAAACCAGAGCCCGAGGAAGAAAACCAGAGCCCGAGGAAGAAAACTAGAGCTCTTGGAACAAAACCAGGTGCTGAGGAAGAAAAGGAGAGCCCGAGGAACAAAAACAGAGCCCGAGGAACAAAACCAAAGCCCGAAGAACAATATCAGAGCCCAACGAACAAAAGGAAACCCCGAGGAAGAAAACCAGGGCCTGAGGAACAAAACTAGAGCTCGAGGAACAAACCTGGAGCCCGAGGAACACAACCAGAGCCCGAGGAACACAACCAGAGCCCGAGGAACAAAAACAGAGCCCGAGGAACAAAACTAGGGCCCGAAGAAGAAAAGGAGAGCTCGAGGAAGAAATCCAGAGGCCGAGCAACAAAACCAGAGCCTGAGGAAGAAAACCAGAGCCCGAGGAAGAAAACCAGAGCCCGAGGAAAAAAAAACCAGACCTCAAGGAACAAAACCAGAGCCCGAGGAAAAAAACAAGAGTCCGAGGAAGAAAACGAGAGCCCGACGAACATATCCAGTGCCCAAGGAATAAAACCAGAGCTCGAGGAACAAAACCAGAGCCCAAGGACAAAAAGGAGGGCCTGAAGAACAAAACGAGGGCCATAGGAAGAAAGCCAGAGCCCGTGGCATAAAACCAGGGCCCGAGGAACCGAACCAGAAACCGAGGAACAAATCCAGAGCCCGAGGAACAAAACTAGCCCTCGAGGAACAAAACCAGAGCCCGAGGAACAAAACCAGAGCCCGAGGAACAAATCCAGAGCCCGAGGAACAAAACTAGCCCTCGAGGAACAAAACCAGAGCCCGAGGAACAAAACCAGAGCCTGAGGAACAAAACCAGAGCCCGAGGAAGAAAACAAGCCCTCGATGAACAAAACCAGAGCCCGAGGAACATAACCAGAGCCCGAGGAAGAAAACCAGACCGCGGTGAACAAAACCAGAGCCCGAGGAATAAAACCAGAGCTCAAGGAACAAAACCAGAACCCGAGGAACAAAACGAGAGTTCGAGGAAGAAAACGAGAGCCCGAGGAACAAAACCAGTGCCAAAGGAAGAAAACCAGAGCCCGAGGAAGAAAACCAGAGCCCGAGGAAGAAAACTAGAGCTCTTGGAACAAAACCAGATACCGAGGAAGAAAAGGAGAGCCCGAGGAACAAAAACAGAGCCCGAGGAACAAAACCAAAGCCTGAAGAACAATATCAGAGCCCAAGTAACAAAAGGAAACCCCGAGGAAGAAAACCAGGGCCTGAGGAACAAAACTAGAGCTCGAGGAACAAACCCGGAGCCCGAGGAACACAACCAGGGCCCGAGGAACACAACCAGAGCCCGAGGAACAAAAACAGAGCCCGAGGAACAAAACTAGGGCCCGAAGAAGAAAGGAGAGCTCGAGGAAGAAATCCAGAGCCCGAGCAACAAAACCAGAGCCCGAGCAACAAAACCAGAGCCTGAGGAAGAAAACCAGACCCTAAGGAAGAAAACCAGACCTCAAGGAACAAAACCAGAACCCGAGGAACAAAACGAGAGTCTGAGGAAGAAAACGAGAGCCCGAGGAACAAAACCAGTGCCAAAGGAAGAAAACCAGAGCCCGAGGAAGAAAACCAGAGCCCGAGGAAGAAAACTAGAGCTCTTGGAACACAACCAGGTGCCGAGGAAGAAAAGGAGAGCCCGAGGAACAAAAACAGAGCCCGAGGACCAAAACCAAAGCCCGAAGAACAATATCAGAGCCCAACGAACAAAAGGAAACCCCGAGGAAGAAAACCAGGGCGTGAGGAACAAAACTAGAGCTCGAGGAACAAACCCGGAGCCCGAGGAACACAACCAGAGCCCGAGGAACACAACCAGAGCCCGAGGAACAAAAACAGAGCCCGAGGAACAAAACTAGGGCCCGAAGAAGAAAAGGAGAGCTCGAGGAAGAAATCCAGAGCCCGAGCAACAAAACCAGAGCCTGAGGAAGAAAACCAGAGCCCGAGGAAGAAAACCAGAGCCCGAGGAAGAAAACCAGACCTCAAGGAACAAAACCAGAACCCGAGGAAGAAAAGGAGAGCCCGAGGAACAAATACAGAGCCCGAGGAACAAAACCAAAGCCCGAAGAAGAATATCAGAGCCCAAGGAACAAAAGGAAACCCCGAGGAAGAAAACCAGGGCCTGAGGAACAAAACTAGAGCTCGAGGAACAAACCCGGAGCCCGAGGAACACAACCAGGGCCCGAGGAACACAACCAGAGCCCGAGGAACAAAAACAGAGCCCGAGGAACAAAACTAGGGCCCGAAGAAGAAAGGAGAGCTCGAGGAAGAAATCCAGAGGCCGAGCAACAAAACCAGAGCCCGAGCAACAAAACCAGAGCCCGAGGAAGAAAACCAGACCTCAAGGAACAAAACCAGAACCCGAGGAACAAAACGAGAGTCTGAGGAAGAAAACGAGAGCCCGAGGAACATAACCAGTGCCCAAGGAATAAAACCAGAGCTCGAGGAACAAAACCAGAGCCCAAGGACAAAAAGGAAGGCCTGAAGAACAAAACGAGGGCCATAGGAAGAAAACCAGGGCCCGTGGAATAAAACCAGGTCCCCAGGAACCAAACCAGAAACGGAGGAACAAATCCAGAGCCCGAGGAACAAAACTAGCCCTCGAGGAACAAAACCAGAGCCCGAGGAACAAAACCAGAGCCCGAGGAAAACAACCAGGGCCTGAGGAACCAAGCCAGAGCCCGAGGAACAAAACCACCCCTCGAGGTAAAGAAACAGGGTCCGAGGAAGAAAACCAGAGCCCGAGGAACAAAACCAGAGCCTGAGGAACAAAACCAGAGCCCGAGGAAGAAAACAAGCCCTCGATGAACAAAACCAGAGCCCGAGGAACAGAACCAGAGCCCGAGAAACACAACCAGAGCCCGAGGAAGAAAACCAGACCTCGATGAACAAAACCAGAGCCCGAGGAATAAAACCAGAGCTCAAGGAACAAAACCAGAACCCGAGGAAGAAAACGAGAGTTCGAGGAAGAAAACGAGAGCCCGAGGAACAAAACCAGTGCCAAAGGAAGAAAACCAAAGCCCGAGGAAGAAAACCAGAGCCCGAGGAAGAAAACTAGAGCTCTTGGAACAAAACCAGGTGCCGAGGAAGAAAAGGAGAGCCCGAGGAACAAAAACAGAGCCCGAGGAACAAAACTAGGGCCCGAAGAAGAAAAGGAGAGCTCGAGGAAGAAATCCAGAGCCCGAGCAACAAAACCAGAGCCTGAGGAAGAAAACCAGAACCCAAGGAAGAAAACCACAGCCTGAGGAAGAAAACCAGAGCCCAAGGAAGAAAACCAGAGCTCAAGGAACAAAACCAGAACCCGAGGAACAAAACGAGAGTTCGAGGAAGAAAACGAGAGCCCGAGGAACAAAACCAGTGCCAAAGGAAGAAAACCAGAGCCCGAGGAAGAAAACCAGAGCCCGAGGAAGAAAACTAGAGCTCTTGGAACAAAACCAGGTGCTGAGGAAGAAAAGGAGAGCCCGAGGAACAAAAACAGAGCCCGAGGAACAAAACCAAAGCCCGAAGAACAATATCAGAGCTCAACGAACAAAAGGAAACCCCGAGGAAGAAAACCAGGGCCTGAGGAACAAAACTAGAGCTCGAGGAACAAACCTGGAGCCCGAGGAACACAACCAGAGCCCGAGGAACACAACCAGAGCCCGAGGAACAAAAACAGAGCCCGAGGAACAAAACTAGGGCCCGAAGAAGAAAAGGAGAGCTCGAGGAAGAAATCCAGAGGCCGAGCAACAAAACCAGAGCCTGAGGAAGAAAACCAGAGCCCGAGGAAGAAAACCAGAGCCCGAGGAAAAAAAAACCAGACCTCAAGGAACAAAACCAGAGCCCGAGGAAAAAAACAAGAGTCCGAGGAAGAAAACGAGAGCCCGACGAACATATCCAGTGCCCAAGGAATAAAACCAGAGCTCGAGGAACAAAACCAGAGCCCAAGGACAAAAAGGAGGGCCTGAAGAACAAAACGAGGGCCATAGGAAGAAAGCCAGAGCCCGTGGCATAAAACCAGGGCCCGAGGAACCGAACCAGAAACCGAGGAACAAATCCAGAGCCCGAGGAACAAAACTAGCCCTCGAGGAACAAAACCAGAGCCCGAGGAACAAAACCAGAGCCCGAGGAAAACAACCAGGGCCTGAGGAACCAAGCCAGAGCCCGAGGAACAAAACCACCCCTCGAGGTAAAGAAACAGGGTCCGAGGAAGAAAACGAGAGCCCGAGGAACAAAACCAGAGCCTGAGGAACAAAACCAGAGCCCGAGGAAGAAAACAAGCCCTCGATGAACAAAACCAGAGCCCGAGGAACAGAACCAGAGCCCGAGAAACACAACCAGAGCCCGAGGAAGAAAACCAGACCTCGATGAACAAAACCAGAGCCCGAGGAATAAAACCAGAGCTCAAGGAACAAAACCAGAACCCGAGGAACAAAACGAGAGTTCGAGGAAGAAAACGAGAGCCCGAGGAACAAAACCAGTGCCAAAGGAAGAAAACCAAAGCCCGAGGAAGAAAAGCAGAGCCCGAGGAAGAAAACTACAGCTCTTGGAACAAAACCAGGTGCCGAGGAAGAAAAGGAGAGCCCGAGGAACAAAAACAGAGCCCGAGGAACAAAACTAGGGCCCGAAGAAGAAAAGGAGAGCTCGAGGAAGAAATCCAGAGCCCGAGCAACAAAACCAGAGCCTGAGGAAGAAAACCAGAACCCAAGGAAGAAAACCACAGCCTGAGGAAGAAAACCAGAGCCCAAGGAAGAAAACCAGAGCTCAAGGAACAAAACCAGAACCCGAGGAACAAAACGAGAGTTCGAGGAAGAAAACGAGAGCCCGAGGAACAAAACCAGTGCCAAAGGAAGAAAACCAGAGCCCGAGGAAGAAAACCAGAGCCCGAGGAAGAAAACTAGAGCTCTTGGAACAAAACCAGGTGCTGAGGAAGAAAAGGAGAGCCCGAGGAACAAAAACAGAGCCCGAGGAACAAAACCAAAGCCCGAAGAACAATATCAGAGCCCAAGGAACAAAAGGAAACCCCGAGGAAGAAAACCAGGGCCTGAGGAACAAAACTAGAGCTCGAGGAACAAACCCGGAGCCCGAGGAACACAACCAGGGCCCGAGGAACAGAACCAGAGCCCGAGGAACAAAAACAGAGCCCGAGGAACAAAACTAGGGCCCGAGGAACACAACCAGAGCCCGAGGAACAAAAACAGAGCCCGAGGAACAAAACTAGGGCCCGAAGAAGAAAGGAGAGCTCGAGGAAGAAATCCAGAGGCCGAGCAACAAAACCAGAGCCCGAGCAACAAAACCAGAGCCCGAGGAAGAAAACCAGACCTCAAGGAACAAAACCAGAACCCGAGGAACAAAACGAGAGTCTGAGGAAGAAAACGAGAGCCCGAGGAACATAACCAGTGCCCAAGGAATAAAACCAGAGCTCGAGGAACAAAACCAGAGCCCAAGGACAAAAAGGAAGGCCTGAAGAACAAAACGAGGGCCATAGGAAGAAAACCAGGGCCCGTGGAATAAAACCAGGTCCCCAGGAACCAAACCAGAAACGGAGGAACAAATCCAGAGCCCGAGGAACAAAACTAGCCCTCGAGGAACAAAACCAGAGCCCGAGGAACAAAACCAGAGCCCGAGGAAAACAACCAGGGCCTGAGGAACCAAGCCAGAGCCCGAGGAACAAAACCACCCCTCGAGGTAAAGAAACAGGGTCCGAGGAAGAAAACCAGAGCCCGAGGAACAAAACCAGAGCCTGAGGAACAAAACCAGAGCCCGAGGAAGAACACCAGACCTCGATGAACAAAACCAGAGCCGAGGAATAATACCAGAGCTCGAGGAACAAAACCAGAACCCGAGGAACAAAACGAGAGTTCGAGAAAGAAAACGAGAACCCGAGGAACAAAACCAGTGCCAAAGGAAGAAAACCAGAGCCCGAGGAAGAAAACCAGAGCCAAAGGAAGAAAACCAGAGCCCGAGGAAGAAAACCAGAGCCCGAGGAAGAAAACTAGAGCTCTTGGAACAAAACCAGATGCCGAGGAAGAAAAGGAGAGCCCGAGGAACAAAAACAGAGCCCGAGGACCAAAACCAAAGCCCGAAAAACAATATCAGAGCCCAAGGAACAAAAGGAAACCCCGAGGAAGAAAACCAGGGCCTGAGGAACAAAACTAGAGCTCGAGGAACAAACCTGGAGCCCGAGGAACACAACCAGAGCCCGAGGAACACAACCAGAGCCTGAGGAACAAAAACAGAGCCCGAGGAACAAAACTAGGGCCCGAAGAAGAAAAGGAGAGCTCGAGGAAGAAATCCAGAGGCCGAGCAACAAAACCAGAGCCTGAGGAAGAAAACCAGAGCCCGAGGAAGAAAACCAGACCTCAAGGAACAGAACCAGAGCCCGAGGAACACAACCAGAGCCCGAGGAAGAAAACCAGACCTCGATGAACAAAACCAGAGCCCGAGGAATAAAACCAGAGCTCAAGGAACAAAACCAGAACCCGAGGAACAAAACGAGAGTTCGAGGAAGAAAACGAGAGCCCGAGGAACAAAACCAGTGCCAAAGGAAGAAAACCAGAGCCCGAGGAAGAAAACTAGAGCTCTTGGAACAAAACCAGATGCCGAGGAAGAAAAGGAGAGCCCGAGGAACAAAAACAGAGCCCGAGGACCAAAACCAAAGCCCGAAAAACAATATCAGAGCCCAAGGAACAAAAGGAAACCCCGAGGAAGAAAACCAGGGCCTGAGGAACAAAACTAGAGCTCGAGGAACAAACCCGGAGCCCGAGGAACACAACCAGAGCCCGAGGAACAAAAACAGAGCCCGAGGAACAAAACTAGGGCCCGAAGAAGAAAAGGAGAGCTCGAGGAAGAAATCCAGAGGCCGAGCAACAAAACCAGAGCCTGAGGAAGAAAACCAGAGCCCGAGGAAGAAAACCAGAGCCCGAGGAAGAAAACCAGACCTTAAGGAACAAAACCAGAGCCCGAGGAACAAAACGAGAGTCTGAGGAAGAAAACGAGAGCCCGAGGAACATAACCAGTGCCCAAGGAATAAAACCAGAGCTCGAGGAACAAAACCAGAGCCCAAGGACAAAAAGGAGGGCCTGAAGAACAAAACGAGGGCCATAGGAAGAAAGCCAGAGCCCGTGGCATAAAACCAGGGCCCGAGGAACCGAACCAGAAACCGAGGAACAAATCCAGAGACCGAGGAACAAAACTAGCCCTCGAGGAACAAAACCAGAGCCCGAGGAACAAAACCAGAGCCCGAGGAAAACAACCAGGGCCTGAGGAACCAAGCCAGAGCCCGAGGAACAAAACCACCCCTCGAGGTAAAGAAACAGGGTCCGAGGAAGAAAACCAGTGCCCGAGGAACAAAACCAGAGCCTGCGGAACAAAACCAGAGCCCGAGGAAGAAAACAAGCCCTCGATGAACAAAACCAGAGCCTGAGGAACAGAACCAGAGCCCGAGGAACACAACCAGAGCCCGAGGAAGAACACCAGACCTCGATGAACAAAACCAGAGCCCGAGGAATAAAACCAGAGCTCGAGGAACAAAACCAGAACCCGAGGAACAAAACGAGAGTTCGAGAAAGAAAACGAGAACCCGAGGAACAAAACCAGTGCCAAAGGAAGAAAACCAGAGCCCGAGGAAGAAAACCAGAGCCCGTGGAAGAAAACCAGAGCCCGAGGAAGAAAACCAGAGCCCGAGGAAGAAAACTAGAGCTCTTGGAACAAAACCAGATGCCGAGGAAGAAAAGGAGAGCCCGAGGAACAAAAACAGAGCCCGAGGAACAAAACCAAAGCCCGAAGAACAATATCAGAGCCCAAGGAACAAAAGGAAACCCCGAGGAAGAAAACCAGGGCCTGAGGAACAAAACTAGAGCTCGAGGAACAAACCCGGAGCCCGAGGAACACAACCAGAGCCCGAGGAACACAACCAGAGCCCGAGGAACAAAAACAGAGCCCGAGGAACAAAACTAGGGCCCGAAGAAGAAAAGGAGAGCTCGAGGAAGAAATCCAGAGCCCGAGCAACAAAACCAGAGCCTGAGGAAGAAAACCAGAGCCCGAGGAAGAAAACCAGACCTCAAGGAACAAAACCAGAACCCGAGGAACAAAACGAGAGTCCGAGGAAGAAAACGAGAGTCCGAGGAACATAACCAGTGCCCAAGGAATAAAACCAGAGCTCGAGGAACAAAACCAGAGCCCAAGGACAAAAAGGAAGGCCTGAAGAACAAAACGAGGGCCATAGGAAGAAAACCAGAGCCCATGGAATAAAACCAGGGCCCGAGGAACTGAACCAGAAACCGAGGAACAAAACCAGAGCCTGCGGAACAAAACCAGAGCCCGAGGAAGAAAACAAGCCCTCGATGAACAAAACCAGAGCCTGAGGAACAGAACCAGAGCCCGAGGAACACAACCAGAGCCTGAGGAAGAACACCAGACCTCGATGAACAAAACCAGAGCCCGAGGAATAATACCAGAGCTCGAGGAACAAAACCAGAACCCGAGGAACAAAACGAGAGTTCGAGAAAGAAAACGAGAACCCGAGGAACAAAACCAGTGCCAAAGGAAGAAAACCAGAGCCCGAGGAAGAAAACCAGAGCCAAAGGAAGAAAACCAGAGCCCGAGGAAGAAAACCAGAGCCCGAGGAAGAAAACTAGAGCTCTTGGAACAAAACCAGATGCCGAGGAAGAAAAGGAGAGCCCGAGGAACAAAAACAGAGCCCGAGGACCAAAACCAAAGCCCGAAAAACAATATCAGAGCCCAAGGAACAAAAGGAAACCCCGAGGAAGAAAACCAGGGCCTGAGGAACAAAACTAGAGCTCGAGGAACAAACCCGGAGCCCGAGGAACACAACCAGAGCCCGAGGAACACAACCAGAGCCCGAGGAACAAAAACAGAGCCCGAGGAACAAAACTAGGGCCCGAAGAAGAAAAGGAGAGCTCGAGGAAGAAATCCAGAGGCCGAGCAACAAAACCAGAGCCTGAGGAAGAAAACCAGAGCCCGAGGAAGAAAACCAGAGCCCGAGGAAGAAAACCAGACCTCAAGGAACAAAACCAGAGCCCGAGGAACAAAACGAGAGTCTGAGGAAGAAAACGAGAGCCCGAGGAACATAACCAGTGCCCAAGGAATAAAACCAGAGCTCGAGGAACAAAACCAGAGCCCAAGGACAAAAAGGAGGGCCTGAAGAACAAAACGAGGGCCATAGGAAGAAAGCCAGAGCCCGTGGCATAAAACCAGGGCCCGAGGAACCGAACCAGAAACCGAGGAATAAATCCAGAGACCGAGGAACAAAACTAGCCCTCGAGGAACAAAACCAGAGCCCGAGGAACAAAACCAGAGCCCGAGGAAAACAACCAGGGCCTGAGGAACCAAGCCAGAGCCCGAGGAACAAAACCACCCCTCGAGGTAAAGAAACAGGGTCCGAGGAAGAAAACCAGTGCCCGAGGAACAAAACCAGAGCCTGCGGAACAAAACCAGAGCCCGAGGAAGAAAACAAGCCCTCGATGAACAAAACCAGAGCCTGAGGAACAGAACCAGAGCCCGAGGAACACAACCAGAGCCCGAGGAAGAACACCAGACCTCGATGAACAAAACCAGAGCCCGAGGAATAAAACCAGAGCTCGAGGAACAAAACCAGAACCCGAGGAACAAAACGAGAGTTCGAGAAAGAAAACGAGAACCCGAGGAACAAAACCAGTGCCAAAGGAAGAAAACCAGAGCCCGAGGAAGAAAACCAGAGCCCGTGGAAGAAAACCAGAGCCCGAGGAAGAAAACCAGAGCCCGAGGAAGAAAACTAGAGCTCTTGGAACAAAACCAGATGCCGAGGAAGAAAAGGAGAGCCCGAGGAACAAAAACAGAGCCCGAGGACCAAAACCAAAGCCCGAAAAACAATATCAGAGCCCAAGGAACAAAAGGAAACCCCGAGGAAGAAAACCAGGGCCTGAGGAACAAAACTAGAGCTCGAGGAACAAACCTGGAGCCCGAGGAACACAACCAGAGCCCGAGGAACACAACCAGAGCCTGAGGAACAAAAACAGAGCCCGAGGAACAAAACTAGGGCCCGAAGAAGAAAAGGAGAGCTCGAGGAAGAAATCCAGAGGCCGAGCAACAAAACCAGAGCCTGAGGAAGAAAACCAGAGCCCGAGGAAGAAAACCAGACCTCAAGGAACAGAACCAGAGCCCGAGGAACACAACCAGAGCCCGAGGAAGAAAACCAGACCTCGATGAACAAAACCAGAGCCCGAGGAATAAAACCAGAGCTCAAGGAACAAAACCAGAACCCGAGGAACAAAACGAGAGTTCGAGGAAGAAAACGAGAGCCCGAGGAACAAAACCAGTGCCAAAGGAAGAAAACCAGAGCCCGAGGAAGAAAACTAGAGCTCTTGGAACAAAACCAGGTGCCGAGGAAGAAAAGGAGAGCCCGAGGAACAAAAACAGAGCCCGAGGAACAAAACCAAAGCCCGAAGAACAATATCAGAGCCCAAGGAACAAAAGGAAACCCCGAGGAAGAAAACCAGGGCCTGAGGAACAAAACTAGAGCTCGAGGAACAAACGCGGAGCCCGAGGAACACAACCAGAGCCTGAGGAACACAACCAGAGCCCGAGGAACAAAAACAGAGCCCGGGGAACAAAACTAGGGCCCGAAGAAGAAAAGGAGAGCTCGAGGAAGAAATCCAGAGGCCGAGCAACAAAACCAGAGCCTGAGGAAGAAAACCAGAGCCCGAGGAAGAAAACCAGAGCCCGAGGAAGAAAACCAGAGCCCAAGGAAGAAAACCAGAGCTCAAGGAACAAAACCAGAACCTGAGGAACAAAACGAGAGTTCGAGGAAGAAAACGAGAGCCCGAGGAACAAAACCAGTGCCAAAGGAAGAAAACCAGAGCCCGAGGAAGAAAACCAGAGCCCGAGGAAGAAAACTAGAGCTCTTGGAACAAAACCAGGTGCCGAGGAAGAAAAGGAGAGCCCGAGGAAGAAAACCAGAGCTCAAGGAACAAAACCAGAACCCGAGGAACAAAACGAGAGTTCGAGGAAGAAAACGAGAGCCCGAGGAACAAAACCAGTGCCAAAGGAAGAAAACCAGAGCCCGAGGAAGAAAACTAGAGCTCTTGGAACAAAACCAGATGCCGAGGAAGAAAAGGAGAGCCCGAGGAACAAAAACAGAGCCCGAGGACCAAAACCAAAGCCCAAAGAACAATATCAGAGCCCAAGGAACAAAAGGAAACCCCGAGGAAGAAAACCAGGGCCTGAGGAACAAAACTAGAGCTCGAGGAACAAACGCGGAGCCCGAGGAACACAACCAGAGCCCGAGGAACACAACCAGAGCCCGAGGAACAAAAACAGAGCCCGAGGAACAAAACTAGGGCCCGAAGAAGAAAAGGAGAGCTCGAGGAAGAAATCCAGAGCCCGAGCAACAAAACCAGAGCCTGAGGAAGAAAACCAGAGCCCGAGGAAGAAAACCAGACCTCAAGGAACAAAACCAGAACCCGAGGAACAAAACGAGAGTCCGAGGAAGAAAACGAGAGTCCGAGGAACATAACCAGTGCCCAAGGAATAAAACCAGAGCTCGAGGAACAAAACCAGAGCCCAAGGACAAAAAGGAGGGCCTGAAGAACAAAACGAGGGCCATAGGAAGAAAACCAGAGCCCATGGAATAAAACCAGGGCCCGAGGAACTGAACCAGAAACCGAGGAACAAAACCAGAGCCTGCGGAACAAAACCAGAGCCCGAGGAAGAAAACAAGCCCTCGATGAACAAAACCAGAGCCTGAGGAACAGAACCAGAGCCCGAGGAAGAACACCAGACCTCGATGAACAAAACCAGAGCCCGAGGAATAAAACCAGAGCTCGAGGAACAAAACCAGAACCCGAGGAACAAAACGAGAGTTCGAGAAAGAAAACGAGAGCCCGAGGAACAAAACCAGTGCCAAAGGAAGAAAACCAGAGCCCGAGGAAGAAAACTAGAGCTCTTGGAAAAAAACCAGATGCCGAGGAAGAAAAGGAGAGCCCGAGGAACAAAAACAGAGCCCGAGGACCAAAACCAAAGCCCGAAAAACAATATCAGAGCCCAAGGAACAAAAGGAAACCCCGAGGAAGAAAACCAGGGCCTGAGGAACAAAACTAGAGCTCGAGGAACAAACCCGGAGCCCGAGGAACACAACCAGAGCCCGAGGAACACAACCAGAGCCCGAGGAACAAAAACAGAGCCCGAGGAACAAAACTAGGGCCCGAAGAAGAAAAGGAGAGCTCGAGGAAGAAATCCAGAGGCCGAGCAACAAAACCAGAGCCTGAGGAAGAAAACCAGAGCCCGAGGAAGAAAACCAGAGCCCGAGGAAGAAAACCAGACCTCAAGGAACAAAACCAGAGCCCGAGGAAAAAAACAAGAGTCCGAGGAAGAAAACGAGAGCCCGACGAACATATCCAGTGCCCAAGGAATAAAACCAGAGCTCGAGGAACAAAACCAGAGCCCAAGGACAAAAAGGAGGGCCTGAAGAACAAAACGAGGGCCATAGGAAGAAAGCCAGAGCCCGTGGCATAAAACCAGGGCCCGAGGAACCGAACCAGAAACCGAGGAACAAATCCAGAGCCCGAGGAACAAAACTAGCCCTCGAGGAACAAAACCAGAGCCCGAGGAACAAAACCAGAGCCCGAGGAAAACAACCAGGGCCTGAGGAACCAAGCCAGAGCCCGAGGAACAAAACCACCCCTCGAGGTAAAGAAACAGGGTCCGAGGAAGAAAACCAGTGCCCGAGGAACAAAACCAGAGCCTGCGGAACAAAACCAGAGCCCGAGGAAGAAAACAAGCCCTCGATGAACAAAACCAGAGCCTGAGGAACAGAACCAGAGCCCGAGGAACACAACCAGAGCCCGAGGAAGAACACCAGACCTCGATGAACAAAACCAGAGCCCGAGGAATAAAACCAGAGCTCGAGGAACAAAACCAGAACCCGAGGAACAAAACGAGAGTTCGAGAAAGAAAACGAGAACCCGAGGAACAAAACCAGTGCCAAAGGAAGAAAACCAGAGCCCGAGGAAGAAAACCAGAGCCAAAGGAAGAAATCCAGAGCCCGAGGAAGAAAACCAGAGCCCGAGGAAGAAAACTAGAGCTCTTGGAACAAAACCAGATGCCGAGGAAGAAAAGGAGAGCCCGAGGAACAAAAACAGAGCCCGAGGACCAAAACCAAAGCCCGAAAAACAATATCAGAGCCCAAGGAACAAAAGGAAACCCCGAGGAAGAAAACCAGGGCCTGAGGAACAAAACTAGAGCTCGAGGAACAAACCTGGAGCCCGAGGAACACAACCAGAGCCCGAGGAACACAACCAGAGCCTGAGGAACAAAAACAGAGCCCGAGGAACAAAACTAGGGCCCGAAGAAGAAAAGGAGAGCTCGAGGAAGAAATCCAGAGGCCGAGCAACAAAACCAGAGCCTGAGGAAGAAAACCAGAGCCCGAGGAAGAAAACCAGACCTCAAGGAACAGAACCAGAGCCCGAGGAACACAACCAGAGCCCGAGGAAGAAAACCAGACCTCGATGAACAAAACCAGAGCCCGAGGAATAAAACCAGAGCTCAAGGAACAAAACCAGAACCCGAGGAACAAAACGAGAGTTCGAGGAAGAAAACGAGAGCCCGAGGAACAAAACCAGTGCCAAAGGAAGAAAACCAGAGCCCGAGGAAGAAAACTAGAGCTCTTGGAACAAAACCAGGTGCCGAGGAAGAAAAGGAGAGCCCGAGGAACAAAAACAGAGCCCGAGGACCAAAACCAAAGCCCGAAAAACAATATCAGAGCCCAAGGAACAAAAGGAAACCCCGAGGAAGAAAACCAGGGCCTGAGGAACAAAACTAGAGCTCGAGGAACAAACCCGGAGCCCGAGGAACACAACCAGAGCCCGAGGAACACAACCAGAGCCCGAGGAACAAAAACAGAGCCCGAGGAACAAAACTAGGGCCCGAAGAAGAAAAGGAGAGCTCGAGGAAGAAATCCAGAGGCCGAGCAACAAAACCAGAGCCTGAGGAAGAAAACCAGAGCCCGAGGAAGAAAACCAGAGCCCGAGGAAGAAAACCAGACCTCAAGGAACAAAAACCAGAGCCCGAGGAAAAAAACAAGAGTCCGAGGAAGAAAACGAGAGCCCGACGAACATATCCAGTGCCCAAGGAATAAAACCAGAGCTCGAGGAACAAAACCAGAGCCCAAGGACAAAAAGGAGGGCCTGAAGAACAAAACGAGGGCCATAGGAAGAAAGCCAGAGCCCGTGGCATAAAACCAGGGCCCGAGGAACCGAACCAGAAACCGAGAAACAAATCCAGAGCCCGAGGAACAAAACTAGCCCTCGAGGAACAAAACCAGAGCCCGAGGAACAAAACCAGAGCCCGAGGAAAACAACCAGGGCCTGAGGAACCAAGCCAGAGCCCGAGGAACAAAACCACCCCTCGAGGTAAAGAAACAGGGTCCGAGGAAGAAAACCAGTGCCCGAGGAACAAAACCAGAGCCTGCGGAAAAAAACCAGAGCCTGAGGAAGAAAACAAGCCCTCGATGAACAAAACCAGAGCCCGAGGAACAGAACCAGAGCCCGAGGAACACAACCAGAGCCCGAGGAAGAACACCAGACCTCGATGAACAAAACCAGAGCCCGAGGAATAAAACCAGAGCTCGAGGAACAAAACCAGAACCCGAGGAACAAAACGAGAGTTCGAGAAAGAAAACGAGAACCCGAGGAACAAAACCAGTGCCAAAGGAAGAAAACCAGAGCCCGAGGAAGAAAACCAGAGCCAAAGGAAGAAATCCAGAGCCCGAGGAAGAAAACCAGAGCCCGAGGAAGAAAACTAGAGCTCTTGGAACAAAACCAGATGCCGAGGAAGAAAAGGAGAGCCCGAGGAACAAAAACAGAGCCCGAGGACCAAAACCAAAGCCCGAAAAACAATATCAGAGCCCAAGGAACAAAAGGAAACCCCGAGGAAGAAAACCAGGGCCTGAGGAACAAAACTAGAGCTCGAGGAACAAACCTGGAGCCCGAGGAACACAACCAGAGCCCGAGGAACACAACCAGAGCCTGAGGAACAAAAACAGAGCCCGAGGAACAAAACTAGGGCCCGAAGAAAAAAAGGAGAGCTCGAGGAAGAAATCCAGAGGCCGAGGAAGAAAACCAGAGCCTGAGGAAGAAAACCAGAGCCCGAGGAAGAAAACCAGACCTCAAGGAACAGAACCAGAGCCCGAGGAAGAAAACCAGACCTCGATGAACAAAACCAGAGCCCGAGGAATAAAACCAGAGCTCAAGGAACAAAACCAGAACCCGAGGAACAAAACGAGAGTTCGAGGAAGAAAACGAGAGCCCGAGGAACAAAACCAGTGCCAAAGGAAGAAAACCAGAGCCCGAGGAAGAAAACTAGAGCTCTTGGAACAAAACCAGGTGCCGAGGAAGAAAAGGAGAGCCCGAGGAACAAAAACAGAGCCCGAGGAACAAAACCAAAGCCCGAAGAACAATATCAGAGCCCAAGGAACAAAAGGAAACCCCGAGGAAGAAAACCAGGGCCTGAGGAACAAAACTAGAGCCTGAGGAACAAACCCGGAGCCCGAGGAACACAACCAGAGCCCGAGGAACACAACCAGAGCCCGAGGAACAAAAACAGAGCCCGAGGAACAAAACTAGGGCCCGAAGAAGAAAAGGAGAGCTCGAGGAAGAAATCCAGAGCCCGAGCAACAAAACCAGAGCCTGAGGAAGAAAACCAGAGCCCGAGGAAGAAAACCAGACCTCAAGGAACAAAACCAGAACCCGAGGAACAAAACGAGAGTCCGAGGAAGAAAACGAGAGTCCGAGGAACATAACCAGTGCCCAAGGAATAAAACCAGAGCTCAAGGAACAAAACCAGAGCCCAAGGACAAAAAGGAAGGCCTGAAGAACAAAACGAGGGCCATAGGAAGAAAACCAGAGCCCATGGAATAAAACCAGGGCCCGAGGAACTGAACCAGAAACCGAGGAACAAAACCAGAGCCTGCGGAACAAAACCAGAGCCCGAGGAAGAAAACAAGCCCTCGATGAACAAAACCAGAGCCTGAGGAACAGAACCAGAGCCCGAGGAACACAACCAGAGCCCGAGGAAGAACACCAGACCTCGATGAACAAAACCAGAGCCCGAGGAATAAAACCAGAGCTCGAGGAACAAAACCAGAACCCGAGGAACAAAACGAGAGTTCGAGAAAGAAAACGAGAACCCGAGGAACAAAACCAGTGCCAAAGGAAGAAAACCAGAGCCCGAGGAAGAAAACCAGAGCCAAAGGAAGAAAACCAGAGCCCGAGGAAGAAAACCAGAGCCCGAGGAAGAAAACTAGAGCTCTTGGAACAAAACCAGATGCCGAGGAAGAAAAGGAGAGCCCGAGGAACAAAAACAGAGCCCGAGGACCAAAACCAAAGCCCGAAAAACAATATCAGAGCCCAAGGAACAAAAGGAAACCCCGAGGAAGAAAGCCAGGGCCTGAGGAACAAAACTAGAGATCGAGGAACAAACCTGGAGCCCGAGGAACACAACCAGAGCCCGAGGAACACAACCAGAGCCTGAGGAACAAAAACAGAGCCCGAGGAACAAAACTAGGGCCCGAAGAAGAAAAGGAGAGCTCGAGGAAGAAAACCAGAGCCCGAGGAAGAAAACCAGACCTCAAGGAACAAAACCAGATCCCGAGGAAAAAAACAAGAGTCCGACGAAGAAAACGAGAGCCCGACGAACATATCCAGTGCCCAAGGAATAAAACTAGAGCTCGAGGAACAAAACCAGAGCCCAAGGACAAAAAGGAGGGCCTGAAGAACAAAACGAGGGCCATAGGAAGTAAACCAGAGCCCGTGGCATAAAACCAGGGCCCGAGGAACCGAACCAGAAACGGAGGAACAAATCCAGAGCCCGAGGAACAAAACTAGCCCCCGAGGAACAAAACCAGAGCCCGAGGAACAAAACCAGAGCCTGAGGAACAAAACCAGAGCCCGAGGAAGAAAACAAGCCCTCGATGAACAAAACCAGAGCCCGAGGAACATAACCAGAGCCCGAGGAAGAAAACCAGACCGCGATGAACAAAACCAGAGCCCGAGGAATAAAACCAGAGCTCAAGGAACAAAACCAGAACCCGAGGAACAAAACGAGAGTTCGAGGAAGAAAACGAGAGCCCGAGGAACAAAACCAGTGCCAAAGGAAGAAAACCAGAGCCCGAGGAAGAAAACCAGAGCCCGAGGAAGAAAACTAGAGCTCTTGGAACAAAACCAGATGCCGAGGAAGAAAAGGAGAGCCCGAGGAACAAAAACAGAGCCCGAGGAACAAAACCAAAGCCTGAAGAACAATATCAGAGCCCAAGTAACAAAAGGAAACCCGGAGGAAGAAAACCAGGGCCTGAGGAACAAAACTAGAGCTCGAGGAACAAACCCGGAGCCCGAGGAACACAACCAGGGCCCGAGGAACACAACCAGAGCCCGAGGAACAAAAACAGAGCCCGAGGAACAAAACTAGGGCCCGAAGAAGAAAGGAGAGCTCGAGGAAGAAATCCAGAGCCCGAGCAACAAAACCAGAGCCCGAGCAACAAAACCAGAGCCTGAGGAAGAAAACCAGACCTCAAGGAACAAAACCAGAACCCGAGGAACAAAACCAGAGCCCAAGGAATAAAACCAGACCTCAAGGAACAAAACCAGAACCCGAGGAACAAAACGAGAGTCTGAGGAAGAAAACGAGAGCCCGAGGAACATAACCAGTGCCCAAGGAATAAAACCAGAGCTCGAGGAACAAAACCAGAGCCCAAGGACAAAAAGGAAGGCCTGAAGAACAAAACGAGGGCCATAGGAAGAAAACCAGGGCCCGTGGAATAAAACCAGGTCCCCAGGAACCAAACCAGAAACGGAGGAACAAATCCAGAGCCCGAGGAACAAAACTAGCCCTCGAGGAACAAAACCAGAGCCCGAGGAACAAAACCAGAGCCCGAGGAAAACAACCAGGGCCTGAGGAACCAAGCCAGAGCCCGAGGAACAAAACCACCCCTCGAGGTAAAGAAACAGAGTCCGAGGAAGAAAACCAGAGCCCGAGGAACAAAACCAGAGCCTGAGGAACAAAACCAGAGCCCGAGGAAGAAAACAAGCCCTCGATGAACAAAACCAGAGCCCGAGGAACAGAACCAGAGCCCGAGAAACACAACCAGAGCCCGAGGAAGAAAACCAGACCTCGATGAACAAAACCAGAGCCCGAGGAATAAAACCAGAGCTCAAGGAACAAAACCAGAACCCGAGGAACAAAACGAGAGTTCGAGGAAGAAAACGAGAGCCCGAGGAACAAAACCAGTGCCAAAGGAAGAAAACCAAAGCCCGAGGAAGAAAACCAGAGCCCGAGGAAGAAAACTAGAGCTCTTGGAACAAAACCAGGTGCCGAGGAAGAAAAGGAGAGCCTGAGGAACAAAAACAGAGCCCGAGGAACAAAACTAGGGCCCGAAGAAGAAAAGGAGAGCTCGAGGAAGAAATCCAGAGCCCGAGCAACAAAACCAGAGCCTGAGGAAGAAAACCAGAACCCAAGGAAGAAAACCACAGCCCGAGGAAGAAAACCAGAGCCCAAGGAAGAAAACCAGAGCTCAAGGAACAAAACCAGAACCCGAGGAACAAAACGAGAGTTCGAGGAAGAAAACGAGAGCCCGAGGAACAAAACCAGTGCCAAAGGAAGAAAACCAGAGCCCGAGGAAGAAAACCAGAGCCCGAGGAAGAAAACTAGAGCTCTTGGAACAAAACCAGGTGCCGAGGAAGAAAAGGAGAGCCCGAGGAACAAAAACAGAGCCCGAGGACCAAAACCAAAGCCCGAAGAACAATATCAGAGCCCAAGGAACAAAAGGAAACCCCGAGGAAGAAAACCAGGGCCTGAGGAACAAAACTAGAGCTCGAGGAACAAACCTGGAGCCCGAGGAACACAACCAGAGCCCGAGGAACACAACCAGAGCCCGAGGAACAAAAACAGAGCCCGAGGAACAAAACTAGGGCCCGAAGAAGAAAAGGAGAGCTCGAGGAAGAAATCCAGAGGCCGAGCAACAAAACCAGAGCCTGAGGAAGAAAACCAGAGCCCGAGGAAGAAAACCAGAGCCCGAGGAAGAAAACCAGACCTCAAGGAACAAAACCAGAGCCCGAGGAAAAAAACAAGAGTCCGAGGAAGAAAACGAGAGCCCGACGAACATATCCAGTGCCCAAGGAATAAAACCAGAGCTCGAGGAACAAAACCAGAGCCCAAGGACAAAAAGGAGGGCCTGAAGAACAAAACGAGGGCCATAGGAAGAAAGCCAGAGCCCGTGGCATAAAACCAGGGCCCGAGGAACCGAACCAGAAACCGAGGAACAAATCCAGAGCCCGAGGAACAAAACTAGCCCTCGAGGAACAAAACCAGAGCCCGAGGAACAAAACCAGAGCCCGAGGAAAACAACCAGGGCCTGAGGAACCAAGCCAGAGCCCGAGGAACAAAACCACCCCTCGAGGTAAAGAAACAGGGTCCGAGGAAGAAAACCAGTGCCCGAGGAACAAAACCAGAGCCTGCGGAACAAAACCAGAGCCCGAGGAAGAAAACAAGCCCTCGATGAACAAAACCAGAGCCTGAGGAACAGAACCAGAGCCCGAGGAACACAACCAGAGCCCGAGGAAGAACACCAGACCTCGATGAACAAAACCAGAGCCCGAGGAATAAAACCAGAGCTCGAGGAACAAAACCAGAACCCGAGGAACAAAACGAGAGTTCGAGAAAGAAAACGAGAACCCGAGGAACAAAACCAGTGCCAAAGGAAGAAAACCAGAGCCCGAGGAAGAAAACCAGAGCCAAAGGAAGAAAACCAGAGCCCGAGGAAGAAAACCAGAGCCCGAGGAAGAAAACTAGAGCTCTTGGAACAAAACCAGATGCCGAGGAAGAAAAGGAGAGCCCGAGGAACAAAAACAGAGCCCGAGGACCAAAACCAAAGCCCGAAAAACAATATCAGAGCCCAAGGAACAAAAGGAAACCCCGAGGAAGAAAACCAGGGCCTGAGGAACAAAACTAGAGCTCGAGGAACAAACCTGGAGCCCGAGGAACACAACCAGAGCCCGAGGAACACAACCAGAGCCCGAGGAAGAAAACCAGACCTCGATGAACAAAACCAGAGCCCGAGGAATAAAACCAGAGCTCAAGGAACAAAACCAGAACCCGAGGAACAAAACGAGAGTTCGAGGAAGAAAACGAGAGCCCGAGGAACAAAACCAGTGCCAAAGGAAGAAAACCAGAGCCCGAGGAAGAAAACTAGAGCTCTTGGAACAAAACCAGGTGCCGAGGAAGAAAACCAGAGCCCGAGGAACAAAAACAGAGCCCGAGGAACAAAACCAAAGCCCGAAGAACAATATCAGAGCCCAAGGAACAAAAGGAAACCCCGAGGAAGAAAACCAGGGCCTGAGGAACAAAACTAGAGCTCGAGGAACAAACCCGGAGCCCGAGGAACACAACCAGAGCCCGAGGAACAAAAACAGAGCCCGAGGAACAAAACTAGGGCCCGAAGAAGAAAAGGAGAGCTCGAGGAAGAAATCCAGAGCCCGAGCAACAAAACCAGAGCCTGAGGAAGAAAACCAGAGCCCGAGGAAGAAAACTAGAGCCCGAGGAAGAAAACCAGAGCTCAAGGAACAAAACCAGAACCCGAGGAAAAAAACGAGAGTCTGAGGAAGAAAACGAGAGCCCGAGGAACATAACCAGTGCCCAAGGAATAAAACCAGAGCTCGAGGAACAAAACCAGAGCCCAAGGACAAAAAGGAAGGCCTGAAGAACAAAACGAGGGCCATAGGAAGAAAACCAGAGCCCGTGGAATAAAACCAGGGCCCGAGGAACCGAACCAGAAACCGAGGAACAAGTCCAGAGCCCGAGGAACAAAACTAGCCCTCGAGGAACAAAACCAGAGCCCAAGGAACAAAACCAGAGCCCGAGGAAAACAACCAGGGCCTGAGGAACCAAGCCAGAGCCCGAGGAACAAAACCACCCCTCGAGGTAAAGAAACAGGGTCCGAGGAAGAAAACCAGAGCCCAAGGAACAAAACCAGAGCCTGAGGAACAAAACCAGAGACCGAGGAAGAAAACAAGCCCTCGATGAACAAAACCAGAGCCCGAGGAACAGAACCAGAGCCCGAGGAACACAACCAGAGCCTGAGGAAGAAAACCAGACCTCGATGAACAAAACCAGAGCCCGAGGAATAAAACCAGATCCCGAGGAAGAAAACCAGAACCCGAGGAACAAAACGAGAGTTCGAGGAAGAAAACGAGAGCCCGAGGAATAAAACCAGTGCCAAAGGAAGAAAACCAGAGCCCGAGGAAGAAAACCAGAGCCCGAGGAAGAAAACTAGAGCTCTTGGAACAAAACCAGGTGCCGAGGAAGAAAAGGAGAGCCCGAGGAACAAAAACAGAGCCCGAGGACCAAAACCAAAGCCCGAAGAACAATATCAGAGCCCAAGGAACAAAAGGAAACCCCGAGGAAGAAAACCAGGGCCTGAGGAACAAAACTAGAGCTCGAGGAACAAACCCGGAGCCCGAGGAACACAACCAGAGCCCGAGGAACACAACCAGAGCCCGAGGAACAAAAACAGAGCCCGAGGAACAAAACTAGGGCCCGAAGAAGAAAAGGAGAGCTCGAGGAAGAAATCCAGAGCCTGAGCAACAAAACCAGAGCCTGAGGAAGAAAACCAGAGCCCGAGGAAGAAAACCAGACCCCAAGGAACAAAACCAGAACCCGAGGAACAAAACGAGAGTCCGAGGAAGAAAACGAGAGTCCGAGGAACATAACCAGTGCCCAAGGAATAAAACCAGATCTCGAGGAACAAAACCAGAGCCCAAGGACAAAAAGGAAGGCCTGAAGAACAAAACGAGGGCCATAGGAAGAAAACCAGAGCCCGTGGAATAAAACCAGGGCCCGAGGAACCGAACCAGAAACCGAGGAACAAGTCCAGAGCCCGAGGAACAAAACTAGCCTTCGAGGAACAAAACCAGAGCCCGAGGAACAAAACCAGAGCCCGAGGAAAACAACCAGGGCCTGAGGAACCAAGCCAGAGCCCGAGGAAGAAAACCACCCCTCGAGGTAAAGAAACAGGGTCCGAGGAAGAAAACCAGAGCCCGAGGAACAAAACCAGAGCCTGAGGAACAAAACCAGAGCCCGAGGAAGAAAACAAGCCCTCGATGAACAAAACCAGAGCCCGAGGAACAGAACCAGAGCCCGAGGAACACAACCAGAGCCCGAGGAAGAAAACCAGACCTCGATGAACAAAACCAGAGCCCGAGGAATAAAACCAGAGCTCAAGGAACAAAACCAGAACCCGAGGAACAAAACGAGAGTTCGAGGAAGCAAACGAGAGCCCGAGGAACAAAACCAGTGCCAAAGGAAGAAAACCAGAGCCCGAGGAAGAAATCCAGAGCCCGAGCAACAAAACCAGAGCCTGAGGAAGAAAACCAGACCTCAAGGAACAAAACCAGAACCCGAGGAAAAAAACGAGAGTCCGAGGAAGAAAACGAGAGCCCGACGAACATAACCAGTGCCCAAGGAATAAAACCAGAGCTCGAGGAACAAAACCAGAGCCCAAGGACAAAAAGGAGGGCCTGAAGAACAAAACGAGGGCCATAGGAAGAAAACCAGAGCCCGTGGAATAAAACCAGGGCCCGAGGAACCGAACCAGAAACGGAGGAACAAATCCAGAGCCCGAGGAACAAATCTAGCCCTCGAGGAACAAAACCAGAGCCCGAGGAACAAAACCAGAGCCCGAGGAAAACAACCAGGGCCTGAGGAACCAAGCCAGAGTCCGAGGAAGAAAACCACCCCTCGAGGTAAAGAAACAGGGTCCGAGGAAGAAAACCAGAGCCCGAGGAACAAAACCAGAGCCTGAGGAACAAAACCAGAGCCCGAGGAAGAAAACAAGCCCCCGATGAACAAAACCAGAGCCTGAGGAACAGAACCAGAGCCCGAGGAACACAACCAGAGCCCGAGGAAGAAAACCAGACCTCGATGAACAAGACCAGAGCCCGAGGAATAAAACCAGAGCTCGAGGAACAAAACCAGAACCCGAGGAACAAAACGAGAGTTCGAGGAAGAAAACGAGAGCCCGAGGAACAAAACCAGTGCCAAAGGAAGAAAACCAGAGCCCGAGGAAGAAAACCAGAGCCCGAGGAAGAAATCCAGAGCCCGAGCAACATAACCAGAGCCTGAGGAAGAAAAGGAGAGCCCGAGGAAGAAAACCAGAGCCCGAGGAAGAAAACCAGAGCTCAAGGAACAAAACCAGAACCCGAGGAAAAAAACGAGAGTCCGAGGAAGAAAACCAGAGCCCGAGGAACAAAACCAGAGCCTGAGGAACAAAACCAGAGCCCGAGGAATAAAACCAGAGCTCGAGGAACAAAACCAGAACCCGAGGAACAAAATGAGAGTTCGAGGAAGCAAACGAGAACCCGAGGAACAAAACCAGTGCCAAAGGAAGAAAACCAGAGCCCGAGGAAGAAAACCAGAGCCCGAGGAAGAAAACCAGAGCCCGAGGAAGAAAACTAGAGCTCTTGGAAAAAAACCAGATGCCGAGGAAGAAAAGGAGAGCCCGAGGAACAAAAACAGAGCCCGAGGACCAAAACCAAAGCCCGAAGAACAATATCAGAGCCCAAGGAACAAAAGGAAACCCCGAGGAAGAAAACCAGGGCCTGAGGAACAAAACTAGAGCTCGAGGAACAAACCCGGAGCCCGAGGAACACAACCAGAGCCCGAGGAACAGAACCAGAGCCCGAGGAACAAAAACAGAGCCCGAGAAACAAAACTAGGGCCCAAAGAAGAAAAGGAGAGCTCGAGGAAGAAATCCAGAGGCCGAGCAACAAAACCAGAGCCTGAGGAAGAAAACCAGAGCCTGAGGAAGAAAACCAGAGCCCGAGGAAGAAAACCAGACCTCAAGGAACAAAACCAGAACCCGAGGAACAAAACGAGAGTCCGAGGAAGAAAACGAGAGCCCGAAGAACATAACCAGTGCCCAAGGAATAAAACCAGAGCTCGAGGAACAAAACCAGAGCCCAAGGACAAAAAGGAAGGCCTAAAGAACAAAACGAGGGCCATAGGAAGAAAACCAGAGCCCATGGAATAAAACCAGGGCCCGAGGAACCGAACCAGAAACCGAGGAACAAGTCCAGAGCCCGAGGAACAAAACTAGCCCTCGAGGAACAAAACCAGAGCCCAAGGAACAAAACCAGAGCCCGAGGAAAACAACCAGGGCCTGAGGAACCAAGCCAGAGCCCGAGGAACAAAACCACCCCTCGAGGTAAAGAAACAGGGTCCGAGGAAGAAAACCAGAGCCCGAGGAACAAAACCAGAGGCTGAGGAAGAAAACCAGAGCCCGAGGAAGAAAACAAGCCCTCGATGAACAAAACCAGAGCCCGAGGAACAGAACCAGAGCCCGAGGAACACAACCAGAGCCCGAGGAAGAAAACCAGACCTCGATGAACAAAACCAGAGCCCGAGGAATAAAACCAGAGCTCAAGGAACAAAACCAGAACCCGAGGAACAAAACGAGAGTTCGAGGAAGCAAACGAGAGCCCGAGGAACAAAACCAGTGCCAAAGGAAGAAAACCAGAGCCCGAGGAAGAAAACCAGAGCCCGAGGAAGAAAACTAGAGCTCTTGGAACAAAACCAGATGCTGAGGAAGAAAAGGAGAGCCCGAGGAACAAAAACAGAGCCCGAGGAACAAAACCAAAGCCCGAAGAACAATATCAGAGCCCAAGGAACAAAAGGAAACCCCGAGGAAGAAAACCAGGGCCTGAGGAACAAAACTAGAGCTCGAGGAACAAACCTGGAGCCCGAGGAACACAACCAGAGCCCGAGGAACACAACCAGAGCCTGAGGAACAAAAACAGAGCCCGAGGAACAAAACTAGGGCCCGAAGAAGAAAAGGACAGCTCGAGGAAGAAATCCAGAGCCCGAGCAACAAAACCAGAGCCTGAGGAAGAAAACCAGAGCCCGAGGAAGAAAACCAGACCTCAAGGAACAAAACCAGAACCCGAGGAACAAAACGAGAGTCCGAGGAAGAAAACGAGAGTCCGAGGACCATAACCAGTGCCCAAGGAATAAAACCAGAGCTCGAGGAACAAAACCAGAGCCCAAGGACAAAAAGGAAGGCCTGAAGAACAAAACGAGGGCCATAGGAAGAAAACCAGAGCCCGTGGAATAAAACCAGGGCCCGAGGAACCGAACCAGAAACCGAGGAACAAGTCCAGAGCCCGAGGAAAAAAACTAGCCCTCGAGGAACAAAACCAGAGCCCAAGGAACAAAACCAGAGCCCGAGGAAAACAACCAGGGCCTGAGGAACCAAGCCAGAGCCCGAAGAACAAAACCACCCCTCGAGGTAAAGAAACAGGGTCCGAGGAAGAAAACCAGAGCCCGAGGAACAAAACCAGAGCCTGAGGAACAAAACCAGAGCCCGAGGAAGAAAACAAGCCCTCGATGAACAAAACCAGAGCCCGAGGAACAGAACCAGAGCCCGAGGAACACAACCAGAGCCCGAGGAAGAAAACCAGACCTCGATGAACAAAACCAGAGCCCGAGGAATAAAACCAGAGCTCAAGGAACAAAACCAGAACCCGAGGAACAAAACGAGAGTTCGAGGAAGCAAACGAGAGCCCGAGGAACAAAACCAGTGCCAAAGGAAGAAAACCAGAGCCCGAGGAAGAAAACCAGACCTCAAGGAACAAAACCAGAACCCGAGGAACAAAACGAGAGTCCGAGGAAGAAAACGAGAGCCCGAGGAACATAACCAGTGCCCAAGGAATAAAACCAGAGCTCGAGGAACAAAACCAGAGCCCAAGGACAAAAAGGAAGGCCTGAAGAACAAAACGAGGGCCATAGGAAGAAAACCAAAGCCCATGGAATAAAACCAGGGCCCGAGGAACCGAACCAGAAACCGAGGAACAAGTCCAGAGCCCGAGGAACAAAACTAGCCCTCGAGGAACAAAACCAGAGCCCGAGGAAGAAAACCACCCCTCGAGGTAAAGAAACAGGGTCCGAGGAAGAAAACCAGAGCCCGAGGAACAAAACCAGAGCCTGAGGAACAAAACCAGAGCCCGAGGAAGAAAACAAGCCCTCGATGAACAAAACCAGAGCCCGAGGAACAGAACCAGAGCCCGAGGAACACAACCAGAGCCTGAGGAAGAAAACCAGACCTCGATGAACAAAACCAGAGCCCGAGGAATAAAACCAGAGCTCAAGGAACAAAACCAGAACCCGAGGAACAAAACGAGAGTTCGAGGAAGAAAACGAGAGCCCGAGGAACAAAACCAGTGCCAAAGGAAGAAAACCAGAGCCCGAGGAAGAAAACCAGAGCCCGAGGAAGAAAACTAGAGCTCTTGGAACAAAACCAGGTGCCGAGGAAGAAAAGGAGAGCCCGAGGAACACAAGCAGAGCCCGAGGACCAAAACCAAAGCCCAAAGAACAATATCAGAGCCCAAGGAACAAAAGGAAACCCCGAGGAAGAAAACCAGGGCCTGAGGAACAAAACTAGAGCTCGAGGAAGACAACCAGAGCCCGAGGAACAAAAACAGAGCCTGAGGAACAAAACTAGGGCCCGAAGAAGAAAAGGAGAGCTCGAGGAAGAAATCCAGAGCCCGAGCAACAAAACCAGAGCCTGAGGAAGAAAACCAGAGCCCGAGGAAGAAAACCAGAGCCCGAGGAAGAAAACCAGAGCCCGAGGAATAAAACCAGAGCTCAAGGAACAAAACCAGAACCCGAGGAACAAAACGAGAGTTCGAGGAAGAAAACGAGAGCCCGAGGAACAAAACCAGTGCCAAAGGAAGAAAACCAGAGCCCGAGGAAGAAAACCAGAGCCCGAGGAAGAAAACTAGAGCTCTTGGAACAAAACCAGGTGCCGAGGAAGAAAAGGAGAGCCCGAGGAACAAAAACAGAGCCCGAGGAACAAAACCAAAGCCCGAAGAACAATATCAGAGCCCAAGGAACAAAAGGAAACCCCGAGGAAGAAAACCAGGGCCTGAGGAACAAAACTAGAGCTCGAGGAACAAACCCGGAGCCCGAGGAACACAACCAGAGCCCGACGAACACAACGAGAGCCCGAGGAACAAAAACAAAGCCCGAGGAACAAAACTAGGGCCCGAAGAAGAAAAGGAGAGCTCGAGGAAGAAATCCAGAGCCCGAGCAACAAAACAGAGCCTGAGGAAGAAAACCAGAGCCCGAGGAAGAAAACCAGAGCCCGAGGAAGAAAACCAGAGCTCAAGGAACAAAACCAGAACCCGAGGAAAAAAACGAGAGTCCGAGGAAGAAAACGAGAGCCCGACGAACATGACCAGTGCCCAAGGAATAAAACCAGAGCTCGAGGAACAAAACCAGAGCCCAAGGACAAAAAGGAGGGCCTGAAGAACAAAACGAGGGCCATAGGAAGAAAACCAGAGCCCGTGGAATAAAACCAGGGCCCGAGGAAGAAAACTAGAGCTCTTAGAACAAAACCAGGTGCCGAGGAAGAAAAGGAGAGCCCGAGGAACAAAACCAAAGCCCGAAGAACAATATCAGAGCCCAAAGAACAAAAGGAAACCCCGAGGAAGAAAACCAGGGCCTGAGGAACAAAACTAGAGATCGAGGAACACAACCAGAGCCCGAGGAACAAAAACAGAGCCCGAGGAACAAAACTAGGGCCCGAAGAAGAAAAGGAGAGCTCGAGGAAGAAATCCAGAGCCCGAGCAACAAAACCAGAGCCTGAGGAAGAAAACCAGAGCCCGAGGAAGAAAACCAGAGCCCGAGGAAGAAAACCAGAGCCCGAGGAATAAAACCAGAGCTCAAGGAACAAAACCAGAACCCGAGGAACAAAACGAGAGTTCGAGGAAGAAAACGGGAGCCCGACGAACATGACCAGTGCCCAAGGAATAAAACCAGAGCTCGAGGAACAAAACCAGAGCCCAAGGACAAAAAGGAAGGCCTGAAGAACAAAACGAGGGCCATAGGAAGAAAACCAGAGCCCAAGGAACAAAACCAGAGCCCGAGGAAAACAACGAGGGCCTGAGGAACCAAGCCAGAGCCCGAGGAACAAAACCACCCCTCGAGGTAAAGAAACAGGGTCCGAGGAAGAAAACCAGAGCCCGAGGAACAAAACCAGAGCCTGAGGAAGAAAACCAGAGCCCGAGGAAGAAAACCAGAGCCCGAGGAATAAAACCAGAGCTCAAGGAACAAAACCAGAACCCGAGGAACAAAACGAGAGTTCGAGGAAGAAAACGGGAGCCCGAGGAACAAAACCAGTGCCAAAGGAAGAAAACCAGAGCCCGAGGAAGAAAACCAGAGCCCGAGGAAGAAAACTAGAGCTCTTGGAACAAAACCAGGTGCCGAGGAAGAAAAGGAGAGCCCGAGGAACAAAAACAGAGCCCGAGGACCAAAACCAAAGCCCGAAGAACAATATCAGAGCCCAAGGAACAAAAGGAAACCCCGAGGAAGAAAACCAGGGCCTGAGGAACAAAACTAGAGCTCGAGGAACAAACCCGGAGCCCGAGGAATACAACCAGGGCCCGAGGAACCGAACCAGAAACCGAGGAACAAGTCCAGAGCCCGAGGAACAAAACTAGCCCTCGAGGAACAAAACCAGAGCCCGAGGAACAAAACCAGAGCCCGAGGAAAACAACCAGGGCCTGAGGAACCAAGCCAGAGCCCGAGGAAGAACACCACCCCTCGAGGTAAAGAAACAGGGTCCGAGGAAGAAAACCAGAGCCCGAGGAACAAAACCAGAGCCTGAGGGACAAAACCAGAGCCCGAGGAAGAAAACAAGCCCTCGATGAACAAAACCAGAGCCCGAGGAACAGAACCAGAGCCCGAGGAACAGAACCAGAACCCGAGGAAGAAAACCAGACCTCGATGAACAAAACCAGAGCCCGAGGAATAAAACCAGAGCTGAAGGAACAAAACCAGAACCCGAGGAACAAAACGAGAGTTCGAGGAAGCAAACGAGAGCCCGAGGAACAAAACCAGTGCCAAAGGAAGAAAACCAGAGCCCGAGGAAGAAAACTAGAGCTCTTGGAACAAAACCAGGTGCCGAGGAAGAAAAGGAGAGCCCGAGGAACAAAAACAGAGCCCGAGGACCAAAACCAAAGCCCGAAGAACAATATCAGAGCCCAAGGAACAAAAGGAAACCCCGAGGAAGAAAACCAGGGCCTGAGGAACAAAACTAGAGCTCGAGGAACAAACCCGGAGCCCGAGGAACACAACCAGAGCCCGAGGAACACAACCAGAGCCCGAGGAACAAAAACAGAGCCCGAGGAACAAAACTAGGGCCCGAAGAAGAAAAGGAGAGCTCGAGGAAGAAATCCAGAGCCCGAGCAACAAAACAGAGCCTGAGGAAGAAAACCAGAGCCCGAGGAAGAAAACCAGAGCCCGAGGAAGAAAACCAGACCTCAAGGAACAAAACCAGAACCCGAGGAACAAAACGAGAGTCCGAGGAAGAAAACGAGAGCCCGAGGAACATAACCAGTGCCCAAGGAATAAAACCAGAGCTCGAGGAACAAAACCAGAGCCCAAGGACAAAAAGGAAGGCCTGAAGAACAAAACGAGGGCCATAGGAAGAAAACCAGAGCCCAAGGAACAAAACCAGAGCCCGAGGAAAACAACGAGGGCCTGAGGAACCAAGCCAGAGCCCGAGGAACAAAACCACCCCTCGAGGTAAAGAAACAGGGTCCGAGGAAGAAAACCAGAGCCCGAGGAACAAAACCAGAGCCTGAGGAACAAAACCAGAGTCCGAGGAAGAAAACCAGACCTCGATGAACAAAACCAGAGCCCGAGGAATAAAACCAGAGCTCAAGGAACACAACCAGAGCCCGAGGAACAAAAACAGAGCCCGAGGAACAAAACTAGGGCCCGAAGAAGAAAAGGAGAGCTCGAGGAAGAAATCCAGAGCCCGAGCAACAAAACCAGAGCCTGAGGAAGAAAACCAGAGCCCATGGAATAAAACCAGGGCCCGAGGAACCGAACCAGAAACCGAGGAACAAGTCCAGAGCCCGAGGAACAAAACTAGCCCTCGAGGAACAAAACCAGAGCCCGAGGAACAAAACCAGAGCCCGAGGAAAACAACCAGGGCCTGAGGAACCAAGCCAGAGCCCGAGGAAGAACACCACCCCTCGAGGTAAAGAAACAGGGTCCGAGGAAGAAAACCAGAGCCCGAGGAACAAAACCAGAGCCTGAGGAAGAAAACCAGAGCCCGAGGAAGAAAACAAGCCCTCGATGAACAAAACCAGAGCCCGAGGAACAGAACCAGAGCCCGAGGAACAGAACCAGAACCCGAGGAAGAAAACCAGACCTCGATGAACAAAACCAGAGCCCGAGGAATAAAACCAGAGCTCAAGGAACAAAACCAGAACCCGAGGAACAAAACGAGAGTTCGAGGAAGCAAACGAGAGCCCGAGGAACAAAACCAGTGCCAAAGGAAGAAAACCAGAGCCCGAGGAAGAAAACCAGAGCCCGAGGAAGAAAACTAGAGCTCTTGGAACAAAACCAGATGCCAAGGAAGAAAAGGAGAGCCCGAGGAACAAAAACAGAGCCCGAGGACCAAAACCAAAGCCCGAAGAACAATATCAGAGCCCAAGGAACAAAAGGAAACCCCGAGGAAGAAAACCAGGGCCTGAGGAACAAAACTAGAGCTCGAGGAACAAACCCGGAGCCCGAGGAACACAACCAGAGCCCGAGGAACACAACCAGAGCCCGAGGAACAAAAACAGAGCCCGAGGAACAAAACTAGGGCCCGAAGAAGAAAAGGAGAGCTCGAGGAAGAAATCCAGAGCCCGAGCAACAAAACCAGAGCCCGAGGAAGAAAACCAGAGCCCGAGGAAGAAAACCAGAGCCCGAGGAAGAAAACCAGACCTCAAGGAACAAAACCAGAACCCGAGGAACAAAACGAGAGTCCGAGGAAGAAAACGAGAGTCCGAGGAACATAACCAGTGCCCAAGGAATAAAACCAGAGCTCGAGGAACAAAACCAGAGCCCAAGGACAAAAAGGAAGGCCTGAAGAACAAAACGAGGGCCATAGGAAGAAAACCAGAGCCCGTGGAATAAAACCAGGGCCCGAGGAACCGAACCAGAAACCGAGGAACAAGTCCAGAGCCCGAGGAACTAAACTAGCCTTCGAGGAACAAAACCAGAGCCCGAGGAACAAAACCAGAGCCCGAGGAAAACAACCAGGGCCTGAGGAACCAAGCCAGAGCCCGAGGAAGAAAACCACCCCTCGAGGTAAAGAAACAGGGTCCGAGGAAGAAAACCAGAGCCCAAGGAACAAAACCAGAGCCTGAGGAACAAAAGCAGAGCCCGAGGAAGAAAACAAGCCCTCGATGAACAAAACCAGAGCCCGAGGAACAGAACCAGAGCCCGAGGAACACAACCAGAGCCCGAGGAAGAAAACCAGACCTCGATGAACAAAACCAGAGCCCGAGGAATAAAACCAGAGCTCAAGGAACAAAACCAGAACCCGAGGAACAAAACGAGAGTTCGAGGAAGAAAACGAGAGCCCGAGGAACAAAACCAGTGCCAAAGGAAGAAAACCAGAGCCCGAGGAAGAAAACCAGAGCCCGAGGAAGAAAACTAGAGCTCTTGGAACAAAACCAGGTGCCGAGGAAGAGAAGGAGAGCCCGAGGAACAAAAACAGAGCCCGAGGAACAAAACCAAAGCCCGAAGAACAATATCAGAGCCCAAGGAACAAAAGGAAACCCCGAGGAAGAAAACCAGGGCCTGAGGAACAAAACTAGAGCTCGAGGAACAAACCCGGAGCCCGAGGAACACAACCAGAGCCCGAGGAACACAACCAGAGCCCGAGGAACAAAAACAGAGCCCGAGGAACAAAACTAGGGCCCGAAGAAGAAAAGGAGAGCTCGAGGAAGAAATCCAGAGCCCGAGCAACAAAACCAGAGCCTGAGGAAGAAAACCAGACCTCAAGGAACAAAACCAGAACCCGAGGAAAAAAACGAGAGTCCGAGGAAGAAAACGAGAGCCCGACGAACATAACCAGTGCCCAAGGAATAAAACCAGAGCTCGAGGAACAAAACCAGAGCCCAAGGACAAAAAGGAGGGCCTGAAGAACAAAACGGGGGCCATAGGAAGAAAACCAGAGCCCGTGGAATAAAACCAGGGCCCGAGGAACCGAACCAGAAACCGAGGAACAAATCCAGAGCCCGAGGAACAAATCTAGCCCTCGAGGAACAAAACCAGAGCCCGAGGAACAAAACCAGAGCCCAAGGAAGAAAACCAGAGCCAGAGGAAGAAAACCAGAGCCCGAGGAAGAAAACCAGAGCCCAAGGAAGAAAACCAGAGCTCAAGGAACAAAACCAGAACCCGAGGAACAAAACGAGAGTTCGAGGAAGAAAACGAGAGCCCGAGGAACAAAACCAGTGCCAAAGGAAGAAAACCAGAGCCCGAGGAAGAAAACTAGAGCTCTTGGAACAAAACCAGGTGCCGAGGAAGAAAAGGAGAGCCCGAGGAACAAAAACAGAGCCCGAGGAACAAAACCAAAGCCCGAAGAACAATATCAGAGCCCAAGGAACAAAAGGAAACCCCGAGGAAGAAAACCAGGGCCTGAGGAACAAAACTAGAGCTCGAGGAACAAACCCGGAGCCCGAGGAACACAACCAGGGCCTGAGGAACACAACCAGAGCCCGAGGAACAAAAACAGAGCCCGAGGAACAAAACTAGGGCCCGAAGAAGAAAAGGAGAGCTCGAGGAAGAAATCCAGAGCCCGAGCAACAAAACAGAGCCTGAGGAAGAAAACCAGAGCCCGAGGAAGAAAACCAGAGCCCGAGGAAGAAAGCCAGAGCTCAAGGAACAAAACCAGAACCCGAGGAACAAAACGAGAGTCCGAGGAAGAAAACGAGAGCCCGAAGAACATAACCAGTGCCCAAGGAATAAAACCAGAGCTCGAGGAACAAAACCAGAGCCCAAGGACAAAAAGGAAGGCCTGAAGAACAAAACGAGGGCCATAGGAAGAAAACCAGAGCCCATGGAATAAAACCAGGGCCCGAGGAACCGAACCAGAAACCGAGGAACAAGTCCAGAGCCCGAGGAACAAAACTAGCCCTCGAGGAACAAAACCAGAGCCCGAGGAACAAAACCAGAGCCCGAGGAAAACAACCAGGGCCTGAGGAACCAAGCCAGAGCCCGAAGAACAAAACCACCCCTCGAGGTAAAGAAACAGGGTCCGAGGAAGAAAACCAGAGCCCGAGGAACAAAACCAGAGCCTGAGGAACAAAACCAGAGCCCGAGGAAGAAAACCAGACCTCGATGAACAAAACCAGAGCCCGAGGAACAGAACCAGAGCCCGAGGAACACAACCAGAGCCCGAGGAAGAAAACCAGACCTCGATGAACAAAACCAGAGCCCGAGGAATAAAACCAGAGCTCAAGGAACAAAACCAGAACCCGAGGAACAAAACGAGAGTTCGAGGAAGAAAACGAGAGCCCGAGGAACAAAACCAGTGCCAAAGGAAGAAAACCAGAGCCCGAGGAAGAAAACCAGAGCCCGAGGAAGAAAACTAGAGCTCTTGGAACAAAACCAGGTGCCGAGGAAGAAAAGGAGAGCCCGAGGAACAAAAACAGAGCCCGAGGAACAAAACCAAAGCCCGAAGAACAATATCAGAGCCCAAGGAACAAAAGGAAACCCCGAGGAAGAAAACCAGGGCCTGAGGAACAAAACTAGAGCTCGAGGAACAAACCTGGAGCCCGAGGAACACAACCAGGGCCCGAGGAACACAACCAGAGCCTGAGGAACAAAAACAGAGCCCGAGGAACAAAACTAGAGCCCGAAGAAGAAAAGGAGAGCTCGAGGAAGAAATCCAGAGCCCGAGCAACAAAACCAGAGCCTGAGGAAGAAAACCAGAGCCCGAGGAAGAAAACCAGACCTCAAGGAACAAAACCAGAACCCGAGGAACAAAACGAGAGTCCGAGGAAGAAAACGAGAGTCCGAGGACCATAACCAGTGCCCAAGGAATAAAACCAGAGCTCGAGGAACAAAACCAGAGCCCAAGGACAAAAAGGAAGGCCTGAAGAACAAAACGAGGGCCATAGGAAGAAAACCAGAGCCCGTGGAATAAAACCAGGGCCCGAGGAACCGAACCAGAAACCGAGGAACAAGTCCAGAGCCCGAGGAACAAAACTAGCCCTCGAGGAACAAAACCAGAGCCCGAGGAACAAAACCAGAGCCCGAGGAAAACAACCAGGGCCTGAGGAACCAAGCCAGAGCCCGAGGAACAAAACCACCCCTCGAGGTAAAGAAACAGGGTCCGAGGAAGAAAACCAGAGCCCGAGGAACAAAACCAGAGCCTGAGGAACAAAACCAGAGCCCGAGGAAGAAAACAAGCCCTCGATGAACAAAACCAGAGCCTGAGGAACAGAACCAGAGCCCGAGGAACACAACCAGAGCCCGAGGAAGAAAACCAGACCTCGATGAACAAAACCAGAGCCCGAGGAATAAAACCAGAGCTCGAGGAACAAAACCAGAACCCGAGGAACAAAACGAGAGTTCGAGGAAGAAAATGAGAGCCCGAGGAACAAAACCAGTGCCAAAGGAAGAAAACCAGAGCCCAAGGAAGAGAACCAGAGCCCGAGGAAGAAATCCAGAGCCCGAGCAACAAAACCAGAGCCTGAGGAAGAAAAGGAGAGCCCGAGGAAGAAAACCAGAGCCCGAGGAAGAAAACCAGAGCTCAAGGAAGAAAACCAGAACCCGAGGAAAAAAACGAGAGTCCGAGGAAGAAAACGAGAGCCCGAGGAACATAACCAGTGCCAAAGGAAGAAAACCAGAGCCCGAGGAAGAAAACCAGAGCCCGAGGAAGAAAACTAGAGCTCTTGGAACAAAACCAGATGCCAAGGAAGAAAAGGAGAGCCCGAGGAACAAAAACAGAGCCCGAGGACCAAAACCAAAGCCCGAAGAACAATATCAGAGCCCAAGGAACAAAAGGAAACCCCGAGGAAGAAAACCAGGGCCTGAGGAACAAAACTAGAGCTCGAGGAACAAACCCGGAGCCCGAGGAACACAACCAGAGCCCGAGGAACACAACCAGAGCCCGAGGAACAAAAACAGAGCCCGAGGAACAAAACTAGGGCCCGAAGAAGAAAAGGAGAGCTCGAGGAAGAAATCCAGAGCCCGAGCAACAAAACAGAGCCTGAGGAAGAGAACCAGAGCCCGAGGAAGAAAACCAGAGCCCGAGGAAGAAAACCAGACCTCAAGGAACAAAACCAGAACCCGAGGAAAAAAACGAGAGTCCGAGGAAGAAAACGAGAGCCCGAGGAACATAACCAGTGCCCAAGGAATAAAACCAGAGCTCGAGGAACAAAACCAGAGCCCAAGGACAAAAAGGAGGGCCTGAAGAACAAAACGAGGGCCATAGGAAGAAAACCAGAGCCCGTGGAATAAAACCAGGGCCCGAGGAACCGAACCAAAAACCGAGGAACAAATCCAGAGCCCGAGAAACAAAACTAGCCCTCGAGGAACAAAACCAGAGCCCAAGGAACAAAACCAGAGCCCGAGGAAAACAACCAGGGCCTGAGGAACCAAGCCAGAGCCCGAAGAACAAAACCACCCCTCGAGGTAAAGAAACAGGGTCCGAGGAAGAAAACCAGAGCCCGAGGAACAAAACCAGAGCCTGAGGAACAAAACCAGAGCCCGAGGAAGAAAACCAGACCTCGATGAACAAAACCAGAGCCCGAGGAACAGAACCAGAGCCCGATGAACAAAATCAGAGCCCGAGGAATAAAACCAGACCTCGATGAACAAAACCAGAGCCCGAGGAATAAAACCAGAGCTCAAGGAACAAAACCAGAACCCGAGGAACAAAACGAGAGTTCGAGGAAGCAAACGAGAGCCCGAGGAACAAAACCAGTGCCAAAGGAAGAAAACCAGATCCCGAGGAAGAAAACCAGAGCCCGAGGAAGAAAACTAGAGCTCTTGGAACAAAACCAGGTGCCGAGGAAGAAAAGGAGAGCCCGAGGAACAAAAACAGAGCCCGAGGAACAAAACCAAAGCCCGAAGAACAATATCAGAGCCCAAGGAACAAAAGGAAACCCCGAGGAAGAAAACCAGGGCCTGAGGAACAAAACTAGAGCTCGAGGAACAAACCCGGAGCCCGAGGAACACAACCAGGGCCTGAGGAACACAACCAGAGCCCGAGGAACAAAAACAGAGCCCGAGGAACAAAACTAGGGCCCGAAGAAGAAAAGGAGAGCTCGAGGAAGAAATCCAGAGCCCGAGCAACAAAACAGAGCCTGAGGAAGAAAACCAGAGCCCGAGGAAGAAAACCAGAGCCCGAGGAAGAAAGCCAGAGCTCAAGGAACAAAACCAGAACCCGAGGAACAAAACGAGAGTCCGAGGAAGAAAACGAGAGCCCGAAGAACATAACCAGTGCCCAAGGAATAAAACCAGAGCTCGAGGAACAAAACCAGAGCCCAAGGAACAAAACGAGAGTTCGAGGAAGAAAACGAGAGCCCGAGGAACAAAACCAGTGCCAAAGGAAGAAAACCAGAGCCCGAGGAAGAAAACCAGAGCCCGAGGAAGAAAACTAGAGCTCTTGGAACAAAACCAGATGCCGAGGAAGAAAAGGAGAGCCCGAGGAACAAAAACAGAGCCCGAGGAACAAAACCAAAGCCCGAAGAACAATATCAGAGCCCAAGGAACAAAAGGAAACCCCGAGGAAGAAAACCAGGGCCTGAGGAACAAAACTAGAGCTCGAGGAACAAACCTGGAGCCCGAGGAACACAACCAGGGCCCGAGGAACACAACCAGAGCCTGAGGAACAAAAACAGAGCCCGAGGAACAAAACTAGAGCCCGAAGAAGAAAAGGAGAGCTCGAGGAAGAAATCCAGAGCCCGAGCAACAAAACCAGAGCCTGAGGAAGAAAACCAGAGCCCGAGGAAGAAAACCAGACCTCAAGGAACAAAACCAGAACCCGAGGAACAAAACGAGAGTCCGAGGAAGAAAACGAGAGTCCGAGGACCATAACCAGTGCCCAAGGAATAAAACCAGAGCTCGAGGAACAAAACCAGAGCCCAAGGACAAAAAGGAAGGCCTGAAGAACAAAACGAGGGCCATAGGAAGAAAACCAGAGCCCGTGGCATAAAACCAGGGCCCGAGGAACCGAACCAGAAACCGAGGAACAAGTCCAGAGCCCGAGGAACAAAACTAGCCCTCGAGGAACAAAACCAGAGCCCGAGGAACAAAACCAGAGCCCGAGGAAAACAACCAGGGCCTGAGGAACCAAGCCAGAGCCCGAGGAACAAAACCACCCCTCGAGGTAAAGAAACAGGGTCCGAGGAAGAAAACCAGAGCCCGAGGAACAAAACCAGAGCCTGAGGAACAAAACCAGAGCCCGAGGAAGAAAACAAGCCCTCGATGAACAAAACCAGAGCCTGAGGAACAGAACCAGAGCCCGAGGAACACAACCAGAGCCCGAGGAAGAAAACCAGACCTCGATGAACAAAACCAGAGCCCGAGGAATAAAACCAGAGCTCGAGGAACAAAACCAGAACCCGAGGAACAAAACGAGAGTTCGAGGAAGAAAATGAGAGCCCGAGGAACAAAACCAGTGCCAAAGGAAGAAAACCAGAGCCCAAGGAAGAGAACCAGAGCCCGAGGAAGAAATCCAGAGCCCGAGCAACAAAACCAGAGCCTGAGGAAGAAAAGGAGAGCCCGAGGAAGAAAACCAGAGCCCGAGGAAGAAAACCAGAGCTCAAGGAACAAAACCAGAACCCGAGGAAAAAAACGAGAGTCCGAGGAAGAAAACGAGAGCCCGAGGAACATAACCAGTGCCAAAGGAAGAAAACCAGAGCCCGAGGAAGAAAACCAGAGCCCGAGGAAGAAAACTAGAGCTCTTGGAACAAAACCAGATGCCAAGGAAGAAAAGGAGAGCCCGAGGAACAAAAACAGAGCCCGAGGACCAAAACCAAAGCCCGAAGAACAATATCAGAGCCCAAGGAACAAAAGGAAACCCCGAGGAAGAAAACCAGGGCCTGAGGAACAAAACTAGAGCTCGAGGAACAAACCCGGAGCCCGAGGAACACAACCAGAGCCCGAGGAACACAACCAGAGCCCGAGGAACAAAAACAGAGCCCGAGGAACAAAACTAGGGCCCGAAGAAGAAAAGGAGAGCTCGAGGAAGAAATCCAGAGCCCGAGCAACAAAACAGAGCCTGAGGAAGAAAACCAGAGCCCGAGGAAGAAAACCAGAGCCCGAGGAAGAAAACCAGACCTCAAGGAACAAAACCAGAACCCGAGGAAAAAAACGAGAGTCCGAGGAAGAAAACGAGAGCCCGACGAACATAACCAGTGCCCAAGGAATAAAACCAGAGCTCGAGGAACAAAACCAGAGCCCAAGGACAAAAAGGAGGGCCTGAAGAACAAAACGAGGGCCATAGGAAGAAAACCAGAGCCCGTGGAATAAAACCAGGGCCCGAGGAACCGAACCAAAAACCGAGGAACAAATCCAGAGCCCGAGAAACAAAACTAGCCCTCGAGGAACAAAACCAGAGCCCAAGGAACAAAACCAGAGCCCGAGGAAAACAACCAGGGCCTGAGGAACCAAGCCAGAGCCCGAAGAACAAAACCACCCCTCGAGGTAAAGAAACAGGGTCCGAGGAAGAAAACCAGAGCCCGAGGAACAAAACCAGAGCCTGAGGAACAAAACCAGAGCCCGAGGAAGAAAACCAGACCTCGATGAACAAAACCAGAGCCCGAGGAACAGAACCAGAGCCCGAGGAACACAACCAGAGCCCGAGGAAGAAAACCAGACCTCGATGAACAAAACCAGAGCCCGAGGAATAAAACCAGAGCTCAAGGAACAAAACCAGAACCCGAGGAACAAAACGAGAGTTCGAGGAAGCAAACGAGAGCCCGAGGAACAAAACCAGTGCCAAAGGAAGAAAACCAGAGCCCGAGGAAGAAAACCAGACCTCAAGGAACAAAACCAGAACCCGAGGAACAAAACGAGAGTCCGAGGAAGAAAACGAGAGCCCGACGAACATGATCAGTGCCCGAGGAATAAAACCAGAGCTCGAGGAACAAAACCAGAGCCCAAGGACAAAAAGGAGGGCCTGAAGAACAAAACGAGGGCCATAGGAAGAAAACCAGAGCCCGTGGAATAAAACCAGGGCCCGAGGAAGAAAACTAGAGCTCTTGGAACAAAACCAGGTGCCGAGGAAGAAAAGGAGAGCCCGAGGAACAAAAACAGAGCCCGAGGAACAAAACCAAAGCCCGAAGAACAATATCAGAGCGCAAGGAACAAAAGGAAACCCCGAGGAAGAAAACCACGGCCTGAGGAACAAAACTAGAGCTCGAGGAACACAACCAGAGCCCGAGGAACAAAAACAGAGCCCGAGGAACAAAACTAGGGCCCGAAGAAGAAAAGGAGAGCTCGAGGAAGAAATCCAGAGCCCGAGCAACAAAACCAGAGCCTGAGGAAGAAAACCAGAGCCCGAGGAAGAAAACCAGAGCCCGAGGAAGAAAACCAGAGCCCGAGGAATAAAACCAGAGCTCAAGGAACAAAACCAGAACCCGAGGAACAAAACGAGAGTTCGAGGAAGAAAACGAGAGCCCGAGGAACAAAACCAGTGCCAAAGGAAGAAAACCAGAGCCCGAGGAAGAAAACCAGAGCCCGAGGAAGAAAACTAGAGCTCTTGGAACAAAACCAGGTGCCGAGGAAGAAAAGGAGAGCCTGAGGAACAAAAACAGAGCCCGAAGACCAAAACCAAAGCCCGAAGAACAATATCAGAGCCCAAGGAACAAAAGGAAACCCCGAGGAAGAAAACCAGGGCCTGAGGAACAAAACTAGAGCTCGAGGAACAAACCCGGAGCCCGAGGAATACAACCAGAGCCCGAGGAACACAACCAGAGCCCGAGGAACAAAAACAGAGCCCGAGGAACAAAACTAGGGCCCGAAGAAGAAAAGGAGAGCTCGAGGAAGAAATCCAGAGCCCGAGCAACAAAACAGAGCCTGAGGAAGAAAACCAGAGCCCGAGGAAGAAAACCAGAGCCCGAGGAAGAAAACCAGAGCTCAAGGAACAAAACCAGAACCCGAGGAACAAAACGAGAGTCCGAGGAAGAAAACGAGAGCCCGAGGAACATAACCAGTGCCCAAGGAATAAAACCAGAGCTCGAGGAAAAAAACCAGAGCCCAAGGACAAAAAGGAAGGCCTGAAGAACAAAACGAGGGCCATAGGAAGAAAACCAGAGCCCAAGGAACAAAACCAGAGCCCGAGGAAAACAACGAGGGCCTGAGGAACCAAGCCAGAGCCCGAGGAACAAAACCACCCCTCGAGGTAAAGAAACAGGGTCCGAGGAAGAAAACCAGAGCCCGAGGAACAAAACCAGAGCCTGAGGAACAAAACCAGAGCCCGAGGAAGAAAACCAGACCTCGATGAACAAAACCAGAGCCTGAGGAACAGAACGAGAGCCCGAGGAACACAACCAGAGTCCGAGGAAGAAAACCAGACCTCGATGAACAAAACCAGAGCCCGAGGAATAAAACCAGAGCTCAAGGAACACAACCAGAGCCCGAGGAACAAAACCAGAGCCCGAGGAACAAAACTAGGGCCCGAAGAAGAAAAGGAGAGCTCGAGGAAGAAATCCAGAGCCCGAGCAACAAAACCAGAGCCTGAGGAAGAAAACCAGAGCCCATGGAATAAAACCAGGGCCCGAGGATCCGAACCAGAAACCGAGGAACAAGTCCAGAGCCCGAGGAACAAAACTAGCCCTCGAGGAACAAAACCAGAGCCCGAGGAACAAAACCAGAGCCCGAGGAAAACAACCAGGGCCTGAGGAACCAAGCCAGAGCCCGAGGAAGAACACCACCCCTCGAGGTAAAGAAACAGGGTCCGAGGAAGAAAACCAGAGCCCGAGGAACAAAACCAGAGCCTGAGGAACAAAACCAGAGCCCGAGGAAGAAAACAAGCCCTCGATGAACAAAACCAGAGCCCGAGGAACAGAACCAGAGCCCGAGGAACAGAACCAGAACCCGAGGAAGAAAACCAGACCTCGATGAACAAAACCAGAGCCCGAGGAATAAAACCAGAGCTGAAGGAACAAAACCAGAACCCGAGGAACAAAACGAGAGTTCGAGGAAGCAAACGAGAGCCCGAGGAACAAAACCAGTGCCAAAGGAAGAAAACCAGAGCCCGAGGAAGAAAACCAGAGCCCGAGGAAGAAAACTAGAGCTCTTGGAACAAAACCAGGTGCCGAGGAAGAAAAGGAGAGCCCGAGGAACAAAAACAGAGCCCGAGGACCAAAACCAAAGCCCGAAGAACAATATCAGAGTCCAAGGAACAAAAGGAAACCCCGAGGAAGAAAATCAGGGCCTGAGGAACAAAACTAGAGCTCGAGGAACAAACCCGGAGCCCGAGGAACACAACCAGAGCCCGAGGAACACAACGAGAGCCCGAGGAAGAAAAACAGAGCCCGAGGAACAAAACTAGGGCCCGAAGAAGAAAAGGAGAGCTCGAGGAAGAAATCCAGAGCCCGAGCAACAAAACCAGAGCCTGAGGAAGAAAACCAGAGCCCGAGGAAGAAAACCAGAGCCCGAGGAAGAAAACCAGAGCCCAAGGAAGAAAACCAGAGCTCAAGGAACAAAACCAGAACCCGAGGAACAAAACGAGAGTTCGAGGAAGCAAACGAGAGCCCGAGGAACAAAACCAGTGCCCAAGGAATAAAACCAGAGCCCATGGAATAAAACCAGGGCCCGAGGATCCGAACCAGAAACCGAGGAACAAGTCCAGAGCCCGAGGAACAAAACTAGCCCTCGAGGAACAAAACCAGAGCCCGAGGAACAAAACCAGAGCCCGAGGAAAACAACCAGGGCCTGAGGAACCAAGCCAGAGCCCGAGGAAGAACACCACCCCTCGAGGTAAAGAAACAGGGTCCGAGGAAGAAAACCAGAGCCCGAGGAACAAAACCAGAGCCTGAGGAACAAAACCAGAGCCCGAGGAAGAAAACAAGCCCTCGATGAACAAAACCAGAGCCCGAGGAACAGAACCAGAGCCCGAGGAACAGAACCAGAACCCGAGGAAGAAAACCAGACCTCGATGAACAAAACCAGAGCCCGAGGAACAAAACCAGAGCTGAAGGAACAAAACCAGAACCCGAGGAACAAAACGAGAGTTCGAGGAAGCAAACGAGAGCCCGAGGAACAAAACCAGTGCCAAAGGAAGAAAACCAGAGCCCGAGGAAGAAAACCAGAGCCCGAGGAAGAAAACTAGAGCTCTTGGAACAAAACCAGATGCCAAGGAAGAAAAGGAGAGCCCGAGGAACAAAAACAGAGCCCGAGGACCAAAACCAAAGCCCGAAGAACAATATCAGAGCCCAAGGAACAAAAGGAAACCCCGAGGAAGAAAACCAGGGCCTGAGGAACAAAACTAGAGCTCGAGGAACAAACCCGGAGCCCGAGGAACACAACCAGAGCCCGAGGAACACAACGAGAGCCCGAGGAACAAAAACAGAGCCCGAGGAACAAAACTAGGGCCCGAAGAAGAAAAGGAGAGCTCGAGGAAGAAATCCAGAGCCCGAGCAACAAAACCAGAGCCTGAGGAAGAAAACCAGAGCCCGAGGAAGAAAACCAGAGCCCGAGGAAGAAAACCAGAGCCCAAGGAAGAAAACCAGAGCTCAAGGAACAAAACCAGAACCCGAGGAAAAAAACGAGAGTTCGAGGAAGCAAACGAGAGCCCGAGGAACAAAACCAGTGCCAAAGGAAGAAAACCAGAGCCCGAGGAAGAAAACCAGAGCCCGAGGAAGAAAACTAGAGCTCTTGGAACAAAACCAGGTGCCGAGGAATAAAAGGAGAGCCCGAGGAACAAAAACAGAGCCCGAGGAACAAAACCAAAGCCCGAAGAACAATATCAGAGCCCAAGGAACAAAAGGAAACCCCGAGGAAGAAAACCAGGGCCTGAGGAACAAAACTAGAGCTCGAGGAACAAACCCGGAGCCCGAGGAATACAACCAGAGCCCGAGGAACACAACCAGAGCCCGAGGAACAAAAACAGAGCCCGAGGAACAAAACTAGGGCCCAAAGAAGAAAAGGAGAGCTCGAGGAAGTAATCCAGAGCCCGAGCAACAAAACAGAGCCTGAGGAAGAAAACCAGAGCCCGAGGAAGAAAACCAGAGCCCGAGGAAGAAAGCCAGAGCTCAAGGAACAAAACCAGAACCCGAGGAACAAAACGAGAGTTCGAGGAAGAAAACGAGAGCCCGAGGAACATAACCAGTGCCCAAGGAATAAAACCAGAGCTCGAGGAACAAAACCAGAGCCCAAGGACAACAAGGAAGGCCTGAAGAACAAAACGAGGGCCATAGGAAGAAAACCAGAGCCCATGGAATAAAACCAGGGCCCGAGGAACCGAACCAGAAACCGAGGAACAAATCCAGAGCCCGAGGAACAAAACCAGAGCCCGAGGAAAACAACCAGGGCCTGAGGAACCAAGCCAGAGCCCGAGGAACAAAACCACCCCTCGAGGTAAAGAAACAGGGTCCGAGGAAGAAAACCAGAGCCCGAGGAACAAAACCAGAGCCTGAGGAACAAAACCAGAGCCCGAGGAAGAAAACCAGACCTCGATGAACAAAACCAGAGCCTGAGGAACAGAACCAGAGCCCGAGGAACACAACCAGAGCCCGAGGAAGAAAACCAGACCTCGATGAACAAAACCAGAGCCTGAGGAATAAAACCAGACCTCGAGGAACAAAACCAGAACCCGAGGAACAAAACGAGAGTTCGAGGAAGAAAACGAGAGCCCGAGGAACAAAACCAGTGCCAAAGGAAGAAAACCAGAGCCCGAGGAAGAAAACCAGAGCCCGAGGAAGAAAACCAGAGCCCGAGGAAGAAAACTAGAGCTCTTGGAACAAAACCAGATGCCGAGGAAGAAAAGGAGAGCCCGAGGAACAAAAACAGAGCCCGAGGAACAAAACCAAAGCCCGAAGAAAAATATCAGAGCCCAAGGAACAAAAGGAAACCCCGAGGAAGAAAACCAGGGCCTGAGGAACAAAACTAGAGCTCGAGGAACAAACCCGGAGCCCGAGGAACACAACCAGAGCCCGAGGAACACAACCAGAGCCCGAGGAACAAAAACAGAGCCCGAGGAACAAAACTAGGGCCCGAAGAAGAAAAGGAGAGCTCGAGGAAGAAATCCAGAGCCCGAGCAACAAAACAGAGCCTGAGGAAGAAAACCAGAGCCCGAGGAAGAAAACCAGAGCCCGAGGAAGAAAACCAGACCTCAAGGAACAAAACCAGAACCCGAGGAAAAAAACGAGAGTCCGAGGAAGAAAACGAGAGCCCGAGGAACATAACCAGTGCCCAATGAATTAAACCAGAGCTCGAGGAACAAAACCAGAGCCCAAGGACAAAAAGGAAGGCCTGAAGAACAAAACGAGGGCCATAGGAAGAAAACCAGAGCCCGAGGAACAAAACCAGAGCCTGAGGAACAAAACCAGAGCCCGAGGAAGAAAACCAGACCTCGATGAACAAAACCAGAGCCCGAGGAACAAAACCAGAGCCCGAGGAACACAACCAGAGCCCGAGGAAGAAAACCAGACCTCGATGAACAAAACCAGAGCCCGAGGAATAAAACCAGATCCCGAGGAAGAAAACCAGAACCCGAGGAACAAAACGAGAGTTCGAGGAAGAAAACGAGAGCCCGAGGAACAAAACCAGTGCCAAAGGGAGAAAACCAGAGCCCGAGGAAGAAAACCAGAGCCCGAGGAAGAAAACTAGAGCTCTTGGAACAAAACCAGATGCCAAGGAAGAAAAGGAGAGCCCGAGGAACAAAAACAGAGCCCGAGGACCAAAACCAAAGCCCGAAGAACAATATCAGAGCCCAAGGAACAAAAGGAAACCCCGAGGAAGAAAACCAGGGCCTGAGGAACAAAACTAGAGCTCGAGGAACAAACCCGGAGCCCGAGGAACACAACCAGAGCCCGAGGAACACAACCAGAGCCCGAGGAACAAAAACAGAGCCCGAGGAACAAAACTAGGGCCCGAAGAAGAAAAGGAGAGCTCGAGGAAGAAATCCAGAGCCCGAGCAACAAAACCAGAGCCTGAGGAAGAAAACCAGAGCCCGAGGAAGAAAACCAGACCTCAAGGAACAAAACCAGAACCCGAGGAACAAAACGAGAGACCGAGGAAAAAAACGAGAGTCCGAGGAAGAAAACGAGAGCCCGACGAACATAACCAGTGCCCAATGAATAAAACCAGAGCTCGAGGAACAAAACCAGAGCCCAAGGACAAAAAGGAGGGCCTGAAGAACAAAACGAGGGCCATAGGAAGAAAACCAGAGCCCGAGGAAGAAAACCAGAGCCCGAGGAAGAAAACTAGAGCTCTTGGAACAAAACCAGGTGCCGAGGAAGAAAAGGAGAGCCCGAGGAACAAAAACAGAGCCCGAGGAACAAAACCAAAGCCCGAAGAACAATATCAGAGCCCAAGGAACAAAAGGAAACCCCGAGGAAGAAAACCAGGGCCTGAGGAACAAAACTAGAGCTCGAGGAACACAACCAGAGCCCGAGGAACAAAAACAGAGCCCGAGGAACAAAACTAGGGCCCGAAGAAGAAAAGGAGAGCTCGAGGAAGAAATCCAGAGCCCGAGCAACAAAACCAGAGCCTGAGGAAGAAAACCAGAGCCCGAGGAAGAAAACCAGAGCCCGAGGAAGAAAACCAGAGCCCAAGGAAGAAAACGAGAGCTCAAGGAACAAAACCAGAACCCGAGGAACAAAACGAGAGTTCGAGGAAGAAAACGAGAGTTCGAGGAAGAAAACGAGAGCCCGAGGAACATAACCAGTGCCCAAGGAATAAAACCAGAGCTCGAGGAACAAAACCAGAGCCCAAGGACAAAAAGGAGGGCCTGAAGAACAAAACGAGGGCCATAGGAAGAAAACCAGAGCCCATGGAATAAAACCAGGGCCCGAGGAACCGAACCAGAAACCGAGGAACAAGTCCAGAGCCCAAGGAACAAAACTAGCCCTCGAGGAACAAAACCAGAGCCCGAGGAACAAAACCAGAGCCCGAGGAAAACAACCAGGGCCTGAGGAACCAAGCCAGAGCCCGAGGAAGAAAACCACCCCTCGAGGTAAAGAAACAGGGTCCGAGGAAGAAAACCAGAGCCCGAGGAACAAAACCAGAGCCTGAGGAACAAAACCAGAGCCCGAGGAAGAAAACAAGCCCTCGATGAACAAAACCAGAGCCCGAGGAACAGAACCAGAGCCCGAGGAACACAACCAGAGCCCGAGGAAGAAAACCAGACCTCGATGAACAAAACCAGAGCCCGAGGAATAAAACCAGAGCTGAAGGAACAAAACCAGAACCCGAGGAACAAAACGAGAGTTCGAGGAAGCAAACGAGAGCCCGAGGAACAAAACCAGTGCCAAAGGAAGAAAACCAGAGCCCGAGGAAGAAAACCAGAGCCCGAGGAAGAAAACTAGAGCTCTTGGAACAAAACCAGATGCCAAGGAAGAAAAGGAGAGCCCGAGGACCAAAACCAAAGCCCAAAGAACAATATCAGAGCCCAAGGAACAAAAGGAAACCCCGAGGAAGAAATCCAGGGACTGAGGAACAAAACTAGAGCTCGAGGAACAAACCCGGAGCCCGAGGAACACAACCAGGGCCCGAGGAACACAACCAGAGCCCGAGGAACAAAAACAGAGCCCGAGGAACAAAACTAGGGCCTGAAGAAGAAAAGGAGAGATCGAGGAAGAAATCCAGAGCCCGAGCAACAAAACCAGAGCCTGAGGAAGAAAACCAGAGCCCGAGGAAGAAAACCAGAGACCGAGGAAGAAAAACAGAGCCCAAGGAAGAAAACCAGACCTCAAGGAACAAAACCAGAACCCGAGGATCAAAACGAGAGTTCGAGGAAGAAAACGAGAGCCCGAGGAACAAAACCAGTGCCAAAGGAAGAAAACCAGAGCCCGAGGAAGAAAACTAGAGCTCTTGGAACAAAACCAGGTGCCGAGGAATAAAAGGAGAGCCCGAGGAACAAAAACAGAGCCCGGGGAACAAAACCAAAGCCCGAAGAACAATATCAGAGCCCAAGGAACAAAAGGAAACCCCGAGAAAGAAAACCAGGGCCTGAGGAACAAAACTAGAGCTCGAGGAACAAACCCGGAGCCCGAGGAACACAACCAGAGCCCGAGGAACACAACCAGAGCCTGAGGAAGAAAACCAGAGCCCGAGGAAGAAAACCAGAGCCCGAGGAACACAACCAGAGCCCGAGGAAGAAAACCAGACCTCGATGAACAAAACCAGAGCCCGAGGAACAAAACCAGAGCTCAAGGAACAAAACCAGAGCCTGAGGAACAAAACCAGAACCCGAGGAACAAAACGAGAGCTCGAGGAAGAAATCCAGAGCCCGAGCAACAAAACCAGAGCCCGAGGAAGAAAACCAGAGCCCAAGGAAGAAAACCAGAGCTCAAGGAACAAAACCAGAACCCGAGGAACAAAACGAAAGTTCGAGGAAGAAAACCAGAGCCCAAGGAACAAAACCAGAGCCCGAGGAAGAAAACCAGAGCCCGAGGAAGAAAACCAGAGCCCCAGGAAGAAAACTAGAGCTCTTGGAACAAAACCAGGTGCCGAGGAAGAAAAGGAGAGCCCGAGGAACAAAAACAGAGCCCGAGGAACAAAACCAAAGCCCGAAGAACAATATCAGAGCCCAAGGAACAAAAGGAAACCCCGTGGAAGAAAACCAGGTGCTGAGGAACAAAACTAGAGCTCGAGGAACACAACCAGAGCCCGAGGAACAAAAATAGAGCCCGAGGAACAAAACTAGGGCCCGAAGAAGAAAAGGAGAGCTCGAGGAAGAAATCCAGAGCCCGAGCAACAAAACCAGAGCCTGAGGAAGAAAACCAGAGCCCGAGGAAGAAAACCAGAGCCCGAGGAAGAAAACCAGAGCCCAAGGAAGAAAACGAGAGCTCAAGGAACAAAACCAGAACCCGAGGAACAAAACGAGAGTTCGAGGAAGAAAACGAGAGCCCGAGGAACAAAACCAGTGCCAAAGGAAGAAAACCAGAGCCCGAGGAAGAAAACTAGAGCTCTTGGAACAAAACCAGGTGCCGAGGAAGAAAAGGAGAGCCCGAGGAACAAAAACAGAGCCCGAGGACCAAAACCAAAGCCCGAAGAACAATATCAGAGCCCAAGGAGAAAAGGAAACCCCGAGGAAGAAAACCAGGGCCTGAGGAACAAAACTAGAGCTCGAGGAACAAACCCGGAGCCCGAGGAACACAACCAGAGCCCGAGGAACACAACCAGAGCCCGAGGAACAAAAACAGAGCCCGAGGAACAAAACTAGGGCCCGAAGAAGAAAAGGAGAGCTCGAGGAAGAAATCCAGAGCCCGAGCAACAAAACAGAGCCTGAGGAAGAAAACCAGAGCCCGAGGAAGAAAACCAGAGCCCGAGGAAGAAAACCAGACCTCAAGGAACAAAACCAGAACCCGAGGAAAAAAACGAGAGTCCGAGGAAGAAAACGAGAGCCCGAGGAACATAACCAGTGCCCAATGAATAAAACCAGAGCTCGAGGAACAAAACCAGAGCCCAAGGACAAAAAGGAAGGCCTGAAGAACAAAACGAGGGCCATAGGAAGAAAACCAGAGCCCGAGGAACAAAACCAGAGCCTGAGGAACAAAACCAGAGCCCGAGGAAGAAAACCAGACCTCGATGAACAAAACCAGAGCCCGAGGAACAAAACCAGAGCCCGAGGAACACAACCAGAGCCCGAGGAAGAAAACCAGACCTCGATGAACAAAACCAGAGCCCGAGGAATAAAACCAGATCCCGAGGAAGAAAACCAGAACCCGAGGAACAAAACGAGAGTTCGAGGAAGAAAACGAGAGCCCGAGGAACAAAACCAGTGCCAAAGGGAGAAAACCAGAGCCCGAGGAAGAAAACCAGAGCCCGAGGAAGAAAACTAGAGCTCTTGGAACAAAACCAGATGCCAAGGAAGAAAAGGAGAGCCCGAGGAACAAAAACAGAGCCCGAGGACCAAAACCAAAGCCCGAAGAACAATATCAGAGCCCAAGGAACAAAAGGAAACCCCGAGGAAGAAAACCAGGGCCTGAGGAACAAAACTAGAGCTCGAGGAACAAACCCGGAGCCCGAGGAACACAACCAGAGCCCGAGGAACACAACCAGAGCCCGAGGAACAAAAACAGAGCCCGAGGAACAAAACTAGGGCCCGAAGAAGAAAAGGAGAGCTCGAGGAAGAAATCCAGAGCCCGAGCAACAAAACCAGAGCCTGAGGAAGAAAACCAGAGCCCGAGGAAGAAAACCAGACCTCAAGGAACAAAACCAGAACCCGAGGAACAAAACGAGAGACCGAGGAAAAAAACGAGAGTCCGAGGAAGAAAACGAGAGCCCGACGAACATAACCAGTGCCCAATGAATAAAACCAGAGCTCGAGGAACAAAACCAGAGCCCAAGGACAAAAAGGAGGGCCTGAAGAACAAAACGAGGGCCATAGGAAGAAAACCAGAGCCCGAGGAAGAAAACCAGAGCCCGAGGAAGAAAACTAGAGCTCTTGGAACAAAACCAGGTGCCGAGGAAGAAAAGGAGAGCCCGAGGAACAAAAACAGAGCCCGAGGAACAAAACCAAAGCCCGAAGAACAATATCAGAGCCCAAGGAACAAAAGGAAACCCCGAGGAAGAAAACCAGGGCCTGAGGAACAAAACTAGAGCTCGAGGAACACAACCAGAGCCCGAGGAACAAAAACAGAGCCCGAGGAACAAAACTAGGGCCCGAAGAAGAAAAGGAGAGCTCGAGGAAGAAATCCAGAGCCCGAGCAACAAAACCAGAGCCTGAGGAAGAAAACCAGAGCCCGAGGAAGAAAACCAGAGCCCGAGGAAGAAAACCAGAGCCCAAGGAAGAAAACGAGAGCTCAAGGAACAAAACCAGAACCCGAGGAACAAAACGAGAGTTCGAGGAAGAAAACGAGAGTTCGAGGAAGAAAACGAGAGCCCGAGGAACATAACCAGTGCCCAAGGAATAAAACCAGAGCTCGAGGAAGAAAACCAGAGCCCAAGGACAAAAAGGAAGGCCTGAAGAACAAAACGAGGGCCATAGGAAGAAAACCAGAGCCCATGGAATTAAACCAGGGCCCGAGGAACCGAACCAGAAACCGAGGAACAAATCCAGAGCCCGAGGAACAAAACTATTCCTCGAGGAACAAAACCAGAGCCCGAGGAACAAAACCAGAGCCCGAGGAAAACAACCAGGGCTGAGGAACCAAGCCAGAGCCCGAGGAAGAAAACCACCCCTCGAGGTAAAGAAACAGGGTCCGAGGAAGAAAACCAGAGCCCGAGGAACAAAACCAGAGCCTGAGGAACAAAACCAGAGCCCGAGGAAGAAAACAAGCCCTCGATGAACAAAACCAGAGCCCGAGGAACAGAACCAGAGCCCGAGGAACACAACCAGAGCCCGAGGAAGAAAACCAGACCTCAAGGAACAAAACCAGAGCCCGAGGAATAAAAGCAGAGCTCGAGGAACAAAACCAGAACCCGAGGAACAAAACGAGAGTCCGAGGAAGAAAACGAGAGCCCGAGGAACAAAACCAGTGCCAAAGGAAGAAAACCAGAGCCAAGGAAGAAAACCAGAGCCCGAGGAAGAAAACCAGAGCCCGAGGAAGAAAACTAGAGCTCTTGGAAACAACCAGATGCCGAGGAAGAAAAGGAGAGCCCGAGGAACAAAAACAGAGCCCGAGGACCAAAACCAAAGCCCGAAGAACAATATCAGAGCCCAAGGAACAAAAGGAAACCCCGAGGAAGAAAACCAGGGCCTGAGGAACAAAACTAGAGCTCGAGGAACAAACCCGGAGCCCGAGGAACACAACCAGAGCCCGAGGAACACAACCAGAGCCCGAGGAACAAAAACAGAGCCCGAGAAACAAAACTAGGGCCCAAAGAAGAAAAGGAGAGCTCGAGGAAGAAATCCAGAGCCCGAGCAACAAAACCAGAGCCTGAGGAAGAAAACCAGAGCCCGAGGAAGAAAACCAGAGCCCGAGGAACACAACCAGAGCCCGAGGAAGAAAACCAGACCTCGATGAACAAAACCAGAGCCCGAGGAACAAAACCAGAGCTCAAGGAACAAAACCAGAACCCGAGGAACAAAACCAGAACCCGAGGAACAAAACGAGAGCTCGAGGAAGTAATCCAGAGCCCGAGCAACAAAACCAGAGCCTGAGGAAGAAAACCAGAGGCCGAGGAAGAAAACCAGAGCCCGAGGAAGAAAACCAGAGCCCAAGGAAGAAAACCAGAGCTCAAGGAACAAAACCAGAACCCGAGGAACAAAACGAGAGTACGAGGAAGAAAACCAGAGCCCGAGGAACAAAACCAGTGCCAAAGGAAGAAAACCAGAGCCCGAGGAAGAAAACCAGAGCCCCAGGAAGAAAACTAGAGCTCTTGGAACAAAACCAGGTGCCGAGGAAGAAAAGGAGAGCCCGAGGAACAAAAACAGAGCCCGAGGAACAAAACCAAAGCCCGAAGAACAATATCAGAGCCCAAGGAACAAAAGGAAACCCCGAGGAAGAAAACCAGGGCCTGAGGAACAAAACTAGAGCTCGAGGAACACAACCAGAGCCCGAGGAAAAAAAATAGAGCCCGAGGAACAAAACTAGGGCCCGAAGAAGAAAAGGAGAGCTCGAGGAAGAAATCCAGAGCCCGAGCAACAAAACCAGAGCCTGAGGAAGAAAACCAGAGCCCGAGGAAGAAAACCAGAGCCCGAGGAAGAAAACCAGAGCCCAAGGAAGAAAACGAGAGCTCAAGGAACAAAACCAGAACCCGAGGAACAAAACGAGAGTTCGAGGAAGAAAACGAGAGCCCGAGGAACAAAACCAGTGCCAAAGGAAGAAAACCAGAGCCCGAGGAAGAAAACCAGAGCCCGAGGAAGAAAACTAGAGCTCTTGGAACAAAACCAGGTGCCGAGGAAGAAAAGGAGAGCCCGAGGAACAAAAACAGAGCCCGAGGAACAAAACCAAAGCCCGAAGAACAATATCAGAGCCCAAGGAACAAAAGGAAACCCCGAGGAAGAAAACCAGGGCCTGAGGAACAAAACTAGAGCTCGAGGAACAAACCCGGAGCCCGAGGAACACAACCAGAGCCCGAGGAACACCACCAGAGCCCGAGGAACACAACCAGAGCCTGAGGAACAAAAACAGAGCCCGAGGAACAAAACTAGGGCCTGAAGAAGAAAAGGAGAGCTCGAGGAAGAAATCCAGAGCCCGAGCAACAAAACCAGAGCCTGAGGAAGAAAACCAGAGCCCGAGGAACACAACCAGAGCCCGAGGAACAAAAACAGAGGCCGAGGAACAAAACTAGGGCCCAAAGAAGAAAAGGAGAGTCGAGGAAGTAATCCAGAGCCCGAGCAACAAAACAGAGCCTGAGGAAGAAAACCAGAGCCCGAGGAAGAAAACCAGAGCCCGAGGAAGAAAGCCAGAGCTCAAGGAACAAAACCAGAACCCGAGGAACAAAACGAGAGTTCGAGGAAGAAAACGAGAGCCCGAGGAACATAACCAGTGCCCAAGGAATAAAACCAGAGCCCGAGGAAGAAAACCAGAGCCCGAGGAAGAAAACCAGAGCCTGAGGAACAGAACCAGAGCCCGAGGAACACAACCAGAGCCCGAGGAAGAAAACCAGACCTCGATGAACAAAACCAGAGCCCGAGGAATAAAACCAGACCTCGAGGAACAAAACCAGAACCCGAGGAACAAAACGAGAGTTCGAGGAAGAAAACGAGAGCCCGAGGAACAAAACCAGTGCCAAAGGAAGAAAACCAGAGCCCGAGGAAGAAAACCAGAGCCCGAGGAAGAAAACCAGAGCCCGAGGAAGAAAACTAGAGCTCTTGGAACAAAACCAGATGCCGAGGAAGAAAAGGAGAGCCCGAGGAACAAAAACAGAGCCCGAGGAACAAAACCAAAGCCCGAAGAACAATATCAGAGCCCAAGGAACAAAAGGAAACCCCGAGGAAGAAAACCAGGGCCTGAGGAACAAAACTAGAGCTCGAGGAACAAACCCGGAGCCCGAGGAACACAACCAGAGCCCGAGGAACACAACCAGAGCCCCAGGAACAAAAACAGAGCCCGAGAAACAAAACTAGGGCCCAAAGAAGAAAAGGAGAGCTCGAGGAAGAAATCCAGAGCCCGAGCAACAAAACCAGAGCCTGAGGAAGAAAACCAGAGCCCGAGGAAGAAAACCAGAGCCCGAGGAAGAAAACCAGAGCCCGAGGAAGAAAAGCAGAGCTCAAGGAACAAAACCAGAACCCGAGGAAAAAAACGAGAGTCCGAGGAAGAAAACGAGAGCCCGACGAACATAACCAGTGCCCAAGGAATAAAACCAGAGCTCGAGGAACAAAACCAGAGCCCAAGGACAAAAAGGAGGGCCTGAAGAACAAAACGAGGGCCATAGGAAGAAAACCAGAGCCCGTGGAATAAAATCAGGGCCCGAGGAACCGAACCAGAAACCGAGGAACAAATTCAGAGCCCAAGGAACAAAACTAGCCCTCGAGGAATAAAACCAGAGCCCAAGGAACAAAACCAGAGCCCGAGGAAAACAACCAGGGCCTGAGGAACCAAGCCAGAGCCCGAGGAAGAACACCACCCCTCGAGGTAAAGAAACAGGGTCCGAGGAAGAAAACCAGAGCCCGAGGAACAAAACCAGAGCCTGAGGAACAAAACCAGAGCCCGAGGAAGAAAACCAGACCTCGATGAACAAAACCAGAGCCCGAGGAACAGAACCAGAGCCCGAGGAACACAACCAGAGCCCGAGGAAGAAAACCAGACCTCGATGAACAAAACCAGAGCCCGAGGAACCGAACCAGAAACCGAGGAACACAACCAGACCTCGATGAACAAAACCAGAGCCCGAGGAATAAAACCAGAGCTCGAGGAACAAAACCAGAACCCGAGGAACAAAACGAGAGTTCGAGGAAGCAAACGAGAGCCCGAGGAACAAAACCAGTGCCAAAGGAAGAAAACCAGAGCCCGAGGAAGAAAACCAGAGCCCGAGGAAGAAAACTAGAGCTCTTGGAACAAAACCAGGTGCCGAGGAAGAGAAGGAGAGCCCGAGGAACAAAAACAGAGCCCGAGGAACAAAACCAAAGCCCGAAGAACAATATCAGAGCCCAAGGAACAAAAGGAAACCCCGAGGAAGAAAACCAAGGCCTGAGGAACAAAACTAGAGCTCGAGGAACAAACCCGGAGCCCGAGGAAAACAACCAGAGCCCGAGGAACAAAAACAGAGCCCGAGGAACAAAACTAGGGCCCGAAGAAGAAAAGGAGAGCTCGAGGAAGAAATCCAGAGCCCGAGCAACAAAACCAGAGCCTGAGGAAGAAAACCAGAGCCCGAGGAAGAAAACCAGAGCCCAAGGAAGAAAACCAGACCTCAAGGAACAAAACCAGACCTCAAGGAACAAAACCAGAACCCGAGGAACAAAACGAGAGTCCGAGGAAGAAAACGAGAGCCCGAGGAACATAACCAGTGCCCAAGGAATAAAACCAGAGCTCGAGGAACAAAACCAGAGCCCAAGGACAAAAAGGAAGGCCTGAAGAACAAAACGAGGGCCATAGGAAGAAAACCAGAGCCCATGGAATAAAACCAGGGCCCGAGGAACCGAACCAGAAACCGAGGAACAAATCCAGAGCCTGAGAAACAAAACTAGCCCTCGAGGAACAAAACCAGAGCCCGAGGAACAAAACCAGAGCCCGAGGAAAACAACCAGGGCCTGAGGAACCAAGCCAGAGCCCGAGGAACAAAACCACCCCTCGAGGTAAAGAAACAGGGTCCGAGGAAGAAAACCAGAGCCCGAGGAACAAAACCAGAGCCTGAGGAACAAAACCAGAGCCCGAGGAAGAAAACCAGACCTCGATGAACAAAACCAGAGCCCGAGGAACAGAACCAGAGCCCGAGGAACACAACCAGAGCCCGAGGAAGAAAACCAGACCTCGATGAACAAAACCAGAGCCCGAGGAACAGAGCCAGAGCCCGAGGAACACAACCAGACCTCGATGAACAAAACCAGAGCCCGAGGAATAAAACCAGAGCTCGAGGAACAAAACCAGAACCCGAGGAACAAAACGAGAGTTCGAGGAAGCAAACGAGAGCCCGAGGAACAAAACCAGTGCCAAAGGAAGAAAACCAGAGCCCGAGGAAGAAAACCAGAGCCCGAGGAAGAAAACTAGAGCTCTTGGAACAAAACCAGGTGCCGAGGAAGAGAAGGAGAGCCCGAGGAACAAAAACAGAGCCCGAGGAACAAAACCAAAGCCCGAAGAACAATATCAGAGCCCAAGGAACAAAAGGAAACCCCGAGGAAGAAAACCAGGGCCTGAGGAACAAAACTAGAGCTCGAGGAACAAACTCGGAGCCCGAGGAACACAACCAGAGCCCGAGGAACAGAACCAGAGCCCGAGGAACAAAAACAGAGCCCGAGGAACAAAACTAGGGCCCGAAGAAGAAAAGGAGAGCTCGAGGAAGAAATCCAGAGCCCGAGCAACAAAACCAGAGCCTGAGGAAGAAAACCAGAGCCCGAGGAAGAAAACCAGACCTCAAGGAACAAAACCAGAACCCGAGGAACAAAACGAGAGTCCGAGGAAGAAAACGAGAGTCCGAGGAACATAACCAGTGCCCAAGGAATAAAACCAGAGCTCGAGGAACAAAACCAGAGCCCAAGGACAAAAAGGAGGGCCTGAAGAACAAAACGAGGGCCATAGGAAGAAAACCAGAGCCCATGGAATAAAACCAGGGCCCGAAGAACCGAACCAGAAACCGAGGAACAAGTCCAGAGCCCGAGGAACAAAACTAGCCCTCGAGGAACAAAACCAGAGCCCGAGGAACAAAACCAGAGCCCGAGGAAAACAACCAGGGCCTGAGGAACCAAGCCAGAGCCCGAGGAAGAAAACCACCCCTCGAGGTAAAGAAACAGGGTCCGAGGAAGAAAACCAGAGCCCGAGGAACAAAACCAGAGCCTGAGGAACAAAACCAGAGCCCGAGGAAGAAAACAAGCCCTCGATGAACAAAACCAGAGCCCGAGGAACACAATCAGAGCCCGAGGAACACAACCAGAGCCCGAGGAAGAAAACCAGACCTCGATGAACAAAACCAGAGCCCGAGGAATAAAACCAGAGCTGAAGGAACAAAACCAGAACCCGAGGAACAAAACGAGAGTTCGAGGAAGCAAACGAGAGCCCGAGGAACAAAACCAGTGCCAAAGGAAGAAAACCAGAGCCCGAGGAAGAAAACCAGAGCCCGAGGAAGAAAACTAGAGCTCTTGGAACAAAACCAGGTGCCGAGGAAGAAAAGGAGAGCCCGAGGAACAAAAACAGAGCCCGAGGAACAAAACCAAAGCCCGAAGAACAATATCAGAGCCCAAGGAACAAAAGGAAACCCCGAGGAAGAAAACCAGGGCCTGAGGAACAAAACTAGACCTCGAGGAACAAACCTGGAGCCCGAGGAACACAACCAGAGCCCGAGGAACACAACCAGAGCCTGAGGAACAAAAACAGAGCCCGAGGAACAAAACTAGGGCCCGAAGAAGAAAAGGAGAGCTCGAGGAAGAAATCCAGAGGCCGAGCAACAAAACCAGAGCCTGAGGAAGAAAACCAGAGCCCGAGGAAGAAAACCAGACCTCAAGGAACAAAACCAGAACCCGAGGAACAAAACGAGAGTCCGAGGAAGAAAACGAGAGCCCGAGGAACATAACCAGTGCCCAAGGAATAAAACCAGAGCTCGAGGAACAAAACCAGAGCCCAAGGACAAAAAGGAAGGCCTGAAGAACAAAACGAGGGCCATAGGAAGAAAACCAGAGCCCATGGAATAAAACCAGGGCCCGAGGAACCGAACCAGAAACCGAGGAACAAGTCCAGAGCCCGAGGAACAAAACTAGCCCTCGAGGAACAAAACCAGAGCCCGAGGAACAAAACCAGAGCCCGAGGAAAACAACCAGGGCCTGAGGAACCAAGCCAGAGCCCGAGGAAGAAAACCACCCCTCGAGGTAAAGAAACAGGGTCCGAGGAAGAAAACCAGAGCCCGAGGAACAAAACCAGAGCCTGAGGAACAAAACCAGAGCCCGAGGAAGAAAACAAGCCCTCGATGAACAAAACCAGAGCCCGAGGAACGGAACCAGAGCCCGAGGAACACAACCAGAGCCCGAGGAAGAAAACCAGACCTCGATGAACAAAACCAGAGCCCGAGGAATAAAACGAGAGCTCAAGGAACAAAACCAGAACCCGAGGAACAAAACGAGAGTTCGAGGAAGCAAACGAGAGCCCGAGGAACAAAACCAGTGCCAAAGGAAGAAAACCAGAGCCCGAGGAAGAAAACCAGAGCCCGAGGAAGAAAACTAGAGCTCTTGGAACAAAACCAGGTGCCGAGGAAGAAAAGGAGAGCCCGAGGAACAAAAACAGAGCCCGAGGACCAAAACCAAAGCCCGAAGAACAATATCAGAGCCCAAGGAACAAAAGGAAACCCCGAGGAAGAAAACCAGGGCCTGAGGAACAAAACTAGAGCTCGAGGAACAAACCCGGAGCCCGAGGAACACAACCAGAGCCCGAGGAACACCACCAGAGCCCGAGGAACAAAAACAGAGCCCGAGGAAAAAAACTAGGGCCCGAAGAAGAAAAGGAGAGCTCGAGGAAGAAATCCAGAGCCCGAGCAACAAAACAGAGCCTGAGGAAGAAAACCAGAGCCTGAGGAAGAAAACCAGAGCCCGAGGAAGAAAACCAGACCTCAAGGAACAAAACCAGAACCCGAGGAAAAAAACGAGAGTCCGAGGAAGAAAACGAGAGCCCGAGGAACATAACCAGTGCCCAAGGAATAAAACCAGAGCTCGAGGAACAAAACCAGAGCCCAAGGACAAAAAGGAGGGCCTGAAGAACAAAACGAGGGCCATAGGAAGAAAACCAGAGCCCGTGGAATAAAATCAGGGCCCGAGGAACCGAACCAGAAACCGAGGAACAAATCCAGAGCCCGAGGAACAAAACTATTCCTCGAGGAACAAAACCAGAGCCCGAGGAACAAAACCAGAGCCCGAGGAAAACAACCAGGGCCTGAGGAACCAAGCCAGAGCCCGAGGAAGAAAACCACCCCTCGAGGTAAAGAAACAGGGTCCGAGGAAGAAAACCAGAGCCCGAGGAACAAAACCAGAGCCTGAGGAACAAAACCAGAGCCCGAGGAAGAAAACAAGCCCTCGATGAACAAAACCAGAGCCCGAGGAACAGAACCAGAGCCCGAGGAACACAACCAGAGCCCGAGGAAGAAAACCAGACCTCAAGGAACAAAACCAGAGCCCGAGGAATAAAACCAGAGCTCGAGGAACAAAACCAGAACCCGAGGAACAAAACGAGAGTCCGAGGAAGAAAACGAGAGCCCGAGGAACAAAACCAGTGCCAAAGGAAGAAAACCAGAGCCAAGGAAGAAAACCAGAGCCCGAGGAAGAAAACCAGAGCCCGAGGAAGAAAACTAGAGCTCTTGGAAACAACCAGATGCCGAGGAAGAAAAGGAGAGCCCGAGGAACAAAAACAGAGCCCGAGGACCAAAACCAAAGCCCGAAGAACAATATCAGAGCCCAAGGAACAAAAGGAAACCCCGAGGAAGAAAACCAGGGCCTGAGGAACAAAACTAGAGCTCGAGGAACAAACCCGGAGCCCGAGGAACACAACCAGAGCCCGAGGAACACAACCAGAGCCCGAGGAACAAAAACAGAGCCCGAGAAACAAAACTAGGGCCCAAAGAAGAAAAGGAGAGCTCGAGGAAGAAATCCAGAGCCCGAGCAACAAAACCAGAGCCTGAGGAAGAAAACCAGAGCCCGAGGAAGAAAACCAGAGCCCGAGGAACACAACCAGAGCCCGAGGAAGAAAACCAGACCTCGATGAACAAAACCAGAGCCCGAGGAACAAAACCAGAGCTCAAGGAACAAAACCAGAACCCGAGGAACAAAACCAGAACCCGAGGAACAAAACGAGAGCTCGAGGAAGTAATCCAGAGCCCGAGCAACAAAACCAGAGCCTGAGGAAGAAAACCAGAGGCCGAGTAAGAAAACCAGAGCCCGAGGAAGAAAACCAGAGCCCAAGGAAGAAAACCAGAGCTCAAGGAACAAAACCAGAACCCGAGGAACAAAACGAGAGTTCGAGGAAGAAAACGAGAGCCCGAGGAACAAAACCAGTGCCAAAGGAAGAAAACCAGAGCCCCAGGAAGAAAACCAGAGCCCCAGGAAGAAAACTAGAGCTCTTGGAACAAAACCAGGTGCCGAGGAAGAAAAGGAGAGCCCGAGGAACAAAAACAGAGCCCGAGGAACAAAACCAAAGCCCGAAGAACAATATCAGAGCCCAAGGAACAAAAGGAAACCCCGAGGAAGAAAACCAGAGCCCGAGGAACACAACCAGAGCCCGAGGAAGAAAACCAGACCTCGATGAACAAAACCAGAGCCCGAGGAACAAAACCAGAGCTCAAGGAACAAAACCAGAACCCGAGGAACAAAACCAGAACCCGAGGAACAAAACGAGAGCTCGAGGAAGTAATCCAGAGCCCGAGCAACAAAACCAGAGCCTGAGGAAGAAAACCAGAGGCCGAGGAAGAAAACCAGAGCCCGAGGAAGAAAACCAGAGCCCAAGGAAGAAAACCAGAGCTCAAGGAACAAAACCAGAACCCGAGGAACAAAACGAGAGTTCGAGGAAGAAAACGAGAGCCCGAGGAACAAAACCAGTGCCAAAGGAAGAAAACCAGAGCCCGAGGAAGAAAACCAGAGCCCCAGGAAGAAAACTAGAGCTCTTGGAACAAAACCAGGTGCCGAGGAAGAAAAGGAGAGCCCGAGGAACAAAAACAGAGCCCGAGGAACAAAACCAAAGCCCGAAGAACAATATCAGAGCCCAAGGAACAAAAGGAAACCCCGAGGAAGAAAACCAGGGCCTGAGGAACAAAACTAGAGCTCGAGGAACACAACCAGAGCCCGAGGAAAAAAAATAGAGCCCGAGGAACAAAACTAGGGCCCGAAGAAGAAAAGGAGAGCTCGAGGAAGAAATCCAGAGCCCGAGCAACAAAACCAGAGCCTGAGGAAGAAAACCAGAGCCCGAGGAAGAAAACCAGAGCCCGAGGAAGAAAACCAGAGCCCAAGGAAGAAAACGAGAGCTCAAGGAACAAAACCAGAACCCGAGGAACAAAACGAGAGTTCGAGGAAGAAAACGAGAGCCCGAGGAACAAAACCAGTGTCAAAGGAAGAAAACCAGAGCCCGAGGAAGAAAACCAGAGCCCGAGGAAGAAAACTAGAGCTCTTGGAACAAAACCAGGTGCCGAGGAAGAAAAGGAGAGCCCGAGGAACAAAAACAGAGCCCGAGGACCAAAACCAAAGCCCGAAGAACAATATCAGAGCCCAAGGAACAAAAGGAAACCCCGAGGAAGAAAACCAGGGCCTGAGGAACAAAACTAGAGCTCGAGGAACAAACCCGGAGCCCGAGGAACACAACCAGAGCCCGAGGAACACCACCAGAGCCCGAGGAACACAACCAGAGCCTGAGGAACAAAAACAGAGCCCGAGGAACAAAACTAGGGCCTGAAGAAGAAAAGGAGAGCTCGAGGAAGAAATCCAGAGCCCGAGCAACAAAACCAGAGCCTGAGGAAGAAAACCAGAGCCCGAGGAACACAACCAGAGCCCGAGGAACAAAAACAGAGGCCGAGGAACAAAACTAGGGCCCAAAGAAGAAAAGGAGAGTCGAGGAAGTAATCCAGAGCCCGAGCAACAAAACAGAGCCTGAGGAAGAAAACCAGAGCCCGAGGAAGAAAACCAGAGCCCGAGGAAGAAAGCCAGAGCTCAAGGAACAAAACCAGAACCCGAGGAACAAAACGAGAGTTCGAGGAAGAAAACGAGAGCCCGAGGAACATAACCAGTGCCCAAGGAATAAAACCAGAGCCCGAGGAAGAAAACCAGAGCCCGAGGAAGAAAACCAGAGCCTGAGGAACAGAACCAGAGCCCGAGGAACACAACCAGAGCCCGAGGAAGAAAACCAGACCTCGATGAACAAAACCAGAGCCCGAGGAATAAAACCAGACCTCGAGGAACAAAACCAGAACCCGAGGAACAAAACGAGAGTTCGAGGAAGAAAACGAGAGCCCGAGGAACAAAACCAGTGCCAAAGGAAGAAAACCAGAGCCCGAGGAAGAAAACCAGAGCCCGAGGAAGAAAACCAGAGCCCGAGGAAGAAAACTAGAGCTCTTGGAACAAAACCAGATGCCGAGGAAGAAAAGGAGAGCCCGAGGAACAAAAACAGAGCCCGAGGAACAAAACCAAAGCCCGAAGAACAATATCAGAGCCCAAGGAACAAAAGGAAACCCCGAGGAAGAAAACCAGGGCCTGAGGAACAAAACTAGAGCTCGAGGAACAAACCCGGAGCCCGAGGAACACAACCAGAGCCCGAGGAACACAACCAGAGCCCCAGGAACAAAAACAGAGCCCGAGAAACAAAACTAGGGCCCAAAGAAGAAAAGGAGAGCTCGAGGAAGAAATCCAGAGCCCGAGCAACAAAACCAGAGCCTGAGGAAGAAAACCAGAGCCCGAGGAAGAAAACCAGAGCCCGAGGAAGAAAACCAGAGCCCGAGGAAGAAAAGCAGAGCTCAAGGAACAAAACCAGAACCCGAGGAAAAAAACGAGAGTCCGAGGAAGAAAACGAGAGCCCGACGAACATAACCAGTGCCCAAGGAATAAAACCAGAGCTCGAGGAACAAAACCAGAGCCCAAGGACAAAAAGGAGGGCCTGAAGAACAAAACGAGGGCCATAGGAAGAAAACCAGAGCCCGTGGAATAAAATCAGGGCCCGAGGAACCGAACCAGAAACCGAGGAACAAATTCAGAGCCCAAGGAACAAAACTAGCCCTCGAGGAACAAAACCAGAGCCCAAGGAACAAAACCAGAGCCCGAGGAAAACAACCAGGGCCTGAGGAACCAAGCCAGAGCCCGAGGAAGAACACCACCCCTCGAGGTAAAGAAACAGGGTCCGAGGAAGAAAACCAGAGCCCGAGGAACAAAACCAGAGCCTGAGGAACAAAACCAGAGCCCGAGGAAGAAAACCAGACCTCGATGAACAAAACCAGAGCCCGAGGAACAGAACCAGAGCCCGAGGAACACAACCAGAGCCCGAGGAAGAAAACCAGACCTCGATGAACAAAACCAGAGCCCGAGGAACCGAACCAGAAACCGAGGAACACAACCAGACCTCGATGAACAAAACCAGAGCCCGAGGAATAAAACCAGAGCTCGAGGAACAAAACCAGAACCCGAGGAACAAAACGAGAGTTCGAGGAAGCAAACGAGAGCCCGAGGAACAAAACCAGTGCCAAAGGAAGAAAACCAGAGCCCGAGGAAGAAAACCAGAGCCCGAGGAAGAAAACTAGAGCTCTTGGAACAAAACCAGGTGCCGAGGAAGAGAAGGAGAGCCCGAGGAACAAAAACAGAGCCCGAGGAACAAAACCAAAGCCCGAAGAACAATATCAGAGCCCAAGGAACAAAAGGAAACCCCGAGGAAGAAAACCAGGGCCTGAGGAACAAAACTAGAGCTCGAGGAACAAACCCGGAGCCCGAGGAAAACAACCAGAGCCCGAGGAACAAAAACAGAGCCCGAGGAACAAAACTAGGGCCCGAAGAAGAAAAGGAGAGCTCGAGGAAGAAATCCAGAGCCCGAGCAACAAAACCAGAGCCTGAGGAAGAAAACCAGAGCCCGAGGAAGAAAACCAGAGCCCAAGGAACAAAACCAGACCTCAAGGAACAAAACCAGACCTCAAGGAACAAAACCAGAACCCGAGGAACAAAACGAGAGTCCGAGGAAGAAAACGAGAGCCCGAGGAACATAACCAGTGCCCAAGGAATAAAACCAGAGCTCGAGGAAGAAAACCAGAGCCCAAGGACAAAAAGGAAGGCCTGAAGAACAAAACGAGGGCCATAGGAAGAAAACCAGAGCCCATGGAATAAAACCAGGGCCCGAGGAACCGAACCAGAAACCGAGGAACAAATCCAGAGCCTGAGAAACAAAACTAGCCCTCGAGGAACAAAACCAGAGCCCGAGGAACAAAACCAGAGCCCGAGGAAAACAAAAAGGGCCTGAGGAACCAAGCCAGAGCCCGAGGAACAAAACCACCCCTCGAGGTAAAGAAACAGGGTCCGAGGAAGAAAACCAGAGCCCGAGGAAGAAAACCAGACCTCGATGAACAAAACCAGAGCCCGAGGAACAGAACCAGAGCCCGAGGAACACAACCAGAGCCCGAGGAAGAAAACCAGACCTCGATGAACAAAACCAGAGCCCGAGGAACCGAACCAGAAACCGAGGAACACAACCAGACCTCGATGAACAAAACCAGAGCCCGAGGAATAAAACCAGAGCTCGAGGAACAAAACCAGAACCCGAGGAACAAAACGAGAGTTCGAGGAAGAAAACGAGAGCCCGAGGAACAAAACCAGTGCCAAAGGAAGAAAACCAGAGCCCGAGGAAGAAAACCAGAGCCCGAGGAAGAAAACTAGAGCTCTTGGAACAAAACCAGGTGCCGAGGAAGAGAAGGAGAGCCCGAGGAACAAAAACAGAGCCCGAGGAACAAAACCAAAGCCCGAAGAACAATATCAGAGCCCAAGGAACAAAAGAAAACCCCGAGGAAGAAAACCAGGGCCTGAGGAACAAAACTAGAGCTCGAGGAACAAACTCGGAGCCCGAGGAACACAACCAGAGCCCGAGGAACAGAACCAGAGCCCGAGGAACAAAAACAGAGCCCGAGGAACAAAACTAGGGCCCGAAGAAGAAAAGGAGAGCTCGAGGAAGAAATCCAGAGCCCGAGCAACAAAACCAGAGCCTGAGGAAGAAAACCAGAGCCCGAGGAAGAAAACCAGACCTCAAGGAACAAAACCAGAACCCGAGGAACAAAACGAGAGTCCGAGGAAGAAAACGAGAGTCCGAGGAACATAACCAGTGCCCAAGGAATAAAACCAGAGCTCGAGGAACAAAACCAGAGCCCAAGGACAAAAAGGAAGGCCTGAAGAACAAAACGAGGGCCATAGGAAGAAAACCAGAGCCCATGGAATAAAACCAGGGCCCGAGGAACCGAACCAGAAACCGAGGAACAAGTCCAGAGCCCGAGGAACAAAACTAGCCCTCGAGGAACAAAACCAGAGCCCAAGGAACAAAACCAGAGCCCGAGGAAAACAACCAGGGCCTGAGGAACCAAGCCAGAGCCCGAGGAAGAAAACCACCCCTCAAGGTAAAGAAACAGGGTCCGAGGAAGAAAACCAGAGCCCGAGGAACAAAACCAGAGCCTGAGGAACAAAACCAGAGCCCGAGGAAGAAAACAAGCCCTCGATGAACAAAACCAGAGCCCGAGGAACAGAACCAGAGCCGGAGGAACACAACCAGAGCCCGAGGAAGAAAACCAGACCTCGATGAACAAAACCAGAGCCAGAGGAATAAAACCAGAGCTCAAGGAACAAAACCAGAACCCGAGGAACAAAACGAGAGTTCGAGGAAGCAAACGAGAGCCCGAGGAACAAAACCAGTGCCAAAGGAAGAAAACCAGAGCCCGATGAAGAAAACCAGAGCCCGAGGAAGAAAACTAGAGCTCTTGGAATAAAACCAGATGCCAAGGAAGAAAAGGAGAGCCCGAGGAACAAAAACAGAGCCCGAGGAACAAAACGAGAGTCCGAGGAAGAAAACGAGAGTCCGAGGAACATAACCAGTGCCCAAGGAATAAAACCAGAGCTCGAGGAACAAAACCAGAGCCCAAGGACAAAAAGGAAGGCCTGAAGAACAAAACGAGGGCCATAGGAAGAAAACCAGAGCCCATGGAATAAAACCAGGGCCCGAGGAACCGAACCAGAAACCGAGGAACATAACCAGAGCCCGAGGAAGAAAACCAGACCTCGATGAACAAAACCAGAGCCCGAGGAATAAAAGCAGAGCTGAAGGAACAAAACCAGAACCCGAGGAACAAAACGAGAGTTCGAGGAAGCAAACGAGAGCCCGAGGAACAAAACCAGTGCCAAAGGAAGAAAACCAGAGCCCGAGGAAGAAAACTAGAGCTCTTGGAACAAAACCAGATGCCGAGGAAGAAAAGGAGAGCCCGAGGAACATAAACAGAGCCCGATGACCAAAACCAAAGCCCGAAGAACAATGTCAGAGCCCAAGGAACAAAAGGAAACCCCGAGGAAGAAAACCAGGGCCTGAGGAACAAAACTAGAGCTCGAGGAACAAACCCGGAGCCCGAGGAACACAACCAGGGCCCGAGGAACACAAGCAGAGCCCGAGGAACAAAAACAGAGCCCGAGGAACAAAACTAGGGCCCGAAGAAGAAAAGGAGAGCTCGAGGAAGAAATCCAGAGCCCGAGCAACAAAACCAGAGCCTGAGGAAGAAAAACAGAGCCCGAGGAAGAAAACCAGAGCCCGAGGAAGAAAACCAGAGCCCAAGGAAGAAAACCAGAGCTCAAGGAACAAAACCAGAACCCGAGGATCAAAACGAGAGTTCGAGGAAGAAAACGAGAGCCCGAGGAACAAAACCAGTGCCAAAGGAAGAAAACCAGAGCCCGAGGAAGAAAACCAGAGCCCGAGGAAGAAAACTAGAGCTCTTGGAACAAAACCAGATGCCGAGGAAGAAAAGGAGAGCCCGAAGACCAAAAACAGAGCCCGAGGAACAAAACCAAAGCCCGAAGAACAATATCAGAGCCCAAGGAACAAAAGGAAACCCCGAGGAAGAAAACCAGGGCCTGAGGAACAAAACTAGAGCTCGAGGAACAAACTCGGAGCCCGAGGAACACAACCAGAGCCCGAGGAACAGAACCAGAGCCCGAGGAACAAAAACAGAGCCCGAGGAACAAAACTAGGGCCCGAAGAAGAAAAGGAGAGCTCGAGGAAGAAATCCAGAGCCCGAGCAACAAAACAAGAGCCTGAGGAAGAAAACCAGAGCCCGAGGAAGAAAACCAGAGCCCGAGGAAGAAAACCAGAGCCCGAGGAAGAAAACCAGACCTCAAGGAACAAAACCAGAACCCGAGGAACAAAACGAGAGTCCGAGGAAGAAAACGAGAGCCCGAGGAACATAACCAGTGCCCAAGGAATAAAACCAGAGCTCGAGGAACAAAACCAGAGCCCAAGGACAAAAAGGAAGGCCTGAAGAACAAAAGGAGGCCCATAGGAAGAAAACCAGAGCCCATGGAATAAAACCAGGGCCCGAGGAACCGAACCAGAAACCGAGGAACAAATCCAGAGCCCGAGGAACAAAACTAGCCCTCGAGGAACAAAACCAGAGCCCGAGGAACAAAACCAGAGCCCGAGGAAAACAAGCAGGGCCTGAGGAACCAAGCCAGAGCCCGAGGAAGAAAACCACCCCTCGAGGTAAAGAAACAGGGTCCGAGGAAGAAAACCAGAGCCCGAGGAACAAAACCAGAGCCTGAGGAACAAAACCAGAGCACCAGAGCCCGAGGAAGAAAACCAGACCTCGATGAACAAAACCAGAGCCCGAGGAACAGAACCAGAGCCCGAGGAACACAACCAGAGCCCGAGGAAGAAAACCAGACCTCGATGAACAAAACCAGAGCCCGAGGAATAAAACCAGAGCTCAAGGAACAAAACCAGAACCCGAGGAACAAAACGAGAGATCGAGGAAGAAAACGAGAGCCCGAGGAACAAAACCAGTGCCAAAGGAAGAAAACCAGAGCCCGAGGAAGAAAACCAGAGCCCGAGGAAGAAAACTAGAGCTCTTGGAACAAAACCAGGTGCCGAGGAAGAAAAGGAGAGCCCGAGGAACAAAAACAGAGCCCGAGGAACAAAACCAAAGCCCGAAGAACAATATCAGAGCCCAAGGAACAAAAGGAAACCCCGAGGAAGAAAACCAGGGCCTGAGGAACAAAACTAGAGCTCGAGGAACAAACCCGGAGCCCGAGGAACACAACCAGAGCCCGAGGAACAGAACCAGAGCCCGAGGAACAAAAACAGAGCCCGAGGAACAAAACTAGGGCCCGAAGAAGGAAAGGAGAGCTCGAGGAAGAAATCCAGAGCCCGAGCAACAAAACCAGAGCCCGAGGAAGAAAACCAGAGCCCGAGGAAGAAATCCAGACCTCAAGGAACAAAACCAGAACCCGAGGAACAAAACGAGAGTCCGAGGAAGAAAACGAGAGCCCGAGGAACATAACCAGTGCCCAAGGAATAAAACCAGAGCTCGAGGAACAAAACCAGAGCCCAAGGACAAAAAGAAGGGCCTGAAGAACAAAACGAGGGCCATAGGAAGAAAACCAGAGCCCGTGGAATAAAACCAGGGCCCGAGGAACCGAACCAAAAACCGAGGAACAAATCCAGAGCCCGAGGAACAAAACTAGCCCTCGAGGAACAAAACCAGAGCCCGAGGAACAAAACCAGAGCCCGAGGAAAACAACCAGGGCCTGAGGAACCAAGCCAGAGCCCGAGGAAGAAAACCACCCCTCGAGGTAAAGAAACAGGGTCCGAGGAAGAAAACCAGAGCCCGAGGAACAAAACCAGAGCCTGAGGAACAAAACCAGAGCCCGAGGAAGAAAACAAGCCCTCGATGAACAAAACCAGAGCCCGAGGAACAGAACCAGAGCCCGAGGAACACAACCAGAGCCCGAGGAAGAAAACCAGACCTCGATGAACAAAACCAGAGCCCGAGGAATAAAACCAGAGCTCGAGGAACAAAACCAGAACGCGAGGAACAAAACGAGAGTTCGAGGAAGAAAACGAGAGCCCGAGGAACAAAACCAGTGCCAAAGGAAGAAAACCAGAGCCAAGGAACAAAACCAGAGCCCGAGGAAGAAAACCAGAGCCCGAGGAAGAAAACTAGAGCTCTTGGAAACAACCAGATGCCGAGGAAGAAAAGGAGAGCCCGAGGAACAAAAACAGAGCCCGAGGACCAAAACCAAAGCCCGAAGAACAATATCAGAGCCCAAGGAACAAAAGGAAACCCCGAGGAAGAAAACCAGGGCCTGAGGAACAAAACTAGAGCTCGAGGAACAAACCCGGAGCCCGAGGAACACAACCAGAGCCCGAGGAACACGACCAGAGCCCGAGGAACAAAAACAGAGCCCGAGAAACAAAACTAGGGCCCAAAGAATAAAGGGAGAGCTCGAGGAAGAAATCCAGAGCCCGAGCAAAAAAACCAGAGCCTGAGGAAGAAAACCAGAGCCCGAGGAAGAAAACCAGAGCCCAAGGAACACAACCAGAGCCCGAGGAAGAAAACCAGACCTCGATGAACAAAACCAGAGCCCGAGGAACAAAACCAGAGCTCAAGGAACAAAACCAGAACCCGAGGAACAAAACCAGAACCCGAGGAACAAAACGAGAGCTCGAGGAAGTAATCCAGAGCCCGAGCAACAAAACCAGAGCCTGAGGAAGAAAACCAGAGGCCGAGGAAGAAAACCAGAGCCCGAGGAAGAAAACCAGAGCCCAAGGAAGAAAACCAGAGCTCAAGGAACAAAACCAGAACCCGAGGAACAAAACGAGAGTTCGAGGAAGAAAACGAGAGCCCGAGGAACAAAACCAGTGCCAAAGGAAGAAAACCAGAGCCCGAGGAAGAAAACCAGAGCCCGAGGAAGAAAACTAGAGCTCTTGGAACAAAACCAGGTGCCTAGGAAGAAAAGGAGAGCCCGAGGAACAAAAACAGAGCCCGAGGAACAAAACCAAAGCCCGAAGAACAATATCAGAGCCCAAGGAACAAAAGGAAACCCCGAGGAAGAAAACCAGGGCCTGAGGAACAAAACTAGAGCTCGAGGAACACAACCAGAGCCCGAGGAAAAAAAATAGAGCCCGAGGAACAAAACTAGGGCCCGAAGAAGAAAAGGAGAGCTCGAGGAAGAAATCCAGAGCCCGAGCAACAAAACCAGAGCCTGAGGAAGAAAACCAGAGCCCGAGGAAGAAAACCAGAGCCCGAGGAAGAAAACCAGAGCCCAAGGAAGAAAACGAGAGCTCAAGGAACAAAACCAGAACCCGAGGAACAAAACGAGAGTTCGAGGAAGAAAACGTGAGCCCGAGGAACAAAACCAGTGCCAAAGGAAGAAAACCAGAGCCCGAGGAAGAAAACTAGAGCTCTTGGAACAAAACCAGGTGCCGAGGAAGAAAAGGAGAGCCCGAGGAACAAAAACAGAGCCCGAGGAACAAAACCAAAGCCCGAAGAACAATATCAGAGCCCAAGGAACAAAAGGAAACCCCGAGGAAGAAAACCAGGGCCTGAGGAACAAAACTAGAGCTCGAGGAACAAACCCGGAGCCCGAGGAACACAACCAGAGCCCGAGGAACACCACCAGAGCCCGAGGAACACAACCAGAGCCTGAGGAACAAAAACAGAGCCCGAGGAACAAAACTAGGGCCTGAAGAAGAAAAGGAGAGCTCGAGGAAGAAATCCAGAGCCCGAGCAACAAAACCAGAGCCTGAGGAAGAAAACCAGAGCCCGAGGAACACAACCAGAGCCCGAGGAACAAAACCAGAGCCCAAGGACAAAAAGGAAGGCCTGAAGAACAAAACGAGGGCCATAGGAAGAAAACCAGAGCCCATGGAATTAAACCAGGGCCCGAGGAACCGAACCAGAAACCGAGGAACAAATCCAGAGCCCGAGGAACAAAACTAGCCCTCGAGGAACAAAACCAGAGCCCGAGGAACAAAACCAGAGCCCGAGGAAAACAACCAGGGCCTGAGGAACCAAGCCAGAGCCCGAGGAACAAAACCACCCCTCGAGGTAAAGAAACAGGGTCCGAGGAAGAAAACTAGAGCCCAAGGAACAAAACCAGAGCCTGAGGAACAAAACCAGAGCCCGAGGAAGAAAACCAGACCTCGATGAACAAAACCAGAGCCCGAGGAATAAAACCAGAGCTCGAGGAACAAAACCAGAACCCGAGGAACAAAACGAGAGTTCGAGGAAGAAAACGAGAGCCCGAGGAACAAAACCAGTGCCAAAGGAAGAAAACCAGAGCCCGAGGAAGAAAACCAGAGCCCGAGGAAGAAAACTAGAGCTCTTGGAACAAAACCAGGTGCCGAGGTAGAAAAGGAGAGCCCGAGGAACAAAAACAGAGCCCGAGGACCAAAACCAAAGCCCGAAGAACAATATCAGAGCCCAAGGAACAAAAGGAAACCCCGAGGAAGAAAACCAGGGCCTGAGGAACAAAACTAGAGCTCGAGGAACAAACCCGGAGCCCGAGGAACACAACCAGAGCCCGAGGAACACCACCAGAGCCCGAGGAACAAAAACAGAGCCCGAGGAACAAAACTAGGGCCCAAAGAAGAAAAGGAGAGCTCGAGGAAGAAATCCAGAGCCCGAGCAACAAAACAGAGCCTGAGGAAGAAAACCAGAGCCCGAGGAAGAAAACCAGAGCCCGAGGAAGAAAACCAGACCTCAAGGAACAAAACCAGAACCCGAGAAAAAAAACGAGAGTCCGAGGAAGAAAACGAGAGCCCGAGGAACATAACCAGTGCCCAAGGAATAAAACCAGAGCTCGAGGAACAAAACCAGAGCCCAAGGACAAAAAGAAGGGCCTGAAGAACAAAACGAGGGCCATAGGAAGAAAACCAGAGCCCGTGGAATAAAACCAGGGCCCGAGGAACCGAACCAAAAACCGAGGAACAAATCCAGAGCCCGAGGAACAAAACTAGCCCTCGAGGAACAAAACCAGAGCCCGAGGAACAAAACCAGAGCCCGAGGAAAACAACCAGGGCCTGAGGAACCAAGCCAGAGCCCGAGGAAGAAAACCACCCCTCGAGGTAAAGAAACAGGGTCCGAGGAAGAAAACCAGAGCCCGAGGAACAAAACCAGAGCCTGAGGAACAAAACCAGAGCCCGAGGAAGAAAACAAGCCCTCGATGAACAAAACCAGAGCCCGAGGAACAGAACCAGAGCCCGAGGAACACAACCAGAGCCCGAGGAAGAAAACCAGACCTCGATGAACAAAACCAGAGCCCGAGGAATAAAACCAGAGCTCGAGGAACAAAACCAGAACGCGAGGAACAAAACGAGAGTTCGAGGAAGAAAACGAGAGCCCGAGGAACAAAACCAGTGCCAAAGGAAGAAAACCAGAGCCAAGGAAGAAAACCAGAGCCCGAGGAAGAAAACCAGAGCCCGAGGAAGAAAACTAGAGCTCTTGGAAACAACCAGATGCCGAGGAAGAAAAGGAGAGCCCGAGGAACAAAAACAGAGCCCGAGGACCAAAACCAAAGCCCGAAGAACAATATCAGAGCCCAAGGAACAAAAGGAAACCCCGAGGAAGAAAACCAGGGCCTGAGGAACAAAACTAGAGCTCGAGGAACAAACCCGGAGCCCGAGGAACACAACCAGAGCCCGAGGAACACGACCAGAGCCCGAGGAACAAAAACAGAGCCCGAGAAACAAAACTAGGGCCCAAAGAATAAAAGGAGAGCTCGAGGAAGAAATCCAGAGCCCGAGCAAAAAAACCAGAGCCTGAGGAAGAAAACCAGAGCCCGAGGAAGAAAACCAGAGCCCAAGGAACACAACCAGAGCCCGAGGAAGAAAACCAGACCTCGATGAACAAAACCAGAGCCCGAGGAACAAAACCAGAGCTCAAGGAACAAAACCAGAACCCGAGGAACAAAACCAGAACCCGAGGAACAAAACGAGAGCTCGAGGAAGTAATCCAGAGCCCGAGCAACAAAACCAGAGCCTGAGGAAGAAAACCAGAGGCCGAGGAAGAAAACCAGAGCCCGAGGAAGAAAACCAGAGCCCAAGGAAGAAAACCAGAGCTCAAGGAACAAAACCAGAACCCGAGGAACAAAACGAGAGTTCGAGGAAGAAAACCAGAGCCCGAGGAACAAAACCAGTGCCAAAGGAAGAAAACCAGAGCCCGAGGAAGAAAACCAGAGCCCGAGGAAGAAAACTAGAGCTCTTGGAACAAAACCAGGTGCCTAGGAAGAAAAGGAGAGCCCGAGGAACAAAAACAGAGCCCGAGGAACAAAACCAAAGCCCGAAGAACAATATCAGAGCCCAAGGAACAAAAGGAAACCCCGAGGAAGAAAACCAGGGCCTGAGGAACAAAACTAGAGCTCGAGGAACACAACCAGAGCCCGAGGAAAAAAAATAGAGCCCGAGGAACAAAACTAGGGCCCGAAGAAGAAAAGGAGAGCTCGAGGAAGAAATCCAGAGCCCGAGCAACAAAACCAGAGCCTGAGGAAGAAAACCAGAGCCCGAGGAAGAAAACCAGAGCCCGAGGAAGAAAACCAGAGCCCAAGGAAGAAAACCAGAGCTCAAGGAACAAAACCAGAACCCGAGGAACAAAACGAGAGTTCGAGGAAGAAAACGAGAGCCCGAGGAACAAAACCAGTGCCAAAGGAAGAAAACCAGAGCCCGAGGAAGAAAACTAGAGCTCTTGGAACAAAACCAGGTGCCGAGGAAGAAAAGGAGAGCCCGAGGAACAAAAACAGAGCCCGAGGAACAAAACCAAAGCCCGAAGAACAATATCAGAGCCCAAGGAACAAAAGGAAACCCCGAGGAAGAAAACCAGGGCCTGAGGAACAAAACTAGAGCTCGAGGAACAAACCCGGAGCCCGAGGAACACAACCAGAGCCCGAGGAACACCACCAGAGCCCGAGGAACACAACCAGAGCCTGAGGAACAAAAACAGAGCCCGAGGAACAAAACTAGGGCCTGAAGAAGAAAAGGAGAGCTCGAGGAAGAAATCCAGAGCCCGAGCAACAAAACCAGAGCCTGAGGAAGAAAACCAGAGCCCGAGGAACACAACCAGAGCCCGAGGAACAAAACCAGAGCCCAAGGACAAAAAGGAAGGCCTGAAGAACAAAACGAGGGCCATAGGAAGAAAACCAGAGCCCATGGAATTAATCCAGGGCCCGAGGAACCGAACCAGAAACCGAGGAACAAATCCAGAGCCCGAGGAACAAAACTAGCCCTCGAGGAACAAAACCAGAGCCCGAGGAACAAAACCAGAGCCCGAGGAAAACAACCAGGGCCTGAGGAACCAAGCCAGAGCCCGAGGAACAAAACCACCCCTCGAGGTAAAGAAACAGGGTCCGAGGAAGAAAACCAGAGCCCGAGGAACAAAACCAGAGCCTGAGGACAAAACCAGAGTCCGAGGAAGAAAACCAGACCTCGATGAACAAAACCAGAGCCTGAGGAACAGAACCAGAGCCCGAGGAACACAACCAGAGCCCGAGGAAGAAAACCAGACCTCGATGAACAAAACCAGAGCCCGAGGAATAAAACCAGAGCTCGAGGAACAAAACCAGAACCCGAGGAACAAAACGAGAGTTCGAGGAAGCAAACGAGAGCCCGAGGAACAAAACCAGTGCCAAAGGAAGAAAACCAGAGCCCGAGGAAGAAAACCAGAGCCCTAGGAAGAAAACTAGAGCTCTTGGAACAAAACCAGATGCCGAGGAAGAAAAGGAGAGCCCGAGGAACAAAAACAGAGCCCGAGGACCAAAACCAAAGCCCGAAGAACAATATCAGAGCCCAAGGAACAAAAGGAAACCCCGAGGAAGAAAACCAGGGCCTGAGGAACAAAACTAGAGCTCGAGGAACAAACCCGGAGCCCGAGGAACACAACCAGAGCCCGAGGAACACAACCAGAGCCTGAGGAACAAAAACAGAGCCCGAGAAACAAAACTAGGGCCCAAAGAAGAAAAGGAGAGCTCGAGGAAGAAATCCAGAGCCCGAGCAACAAAACCAGAGCCCGAGGAAGAAAACCAGAGCCCGAGGAAGAAAACCAGAGCCCGAGGAAGAAAACCAGAGCTCAAGGAACAAAACCAGAACCCGAGGAACAAAACGAGAGTTCGAGGAAGAAAACGAGAGCCCGAGGAACAAAACCAGTGCCAAAGGAAGAAAACCAGAGCCCGAGGAAGAAAACTAGAGCTCTTGGAACAAAACCAGGTGCCGAGGAAGAAAAGGAGAGCCCGAGGAACAAAAACAGAGCCCGAGGAACAAAACCAAAGCCCGAAGAACAATATCAGAGCCCAAGGAACAAAAGGAAACGCCGAGGAAGAAAACCAGGGCCTGAGGAACAAAACTAGAGCTCGAGGAACAAACCCGGAGCCCGAGGAAAACAACCAGAGCCCGAGGAACAAAAACAGAGCCCGAGGAACAAAACTAGGGCCCGAAGAAGAAAAGGAGAGCTCGAGGAAGAAATCCAGAGCCCGAGCAACAAAACCAGAGCCCGAGGAAGAAAACCAGAGCCCGAGGAAGAAAACCAGAGCCCGAGGAAGAAAACCAGACCTCAAGGAACAAAACCAGAACCCGAGGAAAAAAACAAGAGTTCGAGGAAGAAAACGAGAGTCCGAGGAACATAACCAGTGCCCAAGGAATAAAACCAGAGCTCGAGGAACAAAACCAGAGCCCAAGGACAAAAAGGAAGGCCTGAAGAACAAAACGAGGGCCATAGGAAGAAAACCAGAGCCCATGGAATAAAACCAGGGCCCGAGGAACCGAACCAGAAACCGAGGAACACAACCAGAGCCCGAGGAAGAAAACCAGACCTCGATGAACAAAACCAGAGCCCGAGGAATAAAAGCAGAGCTGAAGGAACAAAACCAGAACCCGAGGAACAAAACGAGAGTTCGAGGAAGCAAACGAGAGCCCGAGGAACAAAACCAGTGCCAAAGGAAGAAAACCAGAGCCCGAGGAAGAAAACTAGAGCTCTTGGAACAAAACCAGATGCTGAGGAAGAAAAGGAGAGCCCGAGGAACAAAAACAGAGCCCGAGGACCAAAACCAAAGCCCGAAGAACAATATCAGAGCCCAAGGAACAAAAGGAAACCCCGAGGAAGAAAACCAGGGCCTGAGGAACAAAACTAGAGCTCGAGGAACAAACCCGGAGCCCGAGGAACACAACCAGGGCCCGAGGAACACAACCAGAGCCCGAGGAACAAAAACAGAGCCCGAGGAACAAAACTAGGGCCCGAAGAAGAAAAGGAGAGCTCGAGGAAGAAATCCAGAGCCCGAGCAACAAAACCAGAGCCTGAGGAAGAAAACCAGAGCCCGAGGAAGAAAACCAGACCTCAAGGAACAAAACCAGAACCCGAGGAACAAAACGAGAGTCCGAGGAAGAAAACGAGAGTCCGAGGAACATAACCAGTGCCCAAGGAATAAAACCAGAGCTCGAGGAACAAAACCAGAGCCCAAGGACAAAAAGGAAGGCCTGAAGAACAAAAGGAGGCCCATAGGAATAAAACCAGAGCCCATGGAATAAAACCAGGGCCCGAGGAACGGAACCAGAAACCGAGGAACAAGTCCAGAGCCCGAGGAACAAAACTAGCCCTCGAGGAACAAAACCAGAGCCCGTGGAACAAAACCAGAGCCCGAGGAAAACAACCAGGGCCTGAGGAACCAAGCCAGAGCCCGAGGAAGAAAACCACCCCTCGAGGTAAAGAAACAGGGTCCGAGGAAGAAAACCAGAGCCCAAGGAACAAAACCAGAGCCTGAGGAACAAAACCAGAGCCCGAGGAAGAAAACAAGCCCTCGATGAACAAAACCAGAGCCCGAGGAACAGAACCAGAGCCCGAGGAACACAACCAGAGCCCGAGGAAGAAAACCAGACCTCGATGAACAAAACCAGAGCCCGAGGAATAAAACCAGAGCTGAAGGAACAAAACCAGAACCCGAGGAACAAAACGAGAGTTCAAGGAAGCAAACGAGAGCCCGAGGAACAAAACCAGTGCCAAAGGAAGAAAACCAGAGCCCGAGGAAGAAAACCAGAGCCCTAGGAAGAAAACTAGAGCTCTTGGAACAAAACCAGATGCCGAGGAAGAAAAGGAGAGCCCGAGGAACAAAAACAGAGCCCGAGGAACAAAACCAAAGCCCGAAGAACAATATCAGAGCCCAAGGAACAAAAGGAAACCCCGAGGAAGAAAACCAGGGCCTGAGGAACAAAACTAGAGCTCGAGGAACAAAAACAGAGCCCGAGGAACAAAACTAGGGCCCGAAGAAGAAAAGGAGAGCTTGAGGAAGAAATCCAGAGCCCGAGCAACAAAACCAGAGCCTGAGGAAGAAAACCAGAGCCCAAGGAAGAAAACCAGAGCCCGAGGAAGAATACCAGAGCCCAAGGAAGAAAACCAGACATCAAGGAACAAAACGAGAGTCCGAGGAAGAAAACGAGAGCCCGAGGAACATAACCAGTGCCCAAGGAATAAAACCAGAGCTCGAGGAACAAAACTAGAGCCCAAGGACAAAAAGGAAGGCCTGAAGAACAAAACGAGGGCCATAGGAAGAAAACCAGAGCCCGTGGAATAAAACCAGGGCCCGAGGAACCGAACCAGAAACCGAGGAACAAGTCCAGAGCCCGAGGAACAAAACTAGCCCTCGAGGAACAAAACCAGAGCCCAAGGAACAAAACCAGAGCCCGAGGAACACAACCAGGGCCTGAGGAACCAAGCCAGAGCCCGAGGAACAAAACCACCCCTCGAGGTAAAGAAACAGGGTCCGAGGAAGAAAACTAGAGCCCAAGGAACAAAACCAGAGCCTGAGGAACAAAACCATAGCCCGAGGAAGAAAACAAGCCCTCGATGAACAAAACCAGAGCCCGAGGAACAGAACCAGAGCTCAAGGAAGAAAACCAGAACCCGAGGAACAAAACCATAACCCGAGGAACAAAACGAGAGCTCGAGGAAAAATCCAGAGCCCGATCAACAAAACCAGAGCCTGAGGAAGAAAACCAGAGCCCGAGGAAAAAACCAGAGCCCGAGGAAGAAAACCAGAGCCCAAGGAAGAAAACCAGACCTCAAGGAACAAAACCAGAACCCGAGAAACAAAACGAGAGTTCGAGGAAGAAAACGAGAGCCCGAGGAACAAAACCAGTGCCAAAGGAAGAAAACCAGAGCCCGAGGAAGAAAACCAGAGCCCGAGGAAGAAAACTAGAGCTCTTGGAACAAAACCAGGTGCCGAGGTAGAAAAGGAGAGCCCGAGGAACAAAAACAGAGCCCGAGGAACAAAACCAAAGCCCGAAGAACAATATCAGAGCCCAAGGAACAAAAGGAAACCCCGAGGAAGAAAACCAGGGCCTGAGGAACAAAACTAGAGCTCGAGGAACAAACCTGGAGCACGAGGAACACAACCAGGTCCCGAGGAACACAACCAGAGCCCGAGGAACAAAACCAGTGCCAAAGGAAGAAAACCAGAGCCCGAGGAAGAAAACCAGAGCCCGAGAAAGAAAACTAGAGCTCTTGGAACAAAACCAGGTGCTGAGGAAGAAAAGGAGAGCCCGAGGAACAAAAACAGAGCCCGAGGAACAAAAACAGAGCCCGAGGAAAAAAACTAGGGCCCGAAGAAGAAAAGGAGAGCTCGAGGAAGAAATCCAGAGCCCGAGCAACAAAACCAGAGCCTGAGGAAGAAAACCAGAGCCCGAGGAAGAAAACCAGAGCCCGAGGAAGAACACCAGACATCAAGGAACAAAACCAGAACCCGAGGAAAAAAACGAGAGCCCAAGGAAGAAAACCAGACCTCGATGAACAAAACCAGAGCCCGAGGAATAAAACCAGAGCTCGAGGAACAAAACCAGAACCCGAGGAACAAAACGAGAGTTCGAGGAAGAAAACGAGAGCCCGAGGAACAAAACCAGTGCCAAAGGAAGAAAACCAGAGCCCGAGGAAGAAAACCAGAGCCCTAGGAAGAAAACTAGAGCTCTTGGAACAAAACCAGATGCCGAGGAAGAAAAGGAGAGCCCGAGGAACAAAAACAGAGCCCGAGGACCAAAACCAAAGCCCGAAGAACAATATCAGAGCCCAAGGAACAAAAGGAAACCCCTAGGAAGAAAACCAGGGCCTGAGGAACAAAACTAGAGCTCGAGGAACAAACCCGGAGCCGAGGAACACAACCAGAGCCCGAGGAACACAACCAGAGCCCGAGGAACAAAAACAGAGCCCGAGGAACAAAACTAGGGCCCGAAGAAGAAAAGGAGAGCTCGAGGAAGAAATCCAGAGCCCGAGCAACAAAACCAGAGCCTGAGGAAGAAAACCAGAGCCCGAGGAAGAAAACCAGAGCCCAAGGAACAAAACCAGAACCCGAGGAACAAAACGAGAGTCCGAGGAAGAAAACGAGAGTCCGAGGAACATAACCAGTGCCCAAGGAATAAAACCAGAGCTCGAGGAACAAAACCAGAGCCCAAAGACAAAAAGGAAGGCCTGAAGAACAAAACGAGGGCCATAGGAAGAAAACCAGAGCCCATGGAATAAAACCAGGGCCCGAGGAACCGAACCAGAAACCGAGGAACAAGTCCAGAGCCCGAGGAACAAAACTAGCCCTCGAGGAACAAAACCAGAGCCCGAGGAACAAAACCAGAGCCCGAGGAAGAAAACCAGACCTCGATGAACAAAACCAGAGCCCGAGGAATAAAACCAGAGCTCGAGGAACAAAACCAGAACCCGAGGAACAAAACGAGAGTTCGAGGAAGAAAACGAGAGCCCGAGGAACAAAACCAGTGCCAAAGGAAGAAATCCAGAGCCCGAGGAAGAAAACCAGAGCCCGAGGAAGAAAACTAGAGCTCTTGGAACAAAACCAGGTGCCGAGGAAGAAAAGGAGAGCCCGAGGAACAAAAACAGAGCCCGAGGAACAAAACCAAAGCCCGAAGAACAATATCAGAGCCCAAGGAACAAAAGGAAACCCCGAGGAAGAAAACCAGGGCCTGAGGAACAAAACTAGAGCTCGAGGAACAAACCCGGAGCCCGAAGAACACAACCAGAGCCCGAGGAACACAACCAGAGCCCGAGGAACAAAAACAGAGCCCGAGGAAAAAAACTAGGGCCCGAAGAAGGAAAGGAGAGCTCGAGGAAGAAATCCAGAGCCCGAGCAACAAAACCAGAGCCTGAGGAAGAAAACCAGAGCCCGAGGAAGAAAACCAGAGCCCGAGGAAGAAAACCAGACCTCAAGGAACAAAACCAGAACCCGAGGAAAAAAACGAGAGTCCGAGGAAGAAAACGAGAGCCCGAGGAACATAACCACTGCCCAAGGACAAAAAGGAGGGCCTGAAGAACAAAACGAGGGCCATAGGAAGAAAACCAGAGCCCGTGGAATAAAACCAGGGCCCGAGGAACTGAACCAGAAACCGAGGTACAAGTCCAGAGCCCGAGGAACAAAACTATTCCTCGAGGAACAAAACCAGAGCCCAAGGAACAAAACCAGAGCCCGAGGAAAACAACCAGGGCCTGAGGAACCAAGCCAGAGCCCGAGGAACAAAACCACCCCTCGAGGTAAAGAAACAGGGTCCGTGGAAGAAAACCAGAGCCCGAGGAACAAAACCAGAGCCTGAGGAACAAAACCAGAGCCCGAGGAAGAAAACCAGACCTCGATGAACAAAACCAGAGCCCGAGGAATAAAACCAGAGCTCGAGGAACAAAACCTGAACCCGAGGAACAAAACGAGAGTTCGAGGAAGAGAACGAGAGCCCGAGGAACAAAACCAGTGCCAAAGGAAGAAAACCAGAGCCCGAGGAAGAAAACCAGAGCCCGAGGAAGAAAACTAGAGCTCTTGGAACAAAACCAGGTGCCGAGGAAGAGAAGGAGAGCCCGAGGAACAAAAACAGAGCCCGAGGAACAAAACCAAAGCCCGAAGAAGAATATCAGAGCCCAAGGAACAAAAGGAAACACCGAGGAAGAAAACCAGGGCCTGAGGAACAAAACTAGAGCTCGAGGAACAAACCCGGAGCCCGAGGAACACAACCAGAGCCCGAGGAACACAACCAGAGCCCGAGGAACAAAAACAGAGCCCGAGGAACAAAACTAGGGCCTGAAGAAGAAAAGGAGAGCTCGAGGAAGAAATCCAGAGCCCGAGCAACAAAACCAGAGCCTGAGGAAGAAAACCAGAGCCCGAGGAAGAAAACCAGACCTCAAGGAACAAAACCAGAACCCGAGGAACAAAACGAGAGTCCGAGGAAGAAAACGAGAGTCCGAGGAACATAACCAGTGCCCAAGGAATAAAACCAGAGCTCGAGGAACAAAACCAGAGCCCAAGGACAAAAAGGAAGGCCTGAAGAACAAAACGAGGGCCATAGGAAGAAAACCAGAGCCCATGGAATAAAACCAGGGCCCGAGGAACCGAACCAGAAACCGAGGAACAAGTCCAGAGCCCGAGGAACAAAACTAGCCCTCGAGGAACAAAACCAGAGCCCGAGGAACAAAACCAGAGCCCGAGGAAAACAACCAGGGCCTGAGGAACCAAGCCAGAGCCCGAGGAAGAAAACCACCCCTCGAGGTAAAGAAACAAGGTCCGAGGAAGAAAACCAGAGCCCGAGGAACAAAACCAGAGCCTGAGGAACAAAACCAGAGCCCGAGGAAGAAAACAAGACCTCGATGAACAAAACCAGAGCCCGAGGAACAGAACCAGAGCCCGAGGAACACAACCAGAGCCCGAGGAAGAAAACCAGACCTCAATGAACAAAACCAGAGCCCGAGGAATAAAACCAGAGCTCAAGGAACAAAACCAGAACCCGAGGAACAAAACGAGAGTTCGAGGAAGAAAACGAGAGCCCGAGGAACAAAACCAGTGCCAAAGGAAGAAAACCAGAGCCCGAGGAAGAAAACCAGAGCCCGAGGAAGAAAACTAGAGCTCTTGGAACAAAACCAGATGCCAAGGAAGAAAAGGAGAGCCCGAGGAACAAAAACAGAGCCCGAGGACCAAAACCAAAGCCCGAAGAACAATATCAGAGCCCAAGGAACAAAAGGAAACCCCGAGGAAGAAAACCAGGGCCTGAGGAACAAAACTAGAGCTCGAGGAACAAACCCGGAGCCCGAGGAATACAACCAGAGCCCGAGGAACACAACCAGAGCCCGAGGAACAAAAACAGAGCCCGAGGAAAAAAACTAGGGCCCGAAGAAGGAAAGGAGAGCTCGAGGAAGAAATCCAGAGCCCGAGCAACAAAACCAGAGCCTGAGGAAGAAAATCAGAGCCCGAGGAAGAAAACCAGAGCCCGAGGAAGAAAACCAGACCTCAAGGAACAAAACCAGAACCCGAGGAAAAAAACGAGAGTCCGAGGAAAAAAACGAGAGCTCGACGAACATAACCAGTGCCCAAGGAATAAAACCAGAGCTCGAGGAACAAAACCAGAGCCCAAGGACAAAAAGGAGGGCCTGAAGAACAAAACGAGGGCCATAGGAAGAAAACCAGAGCCCGTGGAATAAAACCAGGGCCCGAGGAACCGAACCAGAAACCGAGGAACAAGTCCAGAGCCCGAGGAACAAAACAAGCCCTCGAGGAACAAAACCAGAGCCCAAGGAAGAAAACCAGAGCCCGAGGAAAACAACCAGGGCCTGAGGAACCAAGCCAGAGCCCGAGGAAGAAAACCACCCCTCGAGGTAAAGAAACAGGGTCCGAGGAAGAAAACCAGAGCCCGAGGAACAAAACCAGAGCCTGAGGAACAAAACCAGAGCCCGAGGAAGAAAACAAGCCCTCGATGAACAAAACCAGAGCCCGAGGAACAGAACCAGAGCCCGAGGAACACAACCAGAGCCCGAGGAAGAAAACCAGACCTCGATGAACAAAACCAGAGCCCGAGGAATAAAACCAGAGCTGAAGGAAAAAAACCAGAACCCGAGGAACAAAATGAGAGTTCGAGGAAGCAAACAAGAGCCCGAGGAACAAAACCAGTGCCAAAGGAAGAAAACCAGAGCCCGAGGAAGAAAACCAGAGCCCGAGGAAGAAAACTAGAGCTCTTGGAACAAAACCAGATGCTGAGGAAGAAAAGGAGAGCCCGAGGAACAAAAACAGAGCCCGAGGACCAAAACCAAAGCCCGAAGAACAATATCAGAGCCCAAGGAACAAAAGGAAACCCCGAGGAAGAAAACCAGGGCCTGAGGAACAAAACTAGAGCTCGAGGAACAAACCCGGAGCCCGAGGAACACAACCGGAGCCCGAGGAACAAAACCAGAGCCCGAGGAACAAAACTAGGGCCCGAAGAAGAAAAGGAGAGCTCGAGGAAGAAATCCAGAGCCCGAGCAACAAAACCAGAGCCTGAGGAAGAAAACCAGACCTCAAGGAACAAAACCAGAACCCGAGGAAAAAAACAAGAGTCCGAGGAAGAAAACGAGAGTCCGAGGAACATAACCAGTGCCCAAGGAATAAAACCAGAGCTCGAGGAACAAAACCAGAGCCCAAGGACAAAAAGGAAGGCCTGAAGAACAAAACGAGGGCCATAGGAAGAAAACCAGAGCCCATGGAATAAAACCAGGGCCCGAGGAACCGAACCAGAAACCGAGGAACAAGTCCAGAGCCCGAGGAACAAAACTAGCCCTCGAGGAACAAAACCAGAGCCCGAGGAACAAAACCAGAGCCCGAGGAAAACAACCAGGGCCTGAGGAACCAAGCCAGAGCCCGAGGAAGAAAACCACCCCTCGAGGTAAAGAAACAGGGTCCGAGGAAGAAAACCAGAGCCCGAGGAACAAAACCAGAGCCTGAGGAACAAAACCAGAGCCCGAGGAAGAAAACAAGCCGTCGATGAACAAAACCAGAGCCCGAGGAACAGAACCAGAGCCCGAGGAACACAACCAGAGCCCGAGGAAGAAAACCAGACCTCAATGAACAAAACCAGAGCCCGAGGAATAAAACCAGAGCTCAAGGAACAAAACCAGAACCCGAGGAACAAAACGAGAGTTCGAGGAAGAAAACGAGAGCCCGAGGAACAAAACCAGTGCCAAAGGAAGAAAACCAGAGCCCGAGGAAGAAAACCAGAGCCCGAGGAAGAAAACTAGAGCTCTTGGAACAAAACCAGGTGCCGAAAAGAAAAGGAGAGCCCGAGGAACAAAAACAGAGCCCGAGGACCAAAACCAAAGCCCGAAGAACAATATCAGAGCCCAAGGAACAAAAGGAAACCCCGAGGAAGAAAACCAGGGCCTGAGGAACAAAACTAGAGCTCGAGGAACAAACCCGGAGCCCGAGGAACACAACCAGAGCCCGAGGAACACAACCAGAGCCCGAGGAACAAAACCAGAGGCCGAGGAACAAAACTAGGGCCCGAAGAAGAAAAGGAGAGCTCAAGGAAGAAATCCAGAGCCCGAGGAAGAAAACCAGAGCCTGAGGAAGAAAAACAGAGCCCGAGGAAGAAAACCAGAGCCCGAGGAAGAAAACCAGAGCCCAAGGAAGAAAACCAGACCTCAAGGAACAAAACCAGAACCCGAGGAACAAAACGAGAGTTCGAGGGAGAAAATGAGAGCCCGAGGAACAAAACCAGTGCCAAAGGAAGAAAACCAGAGCCCGAGGAAGAAAACCAGAGCCCGAGGAAGAAAACTAGAGCTCTTGGAACAAAACCAGATGCCAAGGAAGAAAAGGAGAGCCCGAGGAACAAAAACAGAGCCCGAGGACCAAAACCAAAGCCCGAAGAACAATATCAGAGCCCAAGGAACAAAAGGAAACCCCGAGGAAGAAAACCAGGGCCTGAGGAACAAAACTAGAGCTCGAGGAACAAACCCGGAGCCCGAGGAATACAACCAGAGCCCGAGGAACACAACCAGAGCCCGAGGAACAAAAACAGAGCCCGAGGAAAAAAACTAGGGCCCGAAGAAGGAAAGGAGAGCTCGAGGAAGAAATCCAGAGCCCGAGCAACAAAACCAGAGCCTGAGGAAGAAAACCAGAGCCCGAGGAAGAAAACCAGAGCCCGAGGAAGAAAAGCAGAGCTCAAGGAACAAAACCAGAACCCGAGGAAAAAAACGAGAGTCCGAGGAAGAAAACGAGAGCCCGACGAACATAACCAGTGCCCAAGGAATAAAACCAGAGCTCGAGGAACAAAACCAGAGCCCAAGGACAAAAAGGAGGGCCTGAAGAACAAAACGAGGGCCATAGGAAGAAAACCAGAGCCCGTGGAATAAAACCAGGGCCCGAGGAACCGAACCAGAAACCGAGGAACAAGTCCAGAGCCCGAGGAACAAAACTAGCCCTCGAGGAACAAAACCAGAGCCCAAGGAACAAAACCAGAGCCCGAGGAAAACAACCAGGGCCTGAGGAACCAAGCCAGAGCCCGAGGAAGAAAACCACCCCTCGAGGTAAAGAAACAGGGTCCGAGGAAGAAAACCAGAGCCCGAGGAACAAAACCAGAGCCTGAGGAACAAAACCAGAGCCCGAGGAAGAAAACCAGACCTCGATGAACAAAACCAGAGCCCGAGGAATAAAACCAGAGCTCGAGGAACAAAACCAGAACCCGAGGGACAAAACGAGAGTTCGAGGAAGAAAACGAGAGCCCGAGGAACAAAACCAGTGCCAAAGGAAGAAAACCAGAGCCCGAGGAAGAAAACCAGAGCCCGAGGAAGAAAACTAGAGCTCTTGGAACAAAACCAGGTGCCGAGGAAGAAAAGGAGAGCCCGAGGAACAAAAACAGAGCCCGAGGAACAAAACCAAAGCCCGAAGAACAATATCAGAGCCCAAGGAACAAAAGGAAACCCCGAGGAAGAAAACCAGGGCCTGAGGAACAAAACTAGAGCTCGAGGAACAAACCTGGAGCCCGAGGAACACAACCAGAGCCCGAGGAACACAACCAGAGCCTGAGGAACAAAAACAGAGCCCGAGGAACAAAACTAGGGCCCGAAGAAGAAAAGGAGAGCTCGAGGAAGAAATCCAGAGCCCGAGCAACAAAACCAGAGCCTGAGGAAGAAAACCAGAGCCCGAGGAAGAAAACCAGACCTCAAGGAACAAAACCAGAACCCGAGGAAAAAAACAAGAGTCCGAGGAAGAAAACGAGAGCCCGAGGAACATAACCAGTGCCCAAGGAATAAAACCAGAGCTCGAGGAACAAAACCAGAGCCCAAGGACAAAAAGGAAGGCCTGAAGAACAAAACGAGGGCCATAGGAAGAAAACCAGAGCCCATGGAATAAAACCAGGGCCCGAGGAACCGAACCAGAAACCGAGGATCAAGTCCAGAGCCCGAGGAACAAAACTAGCCCTCGAGGAACAAAACCAGAGCCCGAGGAACAAAACCAGAGCCCGAGGAAAACAACCAGGGCCTGAGGAACCAAGCCAGAGCCCGAGGAAGAAAACCACCCCTCGAGGTAAAGAAACAGGGTCCGAGGAAGAAAACCAGAGCCCGAGGAACAAAACCAGAGCCTGAGGAACAAAACCAGAGCCCGAGGAAGAAAACAAGCCCTCGATGAACAAAACCAGAGCCCGAGGAACAGAACCAGAGCCCGAGGAACACAACCAGAGCCCGAGGAAGAAAACCAGACCTCAATGAACAAAACCAGAGCCCGAGGAATAAAACCAGAGCTCAAGGAACAAAACCAGAACCCGAGGAACAAAACGAGAGTTCGAGGAAGAAAACGAGAGCCCGAGGAACAAAACCAGTGCCAAAGGAAGAAAACCAGAGCCCGAGGAAGAAAACCAGAGCCCTAGGAAGAAAACTAGAGCTCTTGGAACAAAACCAGATGCCGAGGAAGAAAAGGAGAGCCCGAGGAACAAAAACAGAGCCCGAGGAACAAAACCAAAGCCCGAAGAACAATATCAGAGCCCAAGGAACAAAAGGAAACCCCGAGGAAGAAAACCAGGGCCTGAGGAACAAAACTAGAGCTCGAGGAAGAAACCCGGAGCCCGAGGAACACAACCAGGGCCCGAGGAACACAACCAGAGCCCGAGGAACAAAACCAGAGGCCGAGGAACAAAACTAGGGCCCGAAGAAGAAAAGGAGAGCTCAAGGAAGAAATCCAGAGCCCGAGCAACAAAACCAGAGCCTGAGGAAGAAAACCAGAGCCCGAGGAAGAAAACCAGAGCCCGAGGAAGAAAACCAGAGCCCGAGGAAGAAAACCAGAGCTCAAGGAACAAAACCAGAACCCGAGGAACAAAACGAGAGTTCGAGGAAGAAAACGAGAGCCCGAGGAACAAAACCAGTGCCAAAGGAAGAAAACCAGAGCCCGAGGAAGAAAACCAGAGCCCTAGGAAGAAAACTAGAGCTCTTGGAACAAAACCAGGTGCCGAGGAAGAAAAGGAGAGCCCGAGGAACAAAAACAGAGCCCGAGGAACAAAACCAAAGCCCGAAGAACAATATCAGAGCCCAAGGAACAAAAGGAAACCCCGAGGAAGAAAACCAGGGCCTGAGGAACAAAACTAGAGCTCGAGGAACAAACCCGGAGCCCGAGGAACACAACCAGAGCCCGAGGAACACAACCAGAGCCCGAGGAACAAAAACAGAGCCCGAGAAACAAAACTAGGGCCCAAAGAAGAAAAGGAGAGCTCGAGGAAGAAATCCAGAGCCCGAGCAACAAAACCAGAGCCTGAGGAAGAAAACCAGAGCCCGAGGAAGAAAACCAGAGCCCGAGGAAGAAAACCAGACCACAAGGAACAAAACCAGAGCCCGAGGAATAAAACCAGACCTCGATGAACAAAACCAGAGCCCGAGGAATAAAACCAGAGCTCGAGGAACAAAACCAGAACCCGAGGAACAAAACGAGAGTTCGAGGAAGAAAAGGAGAGCCCGAGGAACAAAACCAAAGCCCGAAGAACAATATCAGAGCCCAAGGAACAAAAGGAAACCCCGAGGAAGAAAAGCAGGGCCTGAGGAACTAAACTAGAGCTCGAGGAACAAACCCAGAGCCCGAGGAACACAACCAGAGCCCGAGGAACACAACCAGAGCCCGAGGAACACAACCAGACCCGAGGAACAAAAACAGAGCCCGAGAAAAAAAAACTAGGGCCCGAAGAAGAAAAGGAGAGCTCGAGGAAGAAATCCAGAGCGCGAGCAACAAAACCAGAGCCTGAGAAAGAAAACCAGAGCCCGAGGAAGAAAACCAGAGCCCGAGGAAGAAAACCAGACCTCAAGGAACAAAACCAGAACCCGAGGAACAAAACGAGAGTCCGAGGAAGAAAAGGAGAGCCCGAGGAACATAACCAGTGCCCAAGGAATAAAACCAGAGCTCGAGGAACAAAACCAGAGCCCAAGGACAAAAAGGAGGGCCTGAAGAACAAAACGAGGGCCATAGGAAGAAAACCAGAGCCCGTGGAATAAAACCAGGGCCCGAGGAACCGAACCAGAAACCGAGGAACAAATCCAGAGCCCGAGGAACAAAACTAGCCCTCGAGGAACAAAACCAGAGCCCGAGGAACAAAACCAGAGCCCGAGGAAAACAACCAGGGCCTGAGGAACCAAGCCAGGGCCCGAGGAAGAAAACCACCCCTCGAGGTAAAGAAACAGGGTCCGAGGAAGAAAACCAGAGCCTGAGGAACAAAACCAGAGCCTGAGGAACAAAACCAGAGCCCGAGGAAGAAAACAAGCCCTCGATGAACAAAACCTGAGCCTGAGGAACAGAACCAGAGCCCGAGGAACACAACCAGAGCCCGAGGAAGAAAACCAGACCTCGATGAACAAAACCAGAGCCCGAGGAATAAAACCAGAGCTCAAGGAACAAAACCAGAACCCGAGGAACAAAACGAGAGTTCGAGGAAGCAAACGAGAGCCCGAGGAACAAAACCAGTGCCAAAGGAAGAAAACCAGAGCCCGAGGAAGAAAACCAGAGCCCGAGGAAGAAAACTAGAGCTCTTGGAACAAAACCAGGTGCCGAGGAAGAAAAGGAGAGCCCGAGGAACAAAAACAGAGCCCGAGGACCAAAACCAAAGCCCGAAGAACAATATCAGAGCCCAAGGAACAAAAGGAAACCCCGAGGAAGAAAACCAGGGCCTGAGGAACAAAACTAGAGCTCGAGGAACAAACCCGGAGCCCGAGGAAAACAACCAGAGCCCGAGGAACACAACCAGAGCCCGAGGAACAAAACCAGAGCCCGAGGAACAAAACTAGGGCCCGAAGAAGAAAAGGAGAGCTCAAGGAAGAAAACCAGAGCCCGAGGAAGAAAACCAGAGCCTGAGGAAGAAAAACAGAGCCCGAGGAAGAAAACCAGAGCCCGAGGAAGAAAACCAGAGCCCAAGGAAGAAAACCAGACCTCAAGGAACAAAACCAGAACCCGAGGAACAAAACGAGAGTTCGAGGAAGAAAATGAGAGCCCGAGGAACAAAACCAGTGCCAAAGGAAGAAAACCAGAGCCCGAGGAAGAAAACCAGAGCCCGAGGAAGAAAACTAGAGCTCTTGGAACAAAACCAGATGCCAAGGAAGAAAAGGAGAGCCCGAGGAACAAAAACAGAGCCCGAGGACCAAAACCAAAGCCCGAAGAACAATATCAGAGCCCAAGGAACAAAAGGAAACCCCGAGGAAGAAAACCAGGGCCTGAGGAACAAAACTAGAGCTCGAGGAACAAACCCGGAGACCGAGGAATACAACCAGAGCCCGAGGAACACAACCAGAGCCCGAGGAACAAAAACAGAGCCCGAGGAAAAAAACTAGGGCCCGAAGAAGGAAAGGAGAGCTCGAGGAAGAAATCCAGAGCCCGAGCAACAAAACCAGAGCCTGAGGAAGAAAACCAGAGCCCGAGGAAGAAAACCAGACCTCAAGGAACAAAACCAGAACCCGAGGAAAAAAACGAGAGTCCGAGGAAGAAAACGAGAGCCCGACGAACATAACCAGTGCCCAAGGAATAAAACCAGAGCTCGAGGAACAAAACCAGAGCCCAAGGACAAAAAGGAGGGCCTGAAGAACAAAACGAGGGCCATAGGAAGAAAACCAGAGCCCGTGGAATAAAACCAGGGCCCGAGGAACCGAACCAGAAACCGAGGAACAAGGCCAGAGCCCGAGGAACAAAACAAGCCCTCGAGGAACAAACCAGAGCCCAAGGAAGAAAACCAGAGCCCGAGGAAAACAACCAGGGCCTGAGGAACCAAGCCAGAGCCCGAGGAACAAAACCACCCCTCGAGGTAAAGAAACAGGGTCCGAGGAAGAAAACCAGAGCCCGAGGAACAAAACCAGAGCCTGAGGAACAAAACCAGAGCCCGAGGAAGAAAACAAGCCGTCGATGAACAAAACCAGAGCCCGAGGAACAGAACCAGAGCCCGAGGAACACAACCAGAGCCCGAGGAAGAAAACCAGACCTCGATGAACAAAACCAGAGCCCGAGGAATAAAACCAGAGCTGAAGGAAAAAAACCAGAACCCGAGGAACAAAACGAGAGTTCGAGGAAGCAAACAAGAGCCCGAGGAACAAAACCAGTGCCAAAGGAAGAAAACCAGAGCCCGAGGAAGAAAACCAGAGCCCGAGGAAGAAAACTAGAGCTCTTGGAACAAAACCAGATGCCAAGGAAGAAAAGGAGAGCCCGAGGAACAAAAACAGAGCCCGAGGACCAAAACCAAAGCCCGAAGAACAATATCAGAGCCCAAGGAACAAAAGGAAACCCCGAGGAAGAAAACCAGGGCCTGAGGAACAAAACTAGAGCTCGAGGAACAAACCCGGAGCCCGAGGAACACAACCAGAGCCCGAGAAACAAAAACAGAGCCCGAGGAACAAAACTAGGGCCCGAAGAAGAAAAGGAGAGCTCGAGGAAGAAATCCAGAGCCCGAGCAACAAAACCAGAGCCTGAGGAAGAAAACCAGACCTCAAGGAACAAAACCAGAACCCGAGGAAAAAAACAAGAGTCCAAGGAAGAAAACGAGAGCCCGAGGAACATAACCAGTGCCCAAGGAATAAAACCAGAGCTCGAGGAACAAAACCAGAGCCCAAGGACAAAAAGGAGGGCCTGAAGAACAAAACGAGGGCCATAGGAAGAAAACCAGAGCCCATGGAATAAAACCAGGGCCCGAGGAACCGAACCAGAAACCGAGGAACAAGTCCAGAGCCCGAGGAACAAAACTAGCCCTCGAGGAACAAAACCAGAGCCCGAGGAACAAAACCAGAGCCCGAGGAAAACAACCAGGGCCTGAGGAACCAAGCCAGAGCCCGAGGAAGAAAACCACCCCTCGAGGTAAAGAAACAGGGTCCGAGGAAGAAAACCAGAGCCCGAGGAACAAAACCAGAGCCTGAGGAACAAAACCAGAGCCCGAGGAAGAAAACAAGACCTCGATGAACAAAACCAGAGCCCGAGGAACAGAACCAGAGCCCGAGGAACACAACCAGAGCCCGAGTAAGAAAACCAGACCTCAATGAACAAAACCAGAGCCCGAGGAATAAAACCAGAGCTCAAGGAACAAAACCAGAACCCGAGGAACAAAACGAGAACTCGAGGAAGTAATCCAGAGCCCGAGCAACAAAACCAGAGCCTGAGGAAGAAAACCAGAGCCCGAGGAAGAAAACCAGAGCCCGAGGAAGAAAACCAGAGCCCGAGGAAGAAAACCAGAGCTCAAGGAACAAAACCAGAACCCGAGGAACAAAACGAGAGTTCGAGGAAGAAAACGAGAGCCCGAGGAACAAAACCAGTGCCAAAGGAAGAAAACCAGAGCCCGAGGAAGAAAACCAGAGCCCCAGGAAGAAAACTAGAGCTCTTGGAACAAAACCAGGTGCCGAGGAAGAAAAGGAGAGCCCGAGGAACAAAAACAGAGCCCGAGGACCAAAACCAAAGCCCGAAGAACAATATCAGAGCCCAAGGAACAAAAGGAAACCCCGAGGAAGAAAACCAGGGCCTGAGGAACAAAACTAGAGCTCGAGGAAGAAACCCGGAGCCCGAGGAACACAACCAGGGCCCGAGGAACACAACCAGAGCCCGAGGAACAAAACCAGAGCCCGAGGAACAAAACTAGGGCCCGAAGAAGAAAAGGAGAGCTCAAGGAAGAAATCCAGAGCCCGAGGAAGAAAACCAGAGCCTGAGGAAGAAAACCAGAGCCCGAGGAAGAAAACCAGAGCCCCAGGAAGAAAACCAGAGCCCAAGGAAGAAAACCAGAGCTCAAGGAACAAAACCAGAACCCGAGGAACAAAACGAGAGTTCGAGGAAGAAAATGAGAGCCCGAGGAACAAAACCAGTGCCAAAGGAAGAAAACCAGAGCCCGAGGAAGAAAACCAGAGCCCGAGGAAGAAAACTAGAGCTCTTGGAACAAAACCAGGTGCCGAGGAAGAAAAGGAGAGCCCGAGGAACAAAAACAGAGCCCGAGGAACAAAACCAAAGCCCGAAGAACAATATCAGAGCCCAAGGAACAAAAGGAAACCCCGAGGAAGAAAACCAGGGCCTGAGGAACAAAACTAGAGCTCGAGGAACAAACCCGGAGCCCGAGGAACACAACCAGAGCCCGAGGAACACAACCAGAGCCCGAGGAACAAAAACAGAGCCCGAGAAACAAAACTAGGGCCCAAAGAAGAAAAGGAGAGCTCGAGGAAGAAATCCAGAGCCCGAGCAACAAAACCAGAGCCTGAGGAAGAAAACCAGAGCCCGAGGAAGAAAACCAGAGCCCGAGGAAGAAAACCAGACCACAAGGAACAAAACCAGAGCCCGAGGAATAAAACCAGACCTCGATGAACAAAACCAGAGCCCGAGGAATAAAACCAGAGCTCGAGGAACAAAACCAGAACCCGAGGAACAAAACGAGAGTTCGAGGAAGAAAAGGAGAGCCCGAGGAACAAAACCAAAGCCCGAAGAACAATATCAGAGCCCAAGGAACAAAAGGAAACCCCGAGGAAGAAAAGCAGGGCCTGAGGAACAAAACTAGAGCTCGAGGAACAAACCCAGAGCCCGAGGAACACTACCAGAGCCCGAGGAACACAACCAGAGCCCGAGGAACACAACCAGACCCGAGGAACAAAAACAGAGCCCGAGAAAAAAAAACTAGGGCCCGAAGAAGAAAAGGAGAGCTCGAGGAAGAAATCCAGAGCGCGAGCAACAAAACCAGAGCCTGAGAAAGAAAACCAGAGCCCGAGGAAGAAAACCAGAGCCCGAGGAAGAAAACCAGAGCCCGAGGAAGAAAACCAGACCTCAAGGAACAAAACCAGAACCCGAGGAACAAAACGAGAGTCCGAGGAAGAAAAGGAGAGCCCGAGGAACATAACCAGTGCCCAAGGAATAAAACCAGAGCTCGAGGAACAAAACCAGAGCCCAAGGACAAAAAGGAGGGCCTGAAGAACAAAACGAGGGCCATAGGAAGAAAACCAGAGCCCGTGGAATAAAACCAGGGCCCGAGGAACCGAACCAGAAACCGAGGAACAAATCCAGAGCCCGAGGAACAAAACTAGCCCTCGAGGAACAAAACCAGAGCCCGAGGAACAAAACCAGAGCCCGAGGAAAACAACCAGGGCCTGAGGAACCAAGCCAGGGCCCGAGGAAGAAAACCACCCCTCGAGGTAAAGAAACAGGGTCCGAGGAAGAAAACGAGAGCCCGAGGAACAAAACCAGAGCCTGAGGAACAAAACCAGAGCCCGAGGAAGAAAACAAGCCCTCGATGAACAAAACCTGAGCCTGAGGAACAGAACCAGAGCCCGAGGAACACAACCAGAGCCCGAGGAAGAAAACCAGACCTCGATGAACAAAACCAGAGCCCGAGGAATAAAACCAGAGCTCAAGGAACAAAACCAGAACCCGAGGAACAAAACGAGAGTTCGAGGAAGCAAACGAGAGCCCGAGGAACAAAACCAGTGCCAAAGGAAGAAAACCAGAGCCCGAGGAAGAAAACCAGAGCCCGAGGAAGAAAACTAGAGCTCTTGGAACAAAACCAGGTGCCTAGGAAGAAAAGGAGAGCCCGAGGAACAAAAACAGAGCCCGAGGACCAAAACCAAAGCCCGAAGAACAATATCAGAGCCCAAGGAACAAAAGGAAACCCCGAGGAAGAAAACCAGGGCCTGAGGAACAAAACTAGAGCTCGAGGAACAAACCCGGAGCCCGAGGAAAACAACCAGAGCCCGAGGAACACAACCAGAGCCCGAGGAACAAAACCAGAGCCCGAGGAACAAAACTAGGGCCCGAAGAAGAAAAGGAGAGCTCAAGGAAGAAAACCAGAGCCCGAGGAAGAAAACCAGAGCCTGAGGAAGAAAAACAGAGCCCGAGGAAGAAAACCAGAGCCCGAGGAAGAAAACCAGAGCCCAAGGAAGAAAACCAGACCTCAAGGAACAAAACCAGAACCCGAGGAACAAAACGAGAGTTCGAGGAAGAAAATGAGAGCCCGAGGAACAAAACCAGTGCCAAAGGAAGAAAACCAGAGCCCGAGGAAGAAAACCAGAGCCCGAGGAAGAAAACTAGAGCTCTTGGAACAAAACCAGGTGCCGAGGAAGAAAAGGAGAGCCCGAGGAACAAAAACAGAGCCCGAGGACCAAAACCAAAGCCCGAAGAACAATATCAGAGCCCAAGGAACAAAAGGAAACCCCGAGGAAGAAAACCAGGGCCTGAGGAACAAAACTAGAGCTCGAGGAACAAACCCGGAGCCCGAGGAAAACAACCAGAGCCCGAGGAACACAACCAGAGCCCGAGGAACAAAACCAGAGCCCGAGGAACAAAACTAGGGCCCGAAGAAGAAAAGGAGAGCTCAAGGAAGAAAACCAGAGCCCGAGGAAGAAAACCAGAGCCTGAGGAAGAAAAACAGAGCCCGAGGAAGAAAACCAGAGCCCGAGGAAGAAAACCAGAGCCCAAGGAAGAAAACCAGACCTCAAGGAACAAAACCAGAACCCGAGGAACAAAACGAGAGTTCGAGGAAGAAAATGAGAGCCCGAGGAACAAAACCAGTGCCAAAGGAAGAAAACCAGAGCCCGAGGAAGAAAACCAGAGCCCGAGGAAGAAAACTAGAGCTCTTGGAACAAAACCAGATGCCAAGGAAGAAAAGGAGAGCCCGAGGAACAAAAACAGAGCCCGAGGACCAAAACCAAAGCCCGAAGAACAATATCAGAGCCCAAGGAACAAAAGGAAACCCCGAGGAAGAAAACCAGGGCCTGAGGAATAAAACTAGAGCTCGAAGAACAAACCCGGAGCCCGAGGAATACAACCAGAGCCCGAGGAACACAACCAGAGCCCGAGGAACAAAAACAGAGCCCGAGGAAAAAAACTAGGGCCCGAAGAAGGAAAGGAGAGCTCGAGGAAGAAATCCAGAGCCCGAGCAACAAAACCAGAGCCTGAGGAAGAAAACCAGAGCCCGAGGAAGAAAACCAGAGCCCGAGGAAGAAAACCAGACCTCAAGGAACAAAACCAGAACCCGAGGAAAAAAACGAGAGTCCGAGGAAGAAAACGAGAGCCCGACGAACATAACCAGTGCCCAAGGAATAAAACCAGAGCTCGAGGAACAAAACCAGAGCCCAAGGACAAAAAGGAGGGCCTGAAGAACAAAACGAGGGCCATAGGAAGAAAACCAGAGCCCGTGGAATAAAACCAGGGCCCGAGGAACCGAACCAGAAACCGAGGAACAAGGCCAGAGCCCGAGGAACAAAACAAGCCCTCGAGGAACAAACCAGAGCCCAAGGAAGAAAACCAGAGCCCGAGGAAAACAACCAGGGCCTGAGGAACCAAGCCAGAGCCCGAGGAACAAAACCAGAGCCCGAGGTAAAGAAACAGGGTCCGAGGAAGAAAACCAGAGCCCGAGGAACAAAACCAGAGCCTGAGGAACAAAACCAGAGCCCGAGGAAGAAAACAAGCCCTCGATGAACAAAACCAGAGCCCGAGGAACAGAACCAGAGCCCGAGGAACACAACCAGAGCCCGAGGAAGAAAACCAGACCTCGATGAACAAAACCAGAGCCCGAGGAATAAAACCAGAGCTGAAGGAAAAAAACCAGAACCCGAGGAACAAAACGAGAGTTCGAGGAAGCAAACAAGAGCCCGAGGAACAAAACCAGTGCCAAAGGAAGAAAACCAGAGCCCGAGGAAGAAAACCAGAGCCCGAGGAAGAAAACTAGAGCTCTTGGAACAAAACCAGATGCCAAGGAAGAAAAGGAGAGCCCGAGGAACAAAAACAGAGCCCGAGGACCAAAACCAAAGCCCGAAGAACAATATCAGAGCCCAAGGAACAAAAGGAAACCCCGAGGAAGAAAACCAGGGCCTGAGGAACAAAACTAGAGCTCGAGGAACAAACCCGGAGCCCGAGGAACACAACCAGAGCCCGAGGAACACAACCAGAGCCCGAGGAACAAAACCAGAGCCCGAGGAACAAAACTAGGGCCCGAAGAAGAAAAGGAGAGCTCAAGGAAGAAAACCAGAGCCCGAGGAAGAAAACCAGAGCCTGAGGAAGAAAAACAGAGCCCGAGGAAGAAAACCAGAGCCCGAGGAAGAAAACCAGAGCCCAAGGAAGAAAACCAGACCTCAAGGAACAAAACCAGAACCCGAGGAACAAAACGAGAGTTCGAGGAAGAAAATGAGAGCCCGAGGAACAAAACCAGTGCCAAAGGAAGAAAACCAGAGCCCGAGGAAGAAAACCAGAGCCCGAGGAAGAAAACTAGAGCTCTTGGAACAAAACCAGGTGCCGAGGAAGAAAAGGAGAGCCCGAGGAACAAAAACAGAGCCCGAGGACCAAAACCAAAGCCCGAAGAACAATATCAGAGCCCAAGGAACAAAAGGAAACCCCGAGGAAGAAAACCAGGGCCTGAGGAACAAAACTAGAGCTCGAGGAACAAACCCGGAGCCCGAGGAAAACAACCAGAGCCCGAGGAACACAACCAGAGCCCGAGGAACAAAACCAGAGCCCGAGGAACAAAACTAGGGCCCGAAGAAGAAAAGGAGAGCTCAAGGAAGAAAACCAGAGCCCGAGGAAGAAAACCAGAGCCTGAGGAAGAAAAACAGAGCCCGAGGAAGAAAACCAGAGCCCGAGGAAGAAAACCAGAGCCCAAGGAAGAAAACCAGACCTCAAGGAACAAAACCAGAACCCGAGGAACAAAACGAGAGTTCGAGGAAGAAAATGAGAGCCCGAGGAACAAAACCAGTGCCAAAGGAAGAAAACCAGAGCCCGAGGAAGAAAACCAGAGCCCGAGGAAGAAAACTAGAGCTCTTGGAACAAAACCAGGTGCCGAGGAAGAAAAGGAGAGCCCGAGGAACAAAAACAGAGCCCGAGGACCAAAACCAAAGCCCGAAGAACAATATCAGAGCCCAAGGAACAAAAGGAAACCCCGAGGAAGAAAACCAGGGCCTGAGGAATAAAACTAGAGCTCGAAGAACAAACCCGGAGCCCGAGGAATACAACCAGAGCCCGAGGAACACAACCAGAGCCCGAGGAACAAAAACAGAGCCCGAGGAACAAAACTAGGGCCCGAAGAAGGAAAGGAGAGCTCGAGGAAGAAATCCAGAGCCCGAGCAACAAAACCAGAGCCTGAGGAAGAAAACCAGAGCCCGAGGAAGAAAACCAGAGCCCGAGGAAGAAAACCAGACCTCAAGGAACAAAACCAGAACCCGAGGAAAAAAACGAGAGTCCGAGGAAGAAAACGAGAGCCCGACGAACATAACCAGTGCCCAAGGAATAAAACCAGAGCTCGAGGAACAAAACCAGAGCCCAAGGACAAAAAGGAGGGCCTGAAGAACAAAACGAGGGCCATAGGAAGAAAACCAGAGCCCGTGGAATAAAACCAGGGCCCGAGGAACCGAACCAGAAACCGAGGAACAAGGCCAGAGCCCGAGGAACAAAACAAGCCCTCGAGGAACAAACCAGAGCCCAAGGAAGAAAACCAGAGCCCGAGGAAAACAACCAGGGCCTGAGGAACCAAGCCAGAGCCCGAGGAACAAAACCAGAGCCCGAGGTAAAGAAACAGGGTCCGAGGAAGAAAACCAGAGCCCGAGGAACAAAACCAGAGCCTGAGGAACAAAACCAGAGCCCGAGGAAGAAAACAAGCCCTCGATGAACAAAACCAGAGCCCGAGGAACAGAACCAGAGCCCGAGGAACACAACCAGAGCCCGAGGAAGAAAACCAGACCTCGATGAACAAAACCAGAGCCCGAGGAATAAAACCAGAGCTGAAGGAAAAAAACCAGAACCCGAGGAACAAAACGAGAGTTCGAGGAAGCAAACAAGAGCCCGAGGAACAAAACCAGTGCCAAAGGAAGAAAACCAGAGCCCGAGGAAGAAAACCAGAGCCCGAGGAAGAAAACTAGAGCTCTTGGAACAAAACCAGATGCCAAGGAAGAAAAGGAGAGCCCGAGGAACAAAAACAGAGCCCGAGGACCAAAACCAAAGCCCGAAGAACAATATCAGAGCCCAAGGAACAAAAGGAAACCCCGAGGAAGAAAACCAGGGCCTGAGGAACAAAACTAGAGCTCGAGGAACAAACCCGGAGCCCGAGGAACACAACCAGAGCCCGAGGAACACAACCAGAGCCCGAGGAACAAAACCAGAGCCCGAGGAACAAAACTAGGGCCCGAAGAAGAAAAGGAGAGCTCAAGGAAGAAAACCAGAGCCCGAGGAAGAAAACCAGAGCCTGAGGAAGAAAAACAGAGCCCGAGGAAGAAAACCAGAGCCCGAGGAAGAAAACCAGAGCCCAAGGAAGAAAACCAGACCTCAAGGAACAAAACCAGAACCCGAGGAACAAAACGAGAGTTCGAGGAAGAAAATGAGAGCCCGAGGAACAAAACCAGTGCCAAAGGAAGAAAACCAGAGCCCGAGGAAGAAAACCAGAGCCCGAGGAAGAAAACTAGAGCTCTTGGAACAAAACCAGGTGCCGAGGAAGAAAAGGAGAGCCCGAGGAACAAAAACAGAGCCCGAGGACCAAAACCAAAGCCCGAAGAACAATATCAGAGCCCAAGGAACAAAAGGAAACCCCGAGGAAGAAAACCAGGGCCTGAGGAACAAAACTAGAGCTCGAGGAACAAACCCGGAGCCCGAGGAAAACAACCAGAGCCCGAGGAACACAACCAGAGCCCGAGGAACAAAACCAGAGCCCGAGGAACAAAACTAGGGCCCGAAGAAGAAAAGGAGAGCTCAAGGAAGAAAACCAGAGCCCGAGGAAGAAAACCAGAGCCTGAGGAAGAAAAACAGAGCCCGAGGAAGAAAACCAGAGCCCGAGGAAGAAAACCAGAGCCCAAGGAAGAAAACCAGACCTCAAGGAACAAAACCAGAACCCGAGGAACAAAACGAGAGTTCGAGGAAGAAAATGAGAGCCCGAGGAACAAAACCAGTGCCAAAGGAAGAAAACCAGAGCCCGAGGAAGAAAACCAGAGCCCGAGGAAGAAAACTAGAGCTCTTGGAACAAAACCAGGTGCCGAGGAAGAAAAGGAGAGCCCGAGGAACAAAAACAGAGCCCGAGGACCAAAACCAAAGCCCGAAGAACAATATCAGAGCCCAAGGAACAAAAGGAAACCCCGAGGAAGAAAACCAGGGCCTGAGGAATAAAACTAGAGCTCGAAGAACAAACCCGGAGCCCGAGGAATACAACCAGAGCCCGAGGAACACAACCAGAGCCCGAGGAACAAAAACAGAGCCCGAGGAAAAAAACTAGGGCCCGAAGAAGGAAAGGAGAGCTCGAGGAAGAAATCCAGAGCCCGAGCAACAAAACCAGAGCCTGAGGAAGAAAACCAGAGCCCGAGGAAGAAAACCAGAGCCCGAGGAAGAAAACCAGACCTCAAGGAACAAAACCAGAACCCGAGGAAAAAAACGAGAGTCCGAGGAAGAAAACGAGAGCCCGACGAACATAACCAGTGCCCAAGGAATAAAACCAGAGCTCGAGGAACAAAACCAGAGCCCAAGGACAAAAAGGAGGGCCTGAAGAACAAAACGAGGGCCATAGGAAGAAAACCAGAGCCCGTGGAATAAAACCAGGGCCCGAGGAACCGAACCAGAAACCGAGGAACAAGGCCAGAGCCCGAGGAACAAAACAAGCCCTCGAGGAACAAACCAGAGCCCAAGGAAGAAAACCAGAGCCCGAGGAAAACAACCAGGGCCTGAGGAACCAAGCCAGAGCCCGAGGAACAAAACCAGAGCCCGAGGTAAAGAAACAGGGTCCGAGGAAGAAAACCAGAGCCCGAGGAACAAAACCAGAGCCTGAGGAACAAAACCAGAGCCCGAGGAAGAAAACAAGCCCTCGATGAACAAAACCAGAGCCCGAGGAACAGAACCAGAGCCCGAGGAACACAACCAGAGCCCGAGGAAGAAAACCAGACCTCGATGAACAAAACCAGAGCCCGAGGAATAAAACCAGAGCTGAAGGAAAAAAACCAGAACCCGAGGAACAAAACGAGAGTTCGAGGAAGCAAACAAGAGCCCGAGGAACAAAACCAGTGCCAAAGGAAGAAAACCAGAGCCCGAGGAAGAAAACCAGAGCCCGAGGAAGAAAACTAGAGCTCTTGGAACAAAACCAGATGCCAAGGAAGAAAAGGAGAGCCCGAGGAACAAAAACAGAGCCCGAGGACCAAAACCAAAGCCCGAAGAACAATATCAGAGCCCAAGGAACAAAAGGAAACCCCGAGGAAGAAAACCAGGGCCTGAGGAACAAAACTAGAGCTCGAGGAACAAACCCGGAGCCCGAGGAACACAACCAGAGCCCGAGAAACAAAAACAGAGCCCGAGGAACAAAACTAGGGCCCGAAGAAAAAAAGGAGAGCTCGAGGAAGAAATCCAGAGCCCGAGCAACAAAACCAGAGCCTGAGGAAGAAAACCAGACCTCAAGGAACAAAACCACAACCCGAGGAAAAAAACAAGAGTCCAAGGAAGAAAACGAGAGCCCGAGGAACATAACCAGTGCCCAAGGAATAAAACCAGAGCTCGAGGAACAAAACCAGAGCCCAAGGACAAAAAGGAAGGCCTGAAGAACAAAACGAGGGCCATAGGAAGAAAACCAGAGCCCATGGAATAAAACCAGGGCCCGAGGAACCGAACCAGAAACCGAGGAACAAGTCCAGAGCCCGAGGAACAAAACTAGCCCTCGAGGAACAAAACCAGAGCCCGAGGAACAAAACCAGAGCCCGAGGAAAACAACCAGGGCCTGAGGAACCAAGCCAGAGCCCGAGGAAGAAAACCACCCCTCGAGGTAAAGAAACAGGGTCCGAGGAAGAAAACCAGAGCCCGAGGAACAAAACCAGAGCCTGAGGAACAAAACCAGAGCCCGAGGAAGAAAACAAGCCCTCGATGAACAAAACCAGAGCCCGAGGAACAGAACCAGAGCCCGAGGAACACAACCAGAGCCCGAGTAAGAAAACAAGACCTCAATGAACAAAACCAGAGCCCGAGGAATAAAACCAGAGCTCAAGGAACAAAACCAGAACCCGAGGAACAAAACGAGAGCTCGAGGAAGTAATCCAGAGCCCGAGCAACAAAACCAGAGCCTGAGGAAGAAAACCAGAGCCCGAGGAAGAAAACCAGAGCCCGAGGAAGAAAACCAGAGCCCGAGGAAGAAAACCAGAGCTCAAGGAACAAAACCAGAACCCGAGGAACAAAACGAGAGTTCGAGGAAGAAAACGAGAGCCCGAGGAACAAAACTAGTGCCAAAGGAAGAAAACCAGAGCCCGAGGAAGAAAACCAGAGCCCCAGGAAGAAAACTAGAGCTCTTGGAAGAAAACCAGGTGCTGAGGAAGAAAACCAGAGCCCGAGGAACAAAAACAGAGCCCGAGGAACAAAACCAAAGCCCGAAGAACAATATCAGAGCCCAAGGAACAAAAGGAAACCCCGAGGAAGAAAACCAGGGCCTGAGGAACAAAACTAGAGCTCGAGGAACACAACCAGAGCCCGAGGAAAAAAAATAGAGCCCGAGGAACAAAACTAGGGCCCGAAGAAGAAAAGGAGAGCTCGAGGAAGAAATCCAGAGCCCGAGGAAGAAAACCAGAGCCCAAGGAAGAAAACGAGAGCTCAAGGAACAAAACCAGAACCCGAGGAACAAAACGAGAGTTCGAGGAAGAAAACGAGAGCCCGAGGAACAAAACCAGTGCCAAAGGAAGAAAACCAGAGCCCGAGGAAGAAAACCAGAGCCCGAGGAAGAAAACTAGAGCTCTTGGAACAAAACCAGGTGCCGAGGAAGAAAAGGAGAGCCCGAGGAACAAAAACAGAGCCCGAGGAACAAAACCAAAGCCCGAAGAACAATATCAGAGCCCAAGGAACAAAAGGAAACCCCGAGGAAGAAAACCAGGGCCTGAGGAACAAAACTAGAGCTCGAGGAACAAACCCGGAGCCCGAGGAACACAACCAGAGCCCGAGGAACACCACCAGAGCCCGAGGAACACAACCAGAGCCTGAGGAACAAAAACAGAGCCCGAGGAACAAAACTAGGGCCTGAAGAAGAAAAGGAGAGCTCGAGGAAGAAATCCAGAGCCCGAGCAACAAAACCAGAGCCTGAGGAAGAAAACCAGAGCCCGAGGAACAAAACCAGAGCCCAAGGACAAAAAGGAAGGCCTGAAGAACAAAACGAGGGCCATAGGAAGAAAACCAGAGCCCATGGAATTAAACCAGGGCCCGAGGAACCGAACCAGAAACCGAGGAACAAATCCAGAGCCCGAGGAACAAAACTAGCCCTCGAGGAACAAAACCAGAGCCCGAGGAACAAAACCAGAGCCCGAGGAAAACAACCAGAGCCTGAGGAACCAAGCCAGAGCCCGAGGAACAAAACCACCCCTCGAGGTAAAGAAACAGGGTCCGAGGAAGAAAACCAGAGCCCGAGGAACAAAACCAGAGCCTGAGGAACAAAACCAGAGCCCGAGGAAGAAAACCAGACCTCGATGAACAAAACCAGAGCCTGAGGAACAGAACCAGAGCCCGAGGAACACAACCAGAGCCCGAGGAAGAAAACCAGACCTCGATGAACAAAACCAGAGCCCGAGGAATAAAACCAGAGCTCGAGGAACAAAACCAGAACCCGAGGAACAAAACGAGAGTTCGAGGAAGAAAACGAGAGCCCGAGGAACAAAACCAGTGCCAAAGGAAGAAAACCAGAGCCCGAGGAAGAAAACCAGAGCCCTAGGAAGAAAACTAGAGCTCTTGGAACAAAACCAGATGCCGAGGAAGAAAAGGAGAGCCCGAGGAACAAAAACAGAGCCCGAGGACCAAAACCAAAGCCCGAAGAACAATATCAGAGCCCAAGGAACAAAAGGAAACCCCGAGGAAGAAAACCAGGGCCTGAGGAACAAAACTAGAGCTCGAGGAACAAACCCGGAGCCCGAGGAACACAACCAGAGCCCGAGGAACACAACCAGAGCCCGAGGAACAAAAACAGAGCCCGAGAAACAAAACTAGGGCCCAAAGAAGAAAAGGAGAGCTCGAGGAAGAAATCCAGAGCCCAAGCAACAAAACCAGAGCCTGAGGAAGAAAACCAGAGCCCGAGGAAGAAAACCAGAGCCCGAGTAATAAAACCAGACCCCAAGGAAGAAAACCAGAGCTCAAGGAACAAAACCAGAACCCGAGGAAAAAAACGAGAGTCCGAGGAAGAAAACGAGAGCCCGACGAACATAACCAGTGCCCAAGGAATAAAACCAGAGCTCGAGGAACAAAACCAGAGCCCAAGGACAAAAAGGAGGGCCTGAAGAACAAAACGAGGGCCATAGGAAGAAAACCAGAGCCCGTGGAATAAAATCAGGGCCCGAGGAACCGAACCAGAAACCGAGGAACAAATTCAGAGCCCGAGGAACAAAACTAGCCCTCGAGGAACAAAACCAGAGCCCAAGGAACAAAACCAGAGCCCGAGGAAAACAACCAGGGCCTGAGGAACCAAGCCAGAGCCCGAGGAACAAAACCACCCCTCGAGGTAAAGAAACAGGGTCCGAGGAAGAAAACGAGAGCCCGAGGAACAAAACCAGAGCCTGAGGAACAAAACCAGAGCCCGAGGAAGAAAACAAGCCCTCGATGAACAAAACCAGAGCCCGAGGAACACAACCAGAGCCCGAGGAAGAAAACCAGACCTCAATGAACAAAACCAGAGCCCGAGGAATAAAACCAGAGCTCAAGGAACAAAACCAGAACCCGAGGAACAAAACGAGAGTTCGAGGAAGAAAACGAGAGCCCGAGGAACAAAACCAGTGCCAAAGGAAGAAAACCAGAGCCCGAGGAAGAAAACCAGAGCCCGAGGAAGAAAACTAGAGCTCTTGGAACAAAACCAGGTGCCGAGGAAGAGAAGGAGAGCCCGAGGAACAAAAACAGAGCCCGAGGACCAAAACCAAAGCCCGAAGAACAATATCAGAGCCCAAGGAACAAAAGGAAACCCCGAGGAAGAAAACCAGGGCCTGAGGAACAAAACTAGAGCTCGAGGAAGAAACCCGGAGCCCGAGGAACACAACCAGAGCCCGAGGAACACCACCAGAGCCCGAGGAACACAACCAGAGCCTGAGGAATAAAAACAGAGCCCGAGGAACAAAACTAGGGCCTGAAGAAGAAAAGGAGAGCTCGAGGAAGAAATCCAAAGCCCGAGCAACAAAACCAGAGCCTGAGGAAGAAAACCAGAGCCCGAGGAAGAAAACCAGAGCCCGAGGAAGAAAACCAGAGCTCAAGGAACAAAACCAGAACCCAAGGAACAAAACCAGAACCCGAGGAACAAAACGAGAGTCCGAGGAAGAAAACGAGAGCCCGAGGAACATAACCAGTGCCCAAGGAATAAAACCATAGCTCGAGGAACAAAACCAGAGCCCAAGGACAAAAAGGAAGGCCTGAAGAACAAAACGAGGGCCATAGGAAGAAAACCAGAGCCCATGGAATAAAACCAGGGCCCGAGGAACCGAACCAGAAACCGAGGAACAAGTCCAGAGCCCGAGGAACAAAACTAGCCCTCGAGGAACAAAACCAGAGCCCGAGGAACAAAACCAGAGCCCGAGGAAAACAACCAGGGCCTGAGGAACCAAGCCAGAGCCCGAGGAAGAAAACCAACCCTCGAGGTAAAGAAACAGGGTCCGAGGAAGAAAACCAGAGCCCGAGGAACAAAACCAGAGCCTGAGGAACAAAACCAGAGCCCGAGGAAGAAAACAAGCCCTCGATGAACAAAACCAGAGCCCGAGGAACGGAACCAGAGCCCGAGGAACACAACCAGAGCCCGAGGAAGAAAACCAGACCTCGATGAACAAAACCAGAGCCCGAGGAATAAAACCAGAGCTGAAGGAACAAAACCAGAACCCGAGGAACAAAACGAGAGTTCGAGGAAGCAAACGAGAGCCCGAGGAACAAAACCAGTGCCAAAGGAAGAAAACCAGAGCCCGAGGAAGAAAACCAGAGCCCGAGGAAGAAAACTAGAGCTCTTGGAACAAAACCAGGTGCCGAGGAAGAAAAGGAGAGCCCGAGGACCAAAAACAGGGCCCGAGGAACAATATCAGAGCCCAAGGAACAAAAGGAAACCCCGAGGAAGAAAACCAGGGCCTGAGGAACAAAACTAGAGCTCGAGGAACAAACCTGGAGCCCGAGGAACACAACCAGGGCCCGAGGAACACAACCAGAGCCCGAGGAACAAAAACAGAGCCCGAGGAACAAAACTAGGGCCTGAAGAAGAAAAGGAGAGATCGAGGAAGAAATCCAGAGCCCGAGCAACAAAACCAGAGCGTGAGGAAGAAAACCAGAGCCGAGGAAGAAAACCAGAGACCGAGGAAGAAAAACAGAGCCCAAGGAAGAAAACCAGACCTCAAGGAACAAAACCAGAACCCGAGGATCAAAACGAGAGTTCGAGGAAGAAAACGAGAGCCCGAGGAACAAAACCAGTGCCAAAGGAAGAAAACCAGAGCCCGAGGAAGAAAACCAGAGCCCGAGGAAGAAAACTAGAGCTCTTGGAACAAAACCAGGTGCCGAGGAAGAAAAGGAGAGCCCGAGGAACAAAAACAGAGCCCGAGGAACAAAACCAAAGCCCGAAGAACAATATCAGAGCCCAAGGAACAAAAGGAAACCCCGAGGAAGAAAACCAGGGCCTGAGGAACAAAACTAGAGCTCGAGGAACAAACCCGGAGCCCGAGGAAAACAACCAGAGCCCGCGGAACACAACCAGAGCCCGAGGAACAAAAACAGAGCCCGAGGAAGAAAGCCAGAGCTCAAGGAACAAAACCAGAACCCGAGGAACAAAACGAGAGTCCGAGGAAGAAAACGAGAGCCCGAGGAACATAACCAGTGCCCAAGGAATAAAACCAGAGCTCGAGGAACAAAACCAGAGCCCAAGGACAAAAAGGAGGGCCTAAAGAACAAAACGAGGGCCATAGGAAGAAAACCAGAGCCCATGGAATAAAACCAGGGCCCGAGGAACCGAACCAGAAACCGAGGAACAAGTCCAGAGCCCGAGGAACAAAACTAGCCCTCGAGGAACAAAACCAGAGCCCGAGGAACAAAACCAGAGCCCGAGGAAAACAACCAGGGCCTGAGGAACCAAGCCAGAGCCCGAGGAAGAAAACCACCCCTCGAGGTAAAGAAACAGGGTCCGAGGAAGAAAACCAGAGCCCGAGGAACAAAACCAGAGCCTGAGGAACAAAACCAGAGTCCGAGGAAGAAAACAAGCCCTCGATGAACAAAACCAGAGCCCGAGGAACAGAACCAGAGCCCGAGGAACACAACCAGAGCCCGAGGAAGAAAACCAGACCTCGATGAACAAAACCAGAGCCCGAGGAATAAAACCAGAGCTGAAGGAACAAAACCAGAACCCGAGGAACAAAACGAGAGTTCGAGGAAGCAAAGGAGAGCCCGAGGAACAAAACCAGTGCCAAAGGAAGAAAACCAGAGCCCGAGGAAGAAAACCAGAGCCCGAGGAAGAAAACTAGAGCTCTTGGAACAAAACCAGATGCCAAGGAAGAAAAGGAGAGCCCGAGGAACAAAAACAGAGCCCGAGGACCAAAACCAAAGCCCAAAGAACAATATCAGAGCCCAAGGAACAAAAGGAAACCCCGAGGAAGAAAACCAGGGCCTGAGGAACAAAACTAGAGCTCGAGGAACAAACCCGGAGCCCGAGGAACACAACCAGGGCCCGAGGAACACAACCAGAGCCCGAGGAACAAAAACAGAGCCCGAGGAACAAAACTAGGGCCTGAAGAAGAAAAGGAGAGATCGAGGAAGAAATCCAGAGCCCGAGCAACAAAACCAGAGCCTGAGGAAGAAAACCAGAGCCCGAGGAAGAAAACCAGAGACCGAGGAAGAAAAACAGATCCCAAGGAAGAAAACCAGACCTCAAGGAACAAAACCAGAACCCGAGGATCAAAACGAGAGTTCTAGGAAGAAAACGAGATCCCGAGGAACAAAACCAGTGCCAAAGGAAGAAAACCAGAGCCCGAGGAAGAAAACCAGAGCCCGAGGAAGAAAACTAGAGCTCTTGGAACAAAACCAGGTGCCGAGGAAGAAAAGGAGAGCCCGAGGAACAAAAACAGAGCCCGGGGAACAAAACCAAAGCCCGAAGAACAATGTCAGAGCCCAAGGAACAAAAGGAAACCCCGAGGAAGAAAACCAGGGCCTGAGGAACAAAACTAGAGCTCGAGGAACAAACCCGGAGCCCGAGGAAAACAACCAGAGCCCGAGGAACAAAAACAGAGCCCGAGGAACAAAACTAGGGCCCGAAGAAGAAAAGGAGAGCTCGAGGAAGAAATCCAGAGCCCGAGCAACAAAACCAGAGCCTGAGGAAGAAAACCAGAGCCCGAGGAAGAAAACCAGAGCCCAAGGAAGAAAACCAGACCTCAAGGAACAAAACCAGAACCCGAGGAACAAAACGAGAGTCCGAGGAAGAAAACGAGAGCCCGAGGAACATAACCAGTGCCCAAGGAATAAAACCAGAGCTCGAGGAACAAAACCAGAGCCCAAGGACAAAAAGGAAGGCCTGAAGAACAAAACGAGGGCCATAGGAAGAAAACCAGAGCCCATGGAATAAAACCAGGGCCCGAGGAACCGAACCAGAAACCGAGGAACAAATCCAGAGCCTGAGAAACAAAACTAGCCCTCGAGGAACAAAACCAGAGCCCGAGGAAAACAACCAGGGTCTGAGGAACCAAGCCAGAGCCCGAGGAAGAAAACCACCCCTCGAGGTAAAGAAACAGGGTCCGAGGAAGAAAACCAGAGCCCGAGGAACAAAACCAGAGCCTGAGGAACAAAACCAGAGTCCGAGGAAGAAAACAAGCCCTCGATGAACAAAACCAGAGCCCGAGGAACAGAACCAGAGCCCGAGGAACACAACCAGAGCCCGAGGAAGAAAACCAGACCTCGATGAACAAAACCAGAGCCCGAGGAATAAAACCAGAGCTCAAGGAACAAAACCAGAACCCAAGGAACAAAACGAGAGTTCGAGGAAGCAAACGAGAGCCCGAGGAACAAAACCAGTGCCAAAGGAAGAAAACCAGAGCCCGAGGAAGAAAACCAGAGCCCGAGGAAGAAAACTAGAGCTCTTGGAACAAAACCAGATGCCAAGGAAGAAAAGGAGAGCCCGAGGAACAAAAACAGAGCCCGAGGACCAAAACCAAAGCCCAAAGAACAATATCAGAGCCCAAGGAACAAAAGGAAACCCCGAGGAAGAAATCCAGGGCCTGAGGAACAAAACTAGAGCTCGAGGAACAAACCCGGAGCCCGAGGAACACAACCAGGGCCCGAGGAACACAACCAGAGCCCGAGGAACAAAAACAGAGCCCGAGGAACAAAACTAGGGCCTGAAGAAGAAAAGGAGAGCTCGAGGAAGAAATCCAGAGCCCGAGCAACAAAACCAGAGCCTGAGGAAGAAAACCAGAGCCCGAGGAAGAAAACCAGAGACCGAGGAAGAAAAACAGAGCCCAAGGAAGAAAACCAGACCTCAAGGAACAAAACCAGAACCCGAGGATCAAAACGAGAGTTCTAGGAAGAAAACGAGATCCCGAGGAACAAAACCAGTGCCAAAGGAAGAAAACCAGAGCCCGAGGAAGAAAACCAGAGCCCGAGGAAGAAAACTAGAGCTCTTGGAACAAAACCAGGTGCCGAGGAAGAAAAGGAGAGCCCGAGGAACAAAAACAGAGCCCGGGGAACAAAACCAAAGCCCGAAGAACAATGTCAGAGCCCAAGGAACAAAAGGAAACCCCGAGGAAGAAAACCAGGGCCTGAGGAACAAAACTAGAGCTCGAGGAACAAACCCGGAGCCCGAGGAAAACAACCAGAGCCCGAGGAACAAAAACAGAGCCCGAGGAACAAAACTAGGGCCCGAAGAAGAAAAGGAGAGCTCGAGGAAGAAATCCAGAGCCCGAGCAACAAAACCAGAGCCTGAGGAAGAAAACCAGAGCCCGAGGAAGAAAACCAGAGCCCAAGGAAGAAAACCAGACCTCAAGGAACAAAACCAGAACCCGAGGAACAAAACGAGAGTCCGAGGAAGAAAACGAGAGCCCGAGGAACATAACCAGTGCCCAAGGAATAAAACCAGAGCTCGAGGAACAAAACCAGAGCCCAAGGACAAAAAGGAAGGCCTGAAGAACAAAACGAGGGCCATAGGAAGAAAACCAGAGCCCATGGAATAAAACCAGGGCCCGAGGAACCGAACCAGAAACCGAGGAACAAATCCAGAGCCTGAGAAACAAAACTAGCCCTCGAGGAACAAAACCAGAGCCCGAGGAACAAAACCAGAGCCCGAGGAAAACAACCAGGGTCTGAGGAACCAAGCCAGAGCCCGAGGAAGAAAACCAACCCTCGAGGTAAAGAAACAGGGTCCGAGGAAGAAAACCAGAGCCCGAGGAACAGAACCAGAGCCCGAGGAACACAACCAGAGCCCGAGGAAGAAAACCAGACCTCGATGAACAAAACCAGAGCCCGAGGAACCGAACCAGAAACCGAGGAACACAACCAGACCTCGATGAACAAAACCAGAGCCCGAGGAATAAAACCAGAGCTCGAGGAACAAAACCAGAACCCGAGGAACAAAACGAGAGTTCGAGGAAGCAAACGAGAGCCTGAGGAACAAAACCAGTGCCAAAGGAAGAAAACCAGAGCCCGAGGAAGAAAACCAGAGCCCGAGGAAGAAAACTAGAGCTCTTGGAACAAAACCAGATGCCGAGGAAGAAAAGGAGAGCCCGAGGAACAAAAACAGAGCCCGAGGACCAAAACCAAAGCCCGAAGAACAATATCAGAGCCCAAGGAACAAAAGGAAACCCCGAGGAAGAAAACCAGGGCCTGAGGAACAAAACTAGAGCTCGAGGAACAAACCTGGAACCTGAGGAACACAACCAGGGCCCGAGGAACACAACCAGAGCCTGAGGAACAAAAACAGAGCCCGAGGAACAAAACTAGGGCCCGAAGAAGAAAAGGAGAGCTCGAGGAAGAAATCCAGAGCCCGAGCAACAAAACCAGAGCCTGAGGAAGAAAACCAGAGCCCGAGGAAGAAAACCAGACCTCAAGGAACAAAACCAGAACCCGAGGAACAAAACGAGAGTCCGAGGAAGAAAACGAGAGTCCGAGGAACATAACCAGTGCCCAAGGAATAAAACCAGAGCTCGAGGAACAAAACCAGAGCCCAAGGACAAAAAGGAAGGCCTGAAGAACAAAACGAGGGCCATAGGAAGAAAACCAGAGCCCATGGAATAAAACCAGGGCCCGAGGAAACGAACCAGAAACCGAGGAACAAGTCCAGAGCCCGAGGAACAAAACTAGCCCTCGAGGAACAAAACCAGAGCCCAAGGAACAAAACCAGAGCCCGAGGAAAACAACCAGGGCCTGAGGAACCAAGCCAGAGCCCGAGGAAGAAAACCACCCCTCGAGGTAAAGAAACAGGGTCCGAGGAAGAAAACCAGAGCCCGAGGAACAAAACCAGAGCCGGAGGAACACAACCAGAGCCCGAGGAAGAAAACAAGCCCTCGATGAACAAAACCAGAGCCAGAGGAATAAAACCAGAGCTCAAGGAACAAAACCAGAACCCGAGGAACAAAACGAGAGTTCGAGGAAGCAAACGAGAGCCCGAGGAACAAAACCAGTGCCAAAGGAAGAAAACCAGAGCCCGAGGAAGAAAACTAGAGCTCTTGGAACAAAACCAGATGCCAAGGAAGAAAAGGAGAGCCCAAGGAACAAAAACAGAGCCCGAGGACCAAAACCAAAGCCCGAAGAACAATATCAGAGCCCAAGGAACAAAAGGAAACCCCGAGGAAGAAAACCAGGGCCTGAGGAACAAAACTAGAGCTCGAGGAACAAACCCGGAGCCCGAGGAATCCAACCAGGTCCCGAGGAACACAACCAGAGCCCGAGGAACAAAAACAGAGGCCGAGGAACAAAACTAGGGCCCGAAGAAGAAAAGGAGAGCTCGAGGAAGAAATCCAGAGCCCGAGCAACAAAACCAGAGCCCGAGGAAGAAAACCAGAGCCCGAGGAAGAAAACCAGAGCCCGAGGAAGAAAACCAGACCTCAAGGAACAAAACCAGAACCCGAGGAAAAAAACAAGAGTTCGAGGAAGAAAACGAGAGTCCGAGGAACATAACCAGTGCCCAAGGAATAAAACCAGAGCTCGAGGAACAAAACCAGAGCCCAAGGACAAAAAGGAAGGCCTGAAGAACAAAACGAGGGCCATAGGAAGAAAACCAGAGCCCATGGAATAAAACCAGGGCCCGAGGAACCGAACCAGAAACCGAGGAACACAACCAGAGCCCGAGGAAGAAAACCAGACCTCGATGAACAAAACCAGAGCCCGAGGAATAAAAGCAGAGCTGAAGGAACAAAACCAGAACCTGAGGAACAAAACGAGAGTTCGAGGAAGCAAACGAGAGCCCGAGGAACAAAACCAGTGCCAAAGGAAGAAAACCAGAGCCCGAGGAAGAAAACTAGAGCTCTTGGAACAAAACCAGATGCCGAGGAAGAAAAGCAGAGCCCGAGGAACATAAACAGAGCCCGAGGACCAAAACCAAAGCCCGAAGAACAATATCAGAGCCCAAGGAACAAAAGGAAACCCCGAGGAAGAAAACCAGGGCCTGAGGAACAAAACTAGAGCTCGAGGAACAAACCCGGAGCCCGAGGAACATAACCAGGGCCCGAGGAACACAAGCAGAGCCCGAGGAACAAAAACAGAGCCCGAGGAACAAAACTAGGGCCCGAAGAAGAAAAGGAGAGCTCGAGGAAGAAATCCAGAGCCCGAGCAACAAAACCAGAACCTGAGGAAGAAAAACAGAGCCCGAGGAAGAAAACCAGAGCCCGAGGAAGAAAAACAGAGCCCAAGGAAGAAAACCAGACCTCAAGCAACAAAACCAGAACCCGAGGATCAAAACGAGAGTTCGAGGAAGAAAACGAGAGCCCGAGGAACAAAACCAGTGCCAAAGGACAAAAAGGAAGGCCTGAAGAACAAAACGAGGGCCATAGGAAGAAAACCAGAGCCCATGGAATAAAACCAGGGCCCGAGGAACCGAACCAGAAACCGAGGAACACAACCAGAGCCCGAGGAAGAAAACCAGACCTCGATGAACAAAACCAGAGCCCGAGGAATAAAAGCAGAGCTGAAGGAACAAAACCAGAACCCGAGGAACAAAACGAGAGTTCGAGGAAGCAAACGAGAGCCCGAGGAACAAAACCAGTGCCAAAGGAAGAAAACCAGAGCCCGAGGAAGAAAACTAGAGCTCTTGGAACAAAACCAGATGCCGAGGAAGAAAAGGAGAGCCCGAGGAACATAAACAGAGCCCGAGGACCAAAACCAAAGCCCAAAGAACAATATCAGAGCCCAAGGAACAAAAGGAAACCCCGAGGAAGAAAACCAGGGCCTGAGGAACAAAACTAGAGCTCGAGGAACAAACCCGGAGCCCGAGGAACACAACCAGGGCCCGAGGAACACAAGCAGAGCCCGAGGAACAAAAACAGAGCCCGAGGAACAAAACTAGGGCCCGAAGAAGAAAAGGAGAGCTCGAGGAAGAAATCCAGAGCCCGAGCAACAAAACCAGAGCCTGAGGAAGAAAACCAGACCTCAAGGAACAAAACCAGAACCCGAGGAAAAAAACAAGAGTCCAAGGAAGAAAACGAGAGCCCGAGGAACATAACCAGTGCCCAAGGAATAAAACCAGAGCTCGAGGAACAAAACCAGAGCCCAAGGACAAAAAGGAAGGCCTGAAGAACAAAACGAGGGCCATAGGAAGAAAACCAGAGCCCATGGAATAAAACCAGGGCCCGAGGAACCGAACCAGAAACCGAGGAACAAGTCCAGAGCCCGAGGAACAAAACTAGCCCTCGAGGAACAAAACCAGAGCCCGAGGAACAAAACCAGAGCCCGAGGAAAACAACCAGGGCCTGAGGAACCAAGCCAGAGCCCGAGGAAGAAAACCACCCCTCGAGGTAAAGAAACAGGGTCCGAGGAAGAAAACCAGAGCCCGAGGAACAAAACCAGAGCCTGAGGAACAAAACCAGAGCCCGAGGAAGAAAACAAGCCCTCGATGAACAAAACCAGAGCCCGAGGAACAGAACCAGAGCCCGAGGAACACAACCAGAGCCCGAGTAAGAAAACCAGACCTCAATGAACAAAACCAGAGCCCAAGGAATAAAACCAGAGCTCAAGGAACAAAACCAGAACCCGAGGAACAAAACGAGAGCTCGAGGAAGTAATCCAGAGCCCGAGCAACAAAACCAGAGCCTGAGGAAGAAAACCAGAGCCCGAGGAAGAAAACCAGAGCCCGAGGAAGAAAACCAGAGCCCGAGGAAGAAAACCAGAGCTCAAGGAACAAAACCAGAACCCGAGGAACAAAACGAGAGTTCGAGGAAGAAAACGAGAGCCCGAGGAACAAAACCAGTGCCAAAGGAAGAAAACCAGAGCCCGAGGAAGAAAACCAGAGCCCCAGGAAGAAAACTAGAGCTCTTGGAACAAAACCAGGTGCCGAGGAAGAAAAGGAGAGCCCGAGGAACAAAAACAGAGCCCGAGGAACAAAACCAAAGCCCGAAGAACAATATCAGAGCCCAAGGAACAAAAGGAAACCCCGAGGAAGAAAACCAGGGCCTGAGGAACAAAACTAGAGCTCGAGGAACACAACCAGAGCCCGAGGAAAAAAAATAGAGCCCGAGGAACAAAACTAGGGCCCGAAGAAGAAAAGGAGAGCTCGAGGAAGAAATCCAGAGCCCGAGCAACAAAACCAGAGCCTGAGGAAGAAAACCAGAGCCCGAGGAAGAAAACCAGAGCCCGAGGAAGAAAACCAGAGCCCAAGGAAGAAAACGAGAGCTCAAGGAACAAAACCAGAACCCGAGGAACAAAACGAGAGTTCGAGGAAGAAAACGAGAGCCCGAGGAACAAAACCAGTGCCAAAGGAAGAAAACCAGAGCCCGAGGAAGAAAACCAGAGCCCGAGGAAGAAAACTAGAGCTCTTGGAACAAAACCAGGTGCCGAGGAAGAAAAGGAGAGCCCGAGGAACAAAAACAGAGCCCGAGGAACAAAACCAAAGCCCGAAGAACAATATCAGAGCCCAAGGAACAAAAGGAAACCCCGAGGAAGAAAACCAGGGCCTGAGGAACAAAACTAGAGCTCGAGGAACAAACCCGGAGCCCGAGGAATCCAACCAGGTCCCGAGGAACACAACCAGAGCCCGAGGAACAAAAACAGAGGCCGAGGAACAAAACTAGGGCCCGAAGAAGAAAAGGAGAGCTCGAGGAAGAAATCCAGAGCCCGAGCAACAAAACCAGAGCCCGAGGAAGAAAACCAGAGCCCGAGGAAGAAAACCAGAGCCCGAGGAAGAAAACCAGACCTCAAGGAACAAAACCAGAACCCGAGGAAAAAAACAAGAGTTCGAGGAAGAAAACGAGAGTCCGAGGAACATAACCAGTGCCCAAGGAATAAAACCAGAGCTCGAGGAACAAAACCAGAGCCCAAGGACAAAAAGGAAGGCCTGAAGAACAAAACGAGGGCCATAGGAAGAAAACCAGAGCCCATGGAATAAAACCAGGGCCCGAGGAACCGAACCAGAAACCGAGGAACACAACCAGAGCCCGAGGAAGAAAACCAGACCTCGATGAACAAAACCAGAGCCCGAGGAATAAAAGCAGAGCTGAAGGAACAAAACCAGAACCTGAGGAACAAAACGAGAGTTCGAGGAAGCAAACGAGAGCCCGAGGAACAAAACCAGTGCCAAAGGAAGAAAACCAGAGCCCGAGGAAGAAAACTAGAGCTCTTGGAACAAAACCAGATGCTGAGGAAGAAAAGCAGAGCCCGAGGAACATAAACAGAGCCCGAGGACCAAAACCAAAGCCCGAAGAACAATATCAGAGCCCAAGGAACAAAAGGAAACCCCGAGGAAGAAAACCAGGGCCTGAGGAACAAAACTAGAGCTCGAGGAACAAACCCGGAGCCCGAGGAACATAACCAGGGCCCGAGGAACACAAGCAGAGCCCGAGGAACAAAAACAGAGCCCGAGGAACAAAACTAGGGCCCGAAGAAGAAAAGGAGAGCTCGAGGAAGAAATCCAGAGCCCGAGCAACAAAACCAGAACCTGAGGAAGAAAAACAGAGCCCGAGGAAGAAAACCAGAGCCCGAGGAAGAAAAACAGAGCCCAAGGAAGAAAACCAGACCTCAAGCAACAAAACCAGAACCCGAGGATCAAAACGAGAGTTCGAGGAAGAAAACGAGAGCCCGAGGAACAAAACCAGTGCCAAAGGACAAAAAGGAAGGCCTGAAGAACAAAACGAGGGCCATAGGAAGAAAACCAGAGCCCATGGAATAAAACCAGGGCCCGAGGAACCGAACCAGAAACCGAGGAACACAACCAGAGCCCGAGGAAGAAAACCAGACCTCGATGAACAAAACCAGAGCCCGAGGAATAAAAGCAGAGCTGAAGGAACAAAACCAGAACCCGAGGAACAAAACGAGAGTTCGAGGAAGCAAACGAGAGCCCGAGGAACAAAACCAGTGCCAAAGGAAGAAAACCAGAGCCCGAGGAAGAAAACTAGAGCTCTTGGAACAAAACCAGATGCCGAGGAAGAAAAGGAGAGCCCGAGGAACATAAACAGAGCCCGAGGACCAAAACCAAAGCCCAAAGAACAATATCAGAGCCCAAGGAACAAAAGGAAACCCCGAGGAAGAAAACCAGGGCCTGAGGAACAAAACTAGAGCTCGAGGAACAAACCCGGAGCCCGAGGAACACAACCAGGGCCCGAGGAACACAAGCAGAGCCCGAGGAACAAAAACAGAGCCCGAGGAACAAAACTAGGGCCCGAAGAAGAAAAGGAGAGCTCGAGGAAGAAATCCAGAGCCCGAGCAACAAAACCAGAGCCTGAGGAAGAAAACCAGACCTCAAGGAACAAAACCAGAACCCGAGGAAAAAAACAAGAGTCCAAGGAAGAAAACGAGAGCCCGAGGAACATAACCAGTGCCCAAGGAATAAAACCAGAGCTCGAGGAACAAAACCAGAGCCCAAGGACAAAAAGGAAGGCCTGAAGAACAAAACGAGGGCCATAGGAAGAAAACCAGAGCCCATGGAATAAAACCAGGGCCCGAGGAACCGAACCAGAAACCGAGGAACAAGTCCAGAGCCCGAGGAACAAAACTAGCCCTCGAGGAACAAAACCAGAGCCCGAGGAACAAAACCAGAGCCCGAGGAAAACAACCAGGGCCTGAGGAACCAAGCCAGAGCCCGAGGAAGAAAACCACCCCTCGAGGTAAAGAAACAGGGTCCGAGGAAGAAAACCAGAGCCCGAGGAACAAAACCAGAGCCTGAGGAACAAAACCAGAGCCCGAGGAAGAAAACAAGCCCTCGATGAACAAAACCAGAGCCCGAGGAACAGAACCAGAGCCCGAGGAACACAACCAGAGCCCGAGTAAGAAAACCAGACCTCAATGAACAAAACCAGAGCCCAAGGAATAAAACCAGAGCTCAAGGAACAAAACCAGAACCCGAGGAACAAAACGAGAGCTCGAGGAAGTAATCCAGAGCCCGAGCAACAAAACCAGAGCCTGAGGAAGAAAACCAGAGCCCGAGGAAGAAAACCAGAGCCCGAGGAAGAAAACCAGAGCCCGAGGAAGAAAACCAGAGCTCAAGGAACAAAACCAGAACCCGAGGAACAAAACGAGAGTTCGAGGAAGAAAACGAGAGCCCGAGGAACAAAACCAGTGCCAAAGGAAGAAAACCAGAGCCCGAGGAAGAAAACCAGAGCCCCAGGAAGAAAACTAGAGCTCTTGGAACAAAACCAGGTGCCGAGGAAGAAAAGGAGAGCCCGAGGAACAAAAACAGAGCCCGAGGAACAAAACCAAAGCCCGAAGAACAATATCAGAGCCCAAGGAACAAAAGGAAACCCCGAGGAAGAAAACCAGGGCCTGAGGAACAAAACTAGAGCTCGAGGAACACAACCAGAGCCCGAGGAAAAAAAATAGAGCCCGAGGAACAAAACTAGGGCCCGAAGAAGAAAAGGAGAGCTCGAGGAAGAAATCCAGAGCCCGAGCAACAAAACCAGAGCCTGAGGAAGAAAACCAGAGCCCGAGGAAGAAAACCAGAGCCCGAGGAAGAAAACCAGAGCCCAAGGAAGAAAACGAGAGCTCAAGGAACAAAACCAGAACCCGAGGAACAAAACGAGAGTTCGAGGAAGAAAACGAGAGCCCGAGGAACAAAACCAGTGCCAAAGGAAGAAAACCAGAGCCCGAGGAAGAAAACCAGAGCCCGAGGAAGAAAACTAGAGCTCTTGGAACAAAACCAGGTGCCGAGGAAGAAAAGGAGAGCCCGAGGAACAAAAACAGAGCCCGAGGAACAAAACCAAAGCCCGAAGAACAATATCAGAGCCCAAGGAACAAAAGGAAACCCCGAGGAAGAAAACCAGGGCCTGAGGAACAAAACTAGAGCTCGAGGAACAAACCCGGAGCCCGAGGAACACAACCAGAGCCCGAGGAACACCACCAGAGCCCGAGGAACACAACCAGAGCCTGAGGAACAAAAACAGAGCCCGAGGAACAAAACTAGGGCCTGAAGAAGAAAAGGAGAGCTCGAGGAAGAAATCCAGAGCCCGAGCAACAAAACCAGAGCCTGAGGAAGAAAACCAGAGCCCGAGGAACAAAACCAGAGCCCAAGGACAAAAAGGAAGGCCTGAAGAACAAAACGAGGGCCATAGGAAGAAAACCAGAGCCCATGGAATTAAACCAGGGCCCGAGGAACCGAACCAGAAACCGAGGAACAAATCCAGAGCCCGAGGAACAAAACTAGCCCTCGAGGAACAAAACCAGAGCCCGAGGAACAAAACCAGAGCCCGAGGAAAACAACCAGGGCCTGAGGAACCAAGCCAGAGCCCGAGGAACAAAACCACCCCTCGAGGTAAAGAAACAGGGTCCGAGGAAGAAAACCAGAGCCCGAGGAACAAAACCAGAGCCTGAGGAACAAAACCAGAGCCCGAGGAAGAAAACCAGACCTCGATGAACAAAACCAGAGCCTGAGGAACAGAACCAGAGCCCGAGGAACACAACCAGAGCCCGAGGAAGAAAACCAGACCTCGATGAACAAAACCAGAGCCCGAGGAATAAAACCAGAGCTCGAGGAACAAAACCAGAACCCGAGGAACAAAACGAGAGTTCGAGGAAGAAAACGAGAGCCCGAGGAACAAAACCAGTGCCAAAGGAAGAAAACCAGAGCCCGAGGAAGAAAACCAGAGCCCGAGGAAGAAAACTAGAGCTCTTGGAACAAAACCAGGTGCCGAGGAAGAAAAGGAGAGCCCGAGGAACAAAAACAGAGCCCGAGGACCAAAACCAAAGCCCGAAGAACAATATCAGAGCCCAAGGAACAAAAGGAAACCCCGAGGAAGAAAACCAGGGCCTGAGGAACAAAACTAGAGCTCGAGGAACAAACCCGGAGCCCGAGGAACACAACGAGAGCCCGAGGAACACAACCAGAGCCCGAGGAACAAAAACAGAGCCCGAGAAACAAAACTAGGGCCCAAAGAAGAAAAGGAGAGCTCGAGGAAGAAATCCAGAGCCCAAGCAACAAAACCAGAGCCTGAGGAAGAAAACCAGAGCCCGAGGAAGAAAACCAGAGCCCGAGTAATAAAACCAGACCCCAAGGAAGAAAACCAGAGCTCAAGGAACAAAACCAGAACCCGAGGAAAAAAACGAGAGTCCGAGGAAGAAAACGAGAGCCCGACGAACATAACCAGTGCCCAAGGAATAAAACCAGAGCTCGAGGAACAAAACCAGAGCCCAAGGACAAAAAGGAGGGCCTGAAGAACAAAACGAGGGCCATAGGAAGAAAACCAGAGCCCGTGGAATAAAATCAGGGCCCGAGGAACCGAACCAGAAACCGAGGAACAAATTCAGAGCCCGAGGAACAAAACTAGCCCTCGAGGAACAAAACCAGAGCCCAAGGAACAAAACCAGAGCCCGAGGAAAACAACCAGGGCCTGAGGAACCAAGCCAGAGCCCGAGGAAGAAAACAAGCCCTCGATGAACAAAACCAGAGCCCGAGGAACACAACCAGAGCCCGAGGAAGAAAACCAGACCTCAATGAACAAAACCAGAGCCCGAGGAATAAAACCAGAGCTCAAGGAACAAAACCAGAACCCGAGGAACAAAACGAGAGTTCGAGGAAGAAAACGAGAGCCCGAGGAACAAAACCAGTGCCAAAGGAAGAAAACCAGAGCCCGAGGAAGAAAACCAGAGCCCGAGGAAGAAAACTAGAGCTCTTGGAACAAAACCAGGTGCCGAGGAAGAAAAGGAGAGCCCGAGGAACAAAAACAGAGCCCGAGGACCAAAACCAAAGCCCGAAGAACAATATCAGAGCCCAAGGAACAAAAGGAAACGCCGAGGAAGAAAACCAGGGCCTGAGGAACAAAACTAGAGCTCGAGGAAGAAACCCGGAGCCCGAGGAACACAACCAGAGCCCGAGGAACACCACCAGAGCCCGAGGAACACAACCAGAGCCTGAGGAACAAAAACAGAGCCCGAGGAACAAAACTAGGGCCTGAAGAAGAAAAGGAGAGCTCGAGGAAGAAATCCAAAGCCCGAGCAACAAAACCAGAGCCTGAGGAAGAAAACCAGAGCCCGAGGAAGAAAACCAGAGCCCGAGGAAGAAAACCAGAGCTCAAGGAACAAAACCAGAACCCAAGGAACAAAACCAGAACCCGAGGAACAAAACGAGAGTCCGAGGAAGAAAACGAGAGCCCGAGGAACATAACCAGTGCCCAAGGAATAAAACCAGAGCTCGAGGAACAAAACCAGAGCCCAAGGACAAAAAGGAAGGCCTGAAGAACAAAACGAGGGCCATAGGAAGAAAACCAGAGCCCATGGAATAAAACCAGGGCCCGAGGAACCGAACCAGAAACCGAGGAACAAGTCCAGAGCCCGAGGAACAAAACTAGCCCTCGAGGAACAAAACCAGAGCCCGAGGAACAAAACCAGAGCCCGAGGAAAACAACCAGGGCCTGAGGAACCAAGCCAGAGCCCGAGGAAGAAAACCAACCCTCGAGGTAAAGAAACAGGGTCCGAGGAAGAAAACCAGAGCCCGAGGAACAAAACCAGAGCCTGAGGAACAAAACCAGAGCCCGAGGAAGAAAACAAGCCCTCGATGAACAAAACCAGAGCCCGAGGAACGGAACCAGAGCCCGAGGAACACAACCAGAGCCCGAGGAAGAAAACCAGACCTCGATGAACAAAACCAGAGCCCGAGGAATAAAACCAGAGCTGAAGGAACAAAACCAGAACCCGAGGAACAAAACGAGAGTTCGAGGAAGCAAACGAGAGCCCGAGGAACAAAACCAGTGCCAAAGGAAGAAAACCAGAGCCCGAGGAAGAAAACCAGAGCCCGAGGAAGAAAACTAGAGCTCTTGGAACAAAACCAGGTGCCGAGGAAGAAAAGGAGAGCCCGAGGACCAAAAACAGGGCCCGAGGAACAATATCAGAGCCCAAGGAACAAAAGGAAACCCCGAGGAAGAAAACCAGGGCCTGAGGAACAAAACTAGAGCTCGAGGAACAAACCTGGAGCCCGAGGAACACAACCAGGGCCCGAGGAACACAACCAGAGCCCGAGGAACAAAAACAGAGCCCGAGGAACAAAACTAGGGCCTGTAGAAGAAAAGGAGAGATCGAGGAAGAAATCCAGAGCCCGAGCAACAAAACCAGAGCGTGAGGAAGAAAACCAGAGCCGAGGAAGAAAACCAGAGACCGAGGAAGAAAAACAGAGCCCAAGGAAGAAAACCAGACCTCAAGGAACAAAACCAGAACCCGAGGATCAAAACGAGAGTTCGAGGAAGAAAACGAGAGCCCGAGGAACAAAACCAGTGCCAAAGGAAGAAAACCAGAGCCCGAGGAAGAAAACCAGAGCCCGAGGAAGAAAACTAGAGCTCTTGGAACAAAACCAGATGCCAAGGAAGAAAAGGAGAGCCCGAGGAACAAAAACAGAGCCCGAGGACCAAAACCAAAGCCCAAAGAACAATATCAGAGCCCAAGGAACAAAAGGAAACCCCGAGGAAGAAAACCAGGGCCTGAGGAACAAAACTAGAGCTCGAGGAACAAACCCGGAGCCCGAGGAACACAACCAGGGCCCGAGGAACACAACCAGAGCCCGAGGAACAAAAACAGAGCCCGAGGAACAAAACTAGGGCCTGAAGAAGAAAAGGAGAGATCGAGGAAGAAATCCAGAGCCCGAGCAACAAAACCAGAGCCTGAGGAAGAAAACCAGAGCCCGAGGAAGAAAAGCAGAGACCGAGGAAGAAAAACAGATCCCAAGGAAGAAAACCAGACCTCAAGGAACAAAACCAGAACCCGAGGATCAAAACGAGAGTTCTAGGAAGAAAACGAGATCCCGAGGAACAAAACCAGTGCCAAAGGAAGAAAACCAGAGCCCGAGGAAGAAAACCAGAGCCCGAGGAAGAAAACTAGAGCTCTTGGAACAAAACCAGGTGCCGAGGAAGAAAAGGAGAGCCCGAGGAACAAAAACAGAGCCCGGGGAACAAAACCAAAGCCCGAAGAACAATGTCAGAGCCCAAGGAACAAAAGGAAACCCCGAGGAAGAAAACCAGGGCCTGAGGAACAAAACTAGAGCTCGAGGAACAAACCCGGAGCCCGAGGAAAACAACCAGAGCCCGAGGAACAAAAACAGAGCCCGAGGAACAAAACTAGGGCCCGAAGAAGAAAAGGAGAGCTCGAGGAAGAAATCCAGAGCCCGAGCAACAAAACCAGAGCCTGAGGAAGAAAACCAGAGCCCGAGGAAGAAAACCAGAGCCCAAGGAAGAAAACCAGACCTCAAGGAACAAAACCAGAACCCGAGGAACAAAACGAGAGTCCGAGGAAGAAAACGAGAGCCCGAGGAACATAACCAGTGCCCAAGGAATAAAACCAGAGCTCGAGGAACAAAACCAGAGCCCAAGGACAAAAAGGAAGGCCTGAAGAACAAAACGAGGGCCATAGGAAGAAAACCAGAGCCCATGGAATAAAACCAGGGCCCGAGGAACCGAACCAGAAACCGAGGAACAAATCCAGAGCCTGAGAAACAAAACTAGCCCTCGAGGAACAAAACCAGAGCCCGAGGAACAAAACCAGAGCCCGAGGAAAACAACCAGGGTCTGAGGAACCAAGCCAGAGCCCGAGGAAGAAAACCACCCCTCGAGGTAAAGAAACAGGGTCCGAGGAAGAAAACCAGAGCCCGAGGAACAAAACCAGAGCCTGAGGAACAAAACCAGAGTCCGAGGAAGAAAACAAGCCCTCGATGAACAAAACCTGAGCCCGAGGAACAGAACCAGAGCCCGAGGAACACAACCAGAGCCCGAGGAAGAAAACCAGACCTCGATGAACAAAACCAGAGCCCGAGGAATAAAACCAGAGCTCAAGGAACAAAACCAGAACCCAAGGAACAAAACGAGAGTTCGAGGAAGCAAACGAGAGCCCGAGGAACAAAACCAGTGCCAAAGGAAGAAAACCAGAGCCCGAGGAAGAAAACCAGAGCCCGAGGAAGAAAACTAGAGCTCTTGGAACAAAACCAGATGCCAAGGAAGAAAAGGAGAGCCCGAGGAACAAAAACAGAGCCCGAGGAACAAAACCAAAGCCCAAAGAACAATATCAGAGCCCAAGGAACAAAAGGAAACCCCGAGGAAGAAATCCAGGGCCTGAGGAACAAAACTAGAGCTCGAGGAACAAACCCGGAGCCCGAGGAACACAACCAGGGCCCGAGGAACACAACCAGAGCCCGAGGAACAAAAACAGAGCCCGAGGAACAAAACTAGGGCCTGAAGAAGAAAAGGAGAGATCGAGGAAGAAATCCAGAGCCCGAGCAACAAAACCAGAGCCTGAGGAAGAAAACCAGAGCCCGAGGAAGAAAACCAGAGACCGAGGAAGAAAAACAGAGCCCAAGGAAGAAAACCAGACCTCAAGGAACAAAACCAGAACCCGAGGATCAAAACGAGAGTTCTAGGAAGAAAACGAGATCCCGAGGAACAAAACCAGTGCCAAAGGAAGAAAACCAGAGCCCGAGGAAGAAAACCAGAGCCCGAGGAAGAAAACTAGAGCTCTTGGAACAAAACCAGGTGCCGAGGAAGAAAAGGAGAGCCCGAGGAACAAAAACAGAGCCCGGGGAACAAAACCAAAGCCCGAAGAACAATGTCAGAGCCCAAGGAACAAAAGAAAACCCCGAGGAAGAAAACCAGGGCCTGAGGAACAAAACTAGAGCTCGAGGAACAAACCCGGAGCCCGAGGAAAACAACCAGAGCCCGAGGAACAAAAACAGAGCCCGAGGAACAAAACTAGGGCCCGAAGAAGAAAAGGAGAGCTCGAGGAAGAAATCCAGAGCCCGAGCAACAAAACCAGAGCCTGAGGAAGAAAACCAGAGCCCGAGGAAGAAAACCAGAGCCCAAGGAAGAAAACCAGACCTCAAGGAACAAAACCAGAACCCGAGGAACAAAACGAGAGTCCGAGGAAGAAATCGAGAGCCCGAGGAACATAACCAGTGCCCAAGGAATAAAACCAGAGCTCGAGGAACAAAACCAGAGCCCAAGGACAAAAAGGAAGGCCTGAAGAACAAAACGAGGGCCATAGGAAGAAAACCAGAGCCCATGGAATAAAACCAGGGCCCGAGGAAACGAACCAGAAACCGAGGAACAAGTCCAGAGCCCGAGGAACAAAACTAGCCCTCGAGGAACAAAACCAGAGCCCGAGGAACAAAACCAGAGCCCGAGGAAAACAACCAGGGTCTGAGGAACCAAGCCAGAGCCCGAGGAAGAAAACCACCCCTCGAGGTAAAGAAACAGGGTCCGAGGAAGAAAACCAGAGCCCGAGGAACAAAACCAGAGCCGGAGGAACACAACCAGAGCCCGAGGAAGAAAACAAGCCCTCGATGAACAAAACCAGAGCCCGAGGAATAAAACCAGAGCTCAAGGAACAAAACCAGAACCCGAGGAACAAAACGAGAGTTCGAGGAAGCAAACGAGAGCCCGAGGAACAAAACCAGTGCCAAAGGAAGAAAACCAGAGCCCGAGGAAGAAAACTAGAGCTCTTGGAACAAAACCAGATGCCAAGGAAGAAAAGGAGAGCCCAAGGAACAAAAACAGAGCCCGAGGACCAAAACCAAAGCCCGAAGAACAATATCAGAGCCCAAGGAACAAAAGGAAACCCCGAGGAAGAAAACCAGGGCCTGAGGAACAAAACTAGAGCTCGAGGAACAAACCCGGAGCCCGAGGAATCCAACCAGGTCCCCAGGAACACAACCAGAGCCCGAGGAACAAAAACAGAGGCCGAGGAACAAAACTAGGGCCCGAAGAAGAAAAGGAGAGCTCGAGGAAGAAATCCAGAGCCCGAGCAACTAAACCAGAGCCCGAGGAAGAAAACCAGAGCCCGAGGAAGAAAACCAGAGCCCGAGGAAGAAAACCAGACCTCAAGGAACAAAACCAGAACCCGAGGAAAAAAACAAGAGTTCGAGGAAGAAAACGAGAGTCCGAGGAACATAACCAGTGCCCAAGGAATAAAACCAGAGCTCGAGGAACAAAACCAGAGCCCAAGGACAAAAAGGAAGGCCTGAAGAACAAAACGAGGGCCATAGGAAGAAAACCAGAGCCCATGGAATAAAACCAGGGCCCGAGGAACCGAACCAGAAACCGAGGAACACAACCAGAGCCCGAGGAAGAAAACCAGACCTCGATGAACAAAACCAGAGCCCGAGGAATAAAAGCAGAGCTGAAGGAACAAAACCAGAACCTGAGGAACAAAACGAGAGTTCGAGGAAGCAAACGAGAGCCCGAGGAACAAAACCAGTGCCAAAGGAAGAAAACCAGAGCCCGAAGAAGAAAACTAGAGCTCTTGGAACAAAACCAGATGCCGAGGAAGAAAAGGAGAGCCCGAGGAACATAAACAGAGCCCGAGGACCAAAACCAAAGCCCGAAGAACAATATCAGAGCCCAAGGAACAAAAGGAAACCCCGAGGAAGAAAACCAGGGCCTGAGGAACAAAACTAGAGCTCGAGGAACAAACCCGGAGCCCGAGGAACATAACCAGGGCCCGAGGAACACAAGCAGAGCCCGAGGAACAAAAACAGAGCCCGAGGAACAAAACTAGGGCCCGAAGAAGAAAAGGAGAGCTCGAGGAAGAAATCCAGAGCCCGAGCAACAAAACCAGAACCTGAGGAAGAAAAACAGAGCCCGAGGAAGAAAACCAGAGCCCGAGGAAGAAAAACAGAGCCCAAGGAAGAAAACCAGACCTCAAGCAACAAAACCAGAACCCGAGGATCAAAACGAGAGTTCGAGGAAGAAAACGAGAGCCCGAGGAACAAAACCAGTGCCAAAGGACAAAAAGGAAGGCCTGAAGAACAAAACGAGGGCCATAGGAAGAAAACCAGAGCCCATGGAATAAAACCAGGGCCCGAGGAACCGAACCAGAAACCGAGGAACACAACCAGAGCCCGAGGAAGAAAACCAGACCTCGATGAACAAAACCAGAGCCCGAGGAATAAAAGCAGAGCTGAAGGAACAAAACCAGAACCCGAGGAACAAAACGAGAGTTCGAGGAAGCAAACGAGAGCCCGAGGAACAAAACCAGTGCCAAAGGAAGAAAACCAGAGCCCGAGGAAGAAAACTAGAGCTCTTGGAACAAAACCAGATGCCGAGGAAGAAAAGGAGAGCCCGAGGAACATAAACAGAGCCCGAGGACCAAAACCAAAGCCCAAAGAACAATATCAGAGCCCAAGGAACAAAAGGAAACCCCGAGGAAGAAAACCAGGGCCTGAGGAACAAAACTAGAGCTCGAGGAACAAACCCGGAGCCCGAGGAACACAACCAGGGCCCGAGGAACACAACCAGAGCCCGAGGAACAAAAACAGAGCCCGAGGAACAAAACTAGGGCCCGAAGAAGAAAAGGAGAGCTCGAGGAAGAAATCCAGAGCCCGAGCAACAAAACCAGAGCCTGAGGAAGAAAAACAGAGCCCGAGGAAGAAAACCAGAGCCCGCGGAAGAAAAACAGAGCCCAAGGAAGAAAACCAGACCTCAAGCAACAAAACCAGAACCCGAGGATCAAAACGAGAGTTCGAGGAAGAAAACGAGAGCCCGAGGAACAAAACCAGTGCCAAAGGAAGAAAACCACAGCCCGAGGAAGAAAACCAGAGCCCGAGGAAGAAAACTAGAGTCCGAGGAACATAACCAGTGCCCAAGGAATAAAACCAGAGCTCGAGGAACAAAACCAGAGCCCAAGGACAAAAAGGAAGGCCTGAAGAACAAAACGAGGGCCATAGGAAGAAAACCAGAGCCCATGGAATAAAACCAGGGCCCGAGGAACCGAACCAGAAACCGAGGAACAAGTCCAGAGCCCGAGGAACAAAACTAGCCCTCGAGGAACAAAACCAGAGCCCAAGGAACAAAACCAGAGCCCGAGGAAAACAACCAGGGCCTGAGGAACCAAGCCAGAGCCCGAGGAAGAAAACCACCCCTCGAGGTAAAGAAACAGGGTCCGAGGAAGAAAACCAGAGCCCGAGGAACAAAACCAGAGCCGGAGGAACACAACCAGAGCCCGAGGAAGAAAACAAGCCCTCGATGAACAAAACCAGAGCCAGAGGAATAAAACCAGAGCTCAAGGAACAAAACCAGAACCCGAGGAACAAAACGAGAGTTCGAGGAAGCAAACGAGAGCCCGAGGAACAAAACCAGTGCCAAAGGAAGAAAACCAGAGCCCGAGGAAGAAAACTAGAGCTCTTGGAACAAAACCAGATGCCAAGGAAGAAAAGGAGAGCCCAAGGAACAAAAACAGAGCCCGAGGACCAAAACCAAAGCCCGAAGAACAATATCAGAGCCCAAGGAACAAAAGGAAACCCCGAGGAAGAAAACCAGGGCCTGAGGAACAAAACTAGAGCTCGAGGAACAAACCCGGAGCCCGAGGAATACAACCAGGTCCCGAGGAACACAACCAGAGCCCGAGGAACAAAAACAGAGCCCGAGGAACAAAACTAGGGCCCGAAGAAGAAAAGGAGAGCTCGAGGAAGAAATCCAGAGCCCGAGCAACAAAACCAGAGCCCGAGGAAGAAAACCAGAGCCCGAGGAAGAAAACCAGAGCCCGAGGAAGAAAACCAGACCTCAAGGAACAAAACCAGAACCCGAGGAAAAAAACAAGAGTTCGAGGAAGAAAACGAGAGTCCGAGGAACATAACCAGTGCCCAAGGAATAAAACCAGAGCTCGAGGAACAAAACCAGAGCCCAAGGACAAAAAGGAAGGCCTGAAGAACAAAACGAGGGCCATAGGAAGAAAACCAGAGCCCATGGAATAAAACCAGGGCCCGAGGAACCGAACCAGAAACCGAGGAACACAACCAGAGCCCGAGGAAGAAAACCAGACCTCGATGAACAAAACCAGAGCCCGAGGAATAAAAGCAGAGCTGAAGGAACAAAACCAGAACCCGAGGAACAAAACGAGAGTTCGAGGAAGCAAACGAGAGCCCGAGGAACAAAACCAGTGCCAAAGGAAGAAAACCAGAGCCCGAGGAAGAAAACTAGAGCTCTTGGAACAAAACCAGATGCCGAGGAAGAAAAGGAGAGCCCGAGGAACATAAACAGAGCCCGAGGACCAAAACCAAAGCCCGAAGAACAATATCAGAGCCCAAGGAACAAAAGGAAACCCCGAGGAAGAAAACCAGGGCCTGAGGAACAAAACTAGAGCTCGAGGAACAAACCCGGAGCCCGAGGAACACAACCAGGGCCCGAGGAACACAAGCAGAGCCCGAGGAACAAAAACAGAGCCCGAGGAACAAAACTAGGGCCCGAAGAAGAAAAGGAGAGCTCGAGGAAGAAATCCAGAGCCCGAGCAACAAAACCAGAGCCTGAGGAAGAAAAACAGAGCCCGAGGAAGAAAACCAGAGCCCGCGGAAGAAAAACAGAGCCCAAGGAAGAAAACCAGACCTCAAGCAACAAAACCAGAACCCGAGGATCAAAACGAGAGTTCGAGGAAGAAAACGAGAGCCCGAGGAACAAAACCAGTGCCAAAGGAAGAAAACCACAGCCCGAGGAAGAAAACCAGAGCCCGAGGAAGAAAACTAGAGCTCTTGGAACAAAACCAGGTGCCGAGGAAGAAAAGGAGAGCCCGAGGAACAAAAACAGAGCCCGAGGACCAAAACCAAAGCCCGAAGAACAATATCAGAGCCCAAGGAACAAAAGGAAACCCCGAGGAAGAAAACCAGGGCCTGAGGAACAAAACTAGAGCTCGAGGAACAAACCCGGAGCCCGAGGAACACAACCAGAGCCCGAGGAAAAGAACCAGAGCCCGAGGAACAAAAACAGAGCCCGAGGAACAAAACTAGGGCCCGAAGAAGAAAAGGAGAGCTCGAGGAAGAAATCCAGAGCCCGAGCAACAAAACCAGAGCCTGAGGAAGAAAACCAGAGCCCGAGGAAGAAATCCAGACCTCAAGGAACAAAACCAGAACCCGAGGAACAAAACGAGAGTCCGAGGAAGAAAACGAGAGTCCGAGGAACATAACCAGTGCCCAAGGAATAAAACCAGAGCTCGAGGAACAAAACCAGAGCCCAAGGACAAAAAGGAGGGCCTGAAGAACAAAACGAGGGCCATAGGAAGAAAACCAGAGCCCATGGAATAAAACCAGGGCCCGAGGAACCGAACCAGAAACCGAGGAACAAGTCCAGAGCCTGAGGAACAAAACTAGCCCTCGAGGAACAAAACCAGAGCCCGAGGAACAAAACCAGAGCCCGAGGAAAACAACCAGGGCCTGAGGAACCAAGCCAGAGCCCGAGGAAGAAAACCACCCCTCGAGGTAAAGAAACAGGGTCCGAGGAAGAAAACCAGAGCCCGAGGAAGAAAACCAGAGCCTGAGGAACAAAACCAGAGCCCGAGGAAGAAAACAAGCCCTCGATGAACAAAACCAGAGCCCGAGGAACAAAACCAGAGCCCGAGGAACACAACCAGAGCCCGAGGAAGAAAACCAGACCTCGATGAACAAAACCAGAACCCGAGGAACAAAACCAGAGCCCGAGGAAAACAACCAGGGCCTGAGGAACCAAGCCAGAGCCCGAGGAAGAAAACCACCCCTCTAGGTAAAGAAACAGGGTTCGAGGAAGAAAACCAGAGCCCGAGGAACAAAACCAGAGCCTGAGGAACAAAACCAGAGCCCGAGGAAGAAAACAAGCCCTCGATGAACAAAACCAGAGCCCGAGGAACAGAACCAGAGCCCGAGGAACACAACCAGAGCCCGAGGAAGAAAACCAGACCTCGATGAACAAAACCAGAGCCCGAGGAATAAAAGCAGAGCTGAAGGAACAAAACCAGAACCCGAGGAACAAAACGAGAGTTCGAGGAAGCAAACGAGAGCCCGAGGAACAAAACCAGTGCCAAAGGAAGAAAACCAGAGCCCGAGGAAGAAAACCAGAGCCCGAGGAAGAAAACTAGAGCTCTTGGAACAAAACCAGATGCCGAGGAAGAAAAGGAGAGCCCGAGGAACAAAAACAGAGACCGAAGACCAAAACCAAAGCCCGAAGAACAATATCAGAGCCCAAGGAACAAAAGGAAACCCCGAGGAAGAAAACCAGGGCCTGAGGAACAAAACTAGAGCTCGAGGAACAAACCCGGAGCCCGAGGAACACAACCAGAGCCTGAGGAACACAAGCAGAGCCCGAGGAACAAAAACAGAGCCCGAGGAACAAAACTAGGGCCCGAAGAAGAAAAGGAGAGCTCGAGGAAGAAATCCAGAGCCCGAGCAACCAAACCAGAGCCTGAGGAAGAAAAACAGAGCCCGAGGAAGAAAACCAGAGCCCCAGGAAGAAAAACAGAGCCCAAGGAAGAAAACCAGACCTCAAGGAACAAAACCAGAACCCGAGGATCAAAACGAGAGTTCGAGGAAGAAAACGAGAGCCCGAGGAACAAAACCAGTGCCAAAGGAAGAAAACCAGAGCCCGAGGAAGAAAACCAGAGCCCGAGGAAGAAAACTAGAGCTCTTGGAACTAAACCAGGTGCCGAGGAAGAAAAGGAGAGCCCGAGGAACAAAAACAGAGCCCGAGGACCAAACCCAAAGCCCGAAGAACAATATCAGAGCCCAAGGAACAAAAGGAAACCCCGAGGAAGAAAACCAGGGCCTGAGGAACAAAACTAGAGCTCGAGGAACAAACCCGGAGCCCGAGGAACACAACCAGAGCCCGAGGAAGAAAACCAGACCTCGATGAACAAAACCAGAGCCTGAGGAACAGAACCAGAGCCCGAGGAACACAACAAGAGCCCGAGGAAGAAAACCAGACCTCGATGAACAAAACCAGAGCCCGAGGAATAAAACCAGAGCTCAAGGAACAAAACCAGAACCCGAGGAACAAAACGAGAGTTCGAGGAAGAAAACGAGAGCCCGAGGAACAAAACCAGTGCCAAAGGAAGAAAACCAGTGCCCGAGGAAGAAAACCAGAGCGCGAGGAAGAAAACTGGAGCTCTTGGAACAAAACCAGGTGCCGAGGAAGAAAAGGAGAGCCCGAGGAACAAAAACAGAGCCCGAGGACCAAAACCAAAGCCCGAAGAACAATATCAGAGCCCAAGGAACAAAAGGAAACGCCGAGGAAGAAAACCAGGGCCTGAGGAACAAAACTAGAGCTCGAGGAACAAACCCGGAGCCCGAGGAACACAACCAGAGCCCGAGGAACAAAAACAGAGCCCGAGGAACAAAACTAGGGCCCGAAGAAGAAAAGGAGAGCTCGAGGAAGAAATCCAGAGCCCGAGCAACAAAACCAGAGCCTGAGGAAGAAAACCAGAGCCCGAGGAAGAAAACCAGAGCCCAAGGACAAAAAGGAAGGCCTGAAGAACAAAACGAGGGCCATAGGAAGAAAACCAGAGCCCGTGGAATAAAACCAGGGCCCGAGGAACCGAACCAGAAACCGAGGAACAAGTCCAGAGCCTGAGGAACAAAACTAGCCCTCGAGGAACAAAACCAGAGCCCGAGGAACAAAACCAGAGCCCGAGGAAAACAACCAGGGCCTGAGGAACCAAGCCAGAGCCCGAGGAAGAAAACCACCCCTCGAGGTAAAGAAACAGGGTCCGAGGAAGAAAACCAGAGCCCGAGGAAGAAAACCAGAGCCTGAGGAACAAAACCAGAGCCCGAGGAAGAAAACAAGCCCTCGATGAACAAAACCAGAGCCCGAGGAACAAAACCAGAGCCCGAGGAACACAACCAGAGCCCGAGGAAGAAAACCAGACCTCGATGAACAAAACCAGAACCCGAGGAACAAAACCAGAGCCCGAGGAAAACAACCAGGGCCTGAGGAACCAAGCCAGAGCCCGAGGAAGAAAACCACCCCTCTAGGTAAAGAAACAGGGTTCGAGGAAGAAAACCAGAGCCCGAGGAACAAAACCAGAGCCTGAGGAACAAAACCAGAGCCCGAGGAAGAAAACAAGCCCTCGATGAACAAAACCAGAGCCCGAGGAACAGAACCAGAGCCCGAGGAACACAACCAGAGCCCGAGGAAGAAAACCAGACCTCGATGAACAAAACCAGAGCCCGAGGAATAAAAGCAGAGCTGAAGGAACAAAACCAGAACCCGAGGAACAAAACGAGAGTTCGAGGAAGCAAACGAGAGCCCGAGGAACAAAACCAGTGCCAAAGGAAGAAAACCAGAGCCCGAGGAAGAAAACCAGAGCCCGAGGAAGAAAACTAGAGCTCTTGGAACAAAACCAGATGCCGAGGAAGAAAAGGAGAGCCCGAGGAACAAAAACAGAGCCCGAGGACCAAAACCAAAGCCCGAAGAACAATATCAGAGCCCAAGGAACAAAAGGAAACGCCGAGGAAGAAAACCAGGGCCTGAGGAACAAAACTAGAGCTCGAGGAACAAACCCGGAGCCCGAGGAACACAACCAGAGCCCGAGGAACAAAAACAGAGCCCGAGGAACAAAACTAGGGCCCGAAGAAGAAAAGGAGAGCTCGAGGAAGAAATCCAGAGCCCGAGCAACAAAACCAGAGCCTGAGGAAGAAAATCAGAGCCCGAGGAAGAAAACCAGAGCCCAAGGACAAAAAGGAAGGCCTGAAGAACAAAACGAGGGCCATAGGAAGAAAACCAGAGCCCGTGGAATAAAACCAGGGCCCGAGGAACCGAACCAGAAACCGAGGAACAAGTCCAGAGCCCGAGGAACAAAACTAGCCCTCGAGGAACAAAACCAGAGCCCGAGGAACAAAACCAGAGCCCGAGGAAAACAACCAGGGCCTGAGGAACCAAGCCAGAGCCCGAGGAACAAAACCACCCCTCGAGGTAAAGAAACAGGGTCCGAGGAAGAAAACCAGAGCCCGAGGAACAAAACCAGAGCCTGAGGAACAAAACCAGAGCCCGAGGAAGAAAACAAGCCCTCGATGAACAAAACCAGAGCCCGAGGAACAGAACCAGAGCCCGAGGAACACAACCAGAGCCCGAGGAAGAAAACCAGACCTCGATGAACAAAACCAGAGCCCGAGGAATAAAACCAGAGCTCGAGGAACAAAACCAGAACCCGAGGAACAAAACGAGAGTTCGAGGAAGAAAACGAGAGCCCGAGGAACAAAACCAGTGCCAAAGGAAGAAAACCAGAGCCCGAGGAAGAAAACCAGAGCCCGAGGAAGAAAACTAGAGCTCTTGGAACAAAACCAGGTGCCGAGGAAGAAAAGGAGAGCCCGAGGAACAAAAACAGAGCCCGAGAAACAAAACCAAAGCCCGAAGAACAATATCAGAGCCCAAGGAACAAAAGGAAACCCCGAGGAAGAAAACCAGGGCCTGAGGAACAAAACTAGAGCTCGAGGAACAAACCCGGAGCCCGAGGAACACAACCAGAGCCCGAGGAACACAACCAGAGCCCGAGGAACAAAAACAGAGCCCGAGAAACAAAACGAGGGCCCGAAGAAGAAAAGGAGAGCTCGAGGAAGAAATCCAGAGCCCGAGCAACAAAACCAGAGCCTGAGGAAGAAAACCAGAGCCCGAGGAAGAAAACCAGAGCCCGAGGAAGAAAACCAGAGGTCAAGGAACAAAACCAGAACCCGAGGAACAAAACGAGAGTCCGAGGAAGAAAACGAGAGCCCGAGGAACATAACCAGTGCCCAAGGAATAAAACCAGAGCTCGAGGTACAAAACCAGAGCCCAAGGACAAAAAGGAAGGCCTGAAGAACAAAACGAGGGCCATAGGAAGAAAACCAGAGCCCGTGGAATAAAACCAGAGCCCGAAGAACCGAACCAGAAACCGAGGAACAAGTCCAGAGCCCGAGGAACAAAACAAGCCCTCGAGGAACAAAACCAGAGCCCAAGGAAGAAAACCAGAGCCCGAGGAAAACAACCAGGGCCTGAGGAACCAAGCCAGAGCCCGAGGAAGAAAACCACCCCTCGAGGTAAAGAAACAGGGTCCGAGGAAGAAAACCAGAGCCCGAGGAACAAAACCAGAGCCTGAGGAACAAAACCAGAGCCCGAGGAAGAAAACAAGCCCTCGATGAACAAAACCAGAGCCCGAGGAACAGAACCAGAGCCCGAGGAACACAACAAGAGCCCGAGGAAGAAAACCAGACCTCGATGAACAAAACCAGAGCCCGAGGAATAAAACCAGAGCTCAAGGAACAAAACCAGAACCCGAGGAACAAAACGAGAGTTCGAGGAAGAAAACGAGAGCCCGAGGAACAAAACCAGTGCCAAAGGAAGAAAACCAGTGCCCGAGGAAGAAAACCAGAGCGCGAGGAAGAAAACTGGAGCTCTTGGAACAAAACCAGGTGCCGAGGAAGAAAAGGAGAGCCCGAGGAACAAAAACAGAGCCCGAGGACCAAAACCAAAGCCCGAAGAACAATATCAGAGCCCAAGGAACAAAAGGAAACCCCGAGGAAGAAAACCAGGGCCTGAGGAACAAAACTAGAGCTCGAGGAACAAACCCGGAGCCCGAGGAACAAAACCAGAGCCCGAGGAACAGAACCAGAGCCCGAGGAACAAAAACAGAGCCCGAGGAACAAAACTAGGGCCCGAAGAAGAAAAGGAGAGCTCGAGGAAGAAATCCAGAGCCCGAGCAACAAAACCAGAGCCTGAGGAAGAAAACCAGAGCCCGAGGAAGAAAACCAGAGCCCAAGGACAAAAAGGAAGGCCTGAAGAACAAAACGAGGGCCATAGGAAGAAAACCAGAGCCCGTGGAATAAAACCAGGGCCCGAGGAACCGAACCAGAAACCGAGGAACAAGTCCAGAGCCCGAGGAACAAAACTAGCCCTCGAGGAACAAAACCAGAGCCCGAGGAACAAAACCAGAGCCCGAGGAAAACAACCAGGGCCTGAGGAACCAAGCCAGAGCCCGAGGAACAAAACCACCCCTCGAGGTAAAGAAACAGGGTCCGAGGAAGAAAACCAGAGCCTGAGGAACAAAACCAGAGCCCGAGGAAGAAAACAAGCCCTCGATGAAAAAAACCAGAGACCGAGGAACAGAACCAGAGCCCGAGGAACACAACCAGAGCCCGAGGAAGAAAACCAGACCTCGATGAACAAAACCAGAGCCCGAGGAATAAAACCAGAGCTCGAGGAACAAAACCAGAACCCGAGGAACAAAACGAGAGTTCGAGGAAGAAAACGAGAGCCCGAGGAACAAAACCAGTGCCAAAGGAAGAAAACCAGAGCCCGAGGAAGAAAACCAGAGCCCGAGGAAGAAAACTAGAGCTCTTGGAACAAAACCAGGTGCCGAGGAAGAAAAGGAGAGCCCGAGGAACAAAAACAGAGCCCGAGGAACAAAACCAAAGCCCGAAGAACAATATCAGAGCCCAAGGAACAAAAGGAAACCCCGAGGAAGAAAACCAGGGCCTGAGGAACAAAACTAGAGCTCGAGGAACAAACCCGGAGCCCGAGGAACACAACGAGAGCCCGAGGAACACAACCAGAGCCCGAGGAACAAAAACAGAGCCCGAGAAACAAAACGAGGGCCCGAAGAAGAAAAGGAGAGCTCGAGGAAGAAATCCAGAGCCCGAGCAACAAAACCAGAGCCTGAGGAAGAAAACCAGAGCCCGAGGAAGAAAACCAGAGCCCGAGGAAGAAAACCAGAGCCCGAGGAAGAAAACCAGACCTCAAGGAACAAAACCAGAACCCGAGGAACAAAACGAGAGTCCGAGGAAGAAAACGAGAGCCCGAGGAACATAACCAGTGCCCAAGGAATAAAACCAGAGCTTGAGGAACAAAACCAGAGCCCAAGGACAAAAAGGAAGGCCTGAAGAACAAAACGAGGGCCATAGGAAGAAAACCAGAGCCCGTGGAATAAAACCAGGGCCCGAGGAACCGAACCAGAAACCGAGGAACAAATCCAGAGCCCGAGGAACAAAACTAGCCCTCGAGGAACAAAACCAGAGCCCGAGGAACAAAACCAGAGCCCGAGGAAAACAACCAGGGCCTGAGGAACCAAGCCAGAGCCCGAGGAAGAAAACCACCCCTCGAGGTAAAGAAACAGGGTCCGAGGAAGAAAACCAGAGCCCGAGGAACAAAACCAGAGCCTGAGGAACAAAACCAGAGCCCGAGGAAGAAAACAAGCCCTCGATGAACAAAACCAGAGCCTGAGGAACAGAACCAGAGCCCGAGGAACACAACCAGAGCCCGAGGAAGAAAACCAGACCTCGATGAACAAAACCAGAGCCCAAGGAATAAAACCAGAGCTCGAGGAACAAAACCAGAACACGAGGAACAAAACGAGAGTTCGAGGAAAAAAACGAGAGCCCGAGGAACAAAACCAGTGCCAAAGGAAGAAAACCAGAGCCCGAGGAAGAAAACCAGAGCCCGAGGAAGAAAACCAGAGCCCGAGGAAGAAAACTAGAGCTCTTGGAACAAAACCAGGTGCCGAGGAAGAAAAGGAGAGCCCGAGGAACAAAAACAGAGCCCGAGGAACAAAACCAAAGCCCGAAGAACAATATCAGAGCCCAAGGAACAAAAGGAAACCCCGAGGAAGAAAACCAGGGCCTGAGGAACAAAACTAGAGATCGAGGAACAAACCCGGAGCCCGAGGAACACAACGAGAGCCCGAGGAACACAACCAGAGCCCGAGGAACAAAAACAGAGCCCGAGGAACAAAACTAGGGCCCGAAGAAGAAAAGGAAAGCTCGAGGACGAAATCCAGAGCCCGAGCAACAAAACCAGAGCCTGAGGAAGAAAACCAGAGCCCGAGGAAGAGAACCAGAGCCCGAGGAAGAAAACCAGAGCCCGAGGAAGAAAACCAGAGCCCAAGGAAGAAAACCAGAGCTCAAGGAACAAAACCAGAACCCGAGGAACAAAACGAGAGTTCGAGGAAGAAAATGAGAGCCCGAGGAACAAAACCAGTGCCAAAGGAAGAAAACCAGAGCCCGAGGAAGAAAACCAGAGCCCGAGGAAGAAAACTAGAGCTCTTGGAACAAAACCAGGTGCCGAGGAAGAAAAGGAGAGCCCGAGGAACAAAAACAGAGCCCGAGGAACAAAACCAAAGCCCGAAGAACAATATCAGAGCCCAAGGAACAAAAGGAAACCCCGAGGAAGAAAACCAGGGCCTGAGGAACAAAACTAGAGCTCGAGGAACAAACCCGGAGCCCGAGGAACACAACCAGAGCCCGAGGAACAAAAACAGAGCCCGAGGAACAAAACTAGGGCCCGAAGAAGAAAAGGAGAGCTCGAGGAAGAAATCCAGAGCCTGAGCAACAAAACCAGAGCCTGAGAAAGAAAACCAGAGCCCGAGGAAGAATACCAGAGCCCAAGGAAGAAAACCAGAGCTCAAGGAACAAAACCAGAACCCGAGGAACAAAACGAGAGTCCGAGGAAGAAAACGAGAGCCCGAGGAACAAAACCAGAGCATGAGGAACAAAACCAGAGGCCGAGGAAGAAAACCAGACCTCGATGAACAAAACCAGAGCCCGAGGAAAACAACCAGAGCCCGAGGAACACAACCAGAGCCCGAGGAAGAAAACCAGACCTCAAGGAACAAAACCAGAGCCCGAGGAAAACAACCAGAGCCCGAGGAACACAACCAGAGCCCGAGGAAGAAAACCAGACCTCAAGGAACAAAACCAGAACCCGAGGAACAAAACGAGAGTCCGAGGAAGAAAACGAGAGCCCGAGGAATATAACCAGTGCCCAAGGAATAAAACCAGAGCTCGAGGAACAAAACCAGAGCCCAAGGACAAAAAGGAAGGCCTGAAGAACAAAACGAGGGCCATAGGAAGAAAACCAGAGCCCGTGGAATAAAACCAGGGCCCGAGGAACCGAACCAGAAACCGAGGAACAAATCCAGAGCCTGAGGAACAAAACTAGCCCTCGAGGAACAAAACCAGAGCCCGAGGAACAAAACCAGAGCCCGAGGAAAACAACCAGGGCCTGAGGAACCAAGCCAGAGCCCGAGGAACAAAACCACCCCTCGAGGTAAAGAAACAGGGTCCGAGGAAGAAAACCAGAGCCTGAGGAACAAAACCAGAGCCCGAGGAAGAAAACAAGCCCTCGATGAACAAAACCAGAGCCCGAGGAACAGAACCAGAGCCCGAGGAACACAACCAGAGCCCGAGGAAGAAAACCAGACCTCGATGAACAAAACCAGAGCCCGAGGAATAAAACCAGAGCTCAAGGAACAAAACCAGAACCCGAGGAACAAAACGAGAGTTCGAGGAAGAAAACGAGAGCCCGAGGAACAAAACCAGTGCCAAAGGAAGAAAACCAGAGCCCGAGGAAGAAAACCAGAGCCCGAGGAAGAAAACTAGAGCTCTTGGAATAAAACCAGGTGCCGAGGAAGAAAAGGAGACCCCGAGGAACAAAAACAGAGCCCGAGGAACAAAACCAAAGCCCGAAGAACAATATCAGAGCCCAAGGAACAAAAGGAAACCCCGAGGAAGAAAACCAGGGCCTGAGGAACAAAACTAGAGCTCGAGGAACAAACCCGGAGCCCGAGGAACACAACCAGAGCCCGAGGAACACAACCAGAGCCCGAGGAACAAAAACAGAGCCCGAGGAACAAAACTAGGGCCCGAAGAAGAAAAGGAAAGCTCGAGGAAGAAATCCAGAGCCCGAGCAACAAAACCAGAGCCTGAGGAAGAAAACCAGAGCCCGAGGAAGAAAACCAGAGCCCGAGGAAGAAAACCAGAGCCCAAGGAAGAAAACCAGAGCTCTTGGAACAAAACCAGATGCCGAGGAAGAAAAGGAGAGCCCGAGGAACAAAAACAGAGCCCGAGGAACAAAACCAAAGCCCGAAGAACAATATCAGAGCCCAAGGAACAAAAGGAAACCCCGAGGAAGAAAACCAGGGCCTGAGGAACAAAACTAGAGCTCGAGGAAAAAACCCGGAGCCCGAGGAACACAACCAGGGCCCGAGGAACAAAAACAGAGCCCGAGGAACAAAACTAGGGCCCGAAGAAGAAAAGGAGAGCTCGAGGAAGAAATCCAGAGCCCGAGCAACAAAACCAGAGCCTGAGGAAGAAAACCAGAGCCTGAGGAAGATAACCAGAGCCCGAGGAAGAAAACCAGAGCCCGAGGAAGAAAACCAGAGCCCAAGGAAGAAAACCAGAGCTCAAGGAACAAAACCAGAACCCGAGGAACAAAACGAGAGTTCGAGGAAGAAAATGAGAGCCCGAGGAACAAAACCAGTGCCAAAGGAAGAAAACCAGAGCCCGAGGAAGAAAACTAGAGCTCTTGGAACAAAACCAGGTGCCGAGGAAGAAAAGGAGAGCCCGAGGAACAAAAACAGAGCCCGAGGAACAAAACCAAAGCCCGAAGAACAATATCAGAGCCCAAGGAACAAAAGGAAACCCCGAGGAAGAAAACCAGGGCCTGAGGAACAAAACTAGAGCTCGAGGAACAAACCCGGAGCCCGAGGAACACAACCAGAGCCCGAGGAACAAAAACAGAGCCCGAGGAACAAAACTAGGGCCCGAAGAAGAAAAGGAGAGCTCGAGGAAGAAATCCAGAACCTGAGCAACAAAACCAGAGCCTGAGAAAGAAAACCAGAGCCCGAGGAAGAATACCAGACCCCAAGGAAGAAAACCAGACCTCAAGGAACAAAACCAGAACCCGAGGAACAAAACGAGAGTCCGAGGAAGAAAACGAGAGCCCGAGGAACATAACCAGTGCCCAAGGAATAAAACCAGAGCTCGAGGAACAAAACTAGAGCCCAAGGACAAAAAGGAAGGCCTGAAGAACAAAACGAGGGCCATAGGAAGAAAACCAGAGCCCGTGGAATAAAACCAGGGCCCGAGGAACCGAACCAGAAACCGAGGAACAAATCCAGAGCCCGAGAAACAAAACTAGCCCTCGAGGAACAAAACCAGAGCCCGAGGAACAAAACCAGAGCCCGAGGAAAACAACCAGGGCCTGAGGAACCAAGCCAGAGCCCGAGGAACAAAACCACCCCTCGAGGTAAAGAAACAGGGTCCGAGGAAGAAAACCAGAGCCCGAGGAACAAAACCAGAGCCTGAGGAAGAAAACCAGAGCCCGAGGAATAAAACCAGACCTCGGTGAACAAAACCAGAGCCCGAGGAACAGAACCAGAGCCCGAGGAACACAACCAGAGCCCGAGGAAGAAAACCAGACCTCGATGAACAAAACCAGAGCCCGAGGAATAAAACCAGAGCTCAAGGAACAAAACCAGAACCCGAGGAACAAAACGAGAGTTCGAGGAAGAAAACGAGAGCCCGAGGAACAAAACCAGTGCCAAAGGAAGAAAACCAGAGCCCGAGGAAGAAAACCAGAGCCCGAGGAAGAAAACTAGAGCTCTTGGAACAAAACCAGGTGCCGAGGAAGAAAAGGAGAGCCCGAGGAACAGAAACAGAACCCGAGGAACCAAACCAAAGCCCGAAGAACAATATCAGAGCCCAAGGAACAAAAGGAAACCCCGAGGAAGAAAACCAGGGCCTGAGGAACAAAACTAGAGCTCGAGGAACAAACCCGGAGCCCGAGGAACACAACCAGAGCCCGAGGAACACAACCAGAGCCCGAGGAACAAAAACAGAGCCCGAGGAACAAAACTAGGGCCCGAAGAAGAAAAGGAAAGCTCGAGGAAGAAATCCAGAGCCCGAGCAACAACACCAGAGCCTGAGGAAGAAAACCAGAGCCCGAGGAAGAAAACCAGAGCCCGAGGAAGAAAACCAGAGCCAAGGAAGAAAACCAGAGCTCTTGGAACAAAACCAGATGCCGAGGAAGAAAAGGAGAGCCCGAGGAACAAAAACAGAGCCCGAGGAACAAAACCAAAGCCCGAAGAACAATATCAGAGCCCAAGGAACAAAAGGAAACCCCGAGGAAGAAAACCAGGGCCTGAGGAACAAAACTAGAGCTCGAGGAACAAACCCGGAGCCCGAGGAACACAACCAGAGCCCGAGGAACAAAAACAGAGCCCGAGGAACAAAACTAGGGCCCGAAGAAGAAAAGGAGAGCTCGAGGAAGAAATCCAGAGCCCGAGCAACAAAACCAGAGCCTGAGGAAGAAAACCAGAGCCCGAGGAAGAAAACCAGAGCCCGAGGAAGAAAACCAGAGCCCGAGGAAGAAAACCAGAGCTCAAGGAACAAAACCAGAACCCGAGGAACAAAACGAGAGTTCGAGGAAGAAAACGAGAGCCCGAGGAACAAAACCAGTGCCAAAGGAAGAAAACCAGAGCCCGAGGAAGAAAACCAGAGCCCGAGGAAGAAAACTAGAGCTCTTGGAACAAAACCAGGTGCCGAGGAAGAAAAGGAGAGCCCGAGGAACAAAAACAGAGCCCGAGGAACAAAACCAAAGCCCGAAGAACAATATCAGAGCCCAAGGAACAAAAGGAAACCCCGAGGAAGAAAACCAGGGCCTGAGGAACAAAACTAGAGTGCGAGGAACAAACCCGGAGCCCGAGGAACACAACCAGAGCCCGAGGAACAAAAACAGAGCCCGAGGAACAAAACTAGGGCCCGAAGAAGAAAAGGAGAGCTCGAGGAAGAAATGCAGAGCCTGAGCAACAAAACCAGAGCCTGAGGAAGAAAACCAGAGCCCGAGGAAGAATACCAGACCCCAAGGAAGAAAACCAGAGCTCAAGGAACAAAACCAGAACCCGAGGAACAAAACGAGAGTCCGAGGAAGAAAACGAGAGCCCGAGGAACATAACCAGTGCCCAAGGAATAAAACCAGAGCTCGAGGAACAAAACCAGAGCCCAAGGACAAAAAGGAAGGCCTGAAGAACAAAACGAGGGCCATAGGAAGAAAACCAGAGCCCGTGGAATAAAACCAGGGCCCGAGGAACCGAACCAGAAACTGAGGAACAAATCCAGAGCCCGAGAAACAAAACTAGCCCTCGAGGAACAAAACCAGAGCCCGAGGAACAAAACCAGAGCCCGAGGAAAACAACCAGGGCCTGAGGAACCAAGCCAGAGCCCGAGGAAGAAAACCACCCCTCGAGGTAAAGAAACAGGGTCCGAGGAAGAAAACCAGAGCCCGAGGAACAAAACCAGAGCCTGAGGAAGAAAACCAGAGCCCGAGGAATAAAACCAGACCTCGATGAACAAAACCAGAGCCCGAGGAATAAAACCAGAGCTCAAGGAACAAAACCAGAACCCGAGGAAAAAAACGAGAGTTCGAGGAAGAAAACGAGAGCCCGAGGAACAAAACCAGTGCCAAAGGAAGAAAACCAGAGCCCGAGGAAGAAAACCAGAGCCCGAGGAAGAAAACTAGAGCTCTTGGAACAAAACCAGGTGCCGAGGAAGAAAAGGAGATCCCGAGGAACAAAAACAGAGCCCGAGGAACCAAACCAAAGCCCGAAGAACAATATCAGAGCCCAAGGAACAAAAGGAAACCCCGAGGAAGAAAACCAGGGCCTGAGGAACAAAACTAGAGATCGAGGAACAAACCCGGAGCCCGAGGAACACAACGAGAGCCCGAGGAACACAACCAGAGCCCGAGGAACAAAACCAGAGCCCGAGGAAGAAAACCAGAGCCCGAGGAAGAAAACCAGAGCCCGAGGAAGAAAACCAGAGCCCGAGGAAGAAAACCAGAGCCCAAGGAAGAAAACCAGAGCTCAAGGAACAAAACCAGAACCCGAGGAACAAAACGAGAGTTCGAGGAAGAAAATGAGAGCCCGAGGAACAAAACCAGTGCCAAAGGAAGAAAACCTGAGCCCGAGGAAGAAAACCAGAGCCCGAGGAAGAAAACTAGAGCTCTTGGAACAAAACCAGGTGCCGAGGAAGAAAAGGAGAGCCCGAGGAACAAAAACAGAGCCCGAGGAACAAAACCAAAGCCCGAAGAACAATATCAGAGCACAAGGAACAAAAGGAAACCCCGAGGAAGAAAACCAGGGCCTGAGGAAGAAAACTAGAGCTCGAGGAAAAAACCCGGAGCCCGAGGAACACAACCAGAGCCCGAGGAACAAAAACAGAGCCCGAGGAACAAAACTACGGCCCGAAGAAGAAAAGGAGAGCTCGAGGAAGAAATCCAGAGCCTGAGCAACAAAACCAGAGCCTGAGGAAGAAAACCAGAGCCCGAGGAAGAATACCAGACCCCAAGGAAGAAAACCAGACCTCAAGGAACAAAACCAGAACCCGAGGAACAAAACGAGAGTCCGAGGAAGAAAACGAGAGCCCGAGGAACATAACCAGTGCCCAAGGAATAAAACCAGAGCTCGAGGAACAAAACCAGAGCCCAAGGACAAAAAGGAAGGCCTGAAGAACAAAACGAGGGCCATAGGAAGAAGACCAGAGCCCGTGGAATAAAACCAGGGCCCGAGGAACCGAACCAGAAACTGAGGAACAAATCCAGAGCCCGAGGAACAAAACTAGCCCTCGAGGAACAAAACCAGAGCCCGAGGAACAAAACCAGAGCCCGAGGAAAACAACCAGGGCCTGAGGAACCAAGCCAGAGCCCGAGGAAGAAAACCACCCCTCGAGGTAAAGAAACAGGGTCCGAGGAAGAAAACCAGAGCCCGAGGAACAAAACCAGAGCCTGAGGAAGAAAACCAGAGCCCGAGGAATAAAACCAGACCTCGGTGAACAAAACCAGAGCCCGAGGAACAGAACCAGAGCCCGAGGAACACAACCAGAGCCCGAGGAAGAAAACCAGACCTCAAGGAACAAAACCAGAACCCGAGGAAAAAAACGAGAGTCCGAGGAAGAAAACGAGAGCCCGAGGAATATAACCAGTGCCCAAGGAATAAAACCAGAGCTCGAGGAACAAAACCAGAGCCCAAGGACAAAAAGGAAGGCCTGAAGAACAAAACGAGGGCCATAGGAAGAAAACCAGAGCCCGTGGAATAAAACCAGGGCCCGAGGAACCGAACCAGAAACCGAGGAACAAATCCAGAGCCCGAGAAACAAAACTAGCCCTCGAGGAACAAAACCAGAGCCCGAGGAACAAAACCAGAGCCCGAGGAAAACAACCAGGGCCTGAGGAACCAAGCCAGAGCCCGAGGAACAAAACCACCCCTCGAGGTAAAGAAACAGGGTCCGAGGAAGAAAACCAGAGCCCGAGGAACAAAACCAGAGCCTGAGGAAGAAAACCAGAGCCCGAGGAATAAAACCAGACCTCGGTGAACAAAACCAGAGCCCGAGGAACAGAACCAGAGCCCGAGGAACACAACCAGAGCCCGAGGAAGAAAACCAGACCTCGATGAACAAAACCAGAGCCCGAGGAATAAAACCAGAGCTCAAGGAACAAAACCAGAACCCGAGGAACAAAACGAGAGTTCGAGGAAGAAAACGAGAGCCCGAGGAACAAAACCAGTGCCAAAGGAAGAAAACCAGAGCCCGAGGAAGAAAACCAGAGCCCGAGGAAGAAAATTAGAGCTCTTGGAACAAAACCAGGTGCCGAGGAAGAAAAGGAGAGCCCGAGGAACAGAAACAGAACCCGAGGAACCAAACCAAAGCCCGAAGAACAATATCAGAGCCCAAGGAACAAAAGGAAACCCCGAGGAAGAAAACCAGGGCCTGAGGAACAAAACTAGAGCTCGAGGAACAAACCCGGAGCCCGAGGAACACAACCAGAGCCCGAGGAACACAACCAGAGCCCGAGGAACAAAAACAGAGCCCGAGGAACAAAACTAGGGCCCGAAGAAGAAAAGGAAAGCTCGAGGAAGAAATCCAGAGCCCGAGCAACAACACCAGAGCCTGAGGAAGAAAACCAGAGCCCGAGGAAGAAAACCAGAGCCCGAGGAAGAAAACCAGAGCCAAGGAAGAAAACCAGAGCTCTTGGAACAAAACCAGATGCCGAGGAAGAAAAGGAGAGCCCGAGGAACAAAAACAGAGCCCGAGGAACAAAACCAAAGCCCGAAGAACAATATCAGAGCCCAAGGAACAAAAGGAAACCCCGAGGAAGAAAACCAGGGCCTGAGGAACAAAACTAGAGCTCGAGGAACAAACCCGGAGCCCGAGGAACACAACCAGAGCCCGAGGAACAAAAACAGAGCCCGAGGAACAAAACTAGGGCCCGAAGAAGAAAAGGAGAGCTCGAGGAAGAAATCCAGAGCCCGAGCAACAAAACCAGAGCCTGAGGAAGAAAACCAGAGCCCGAGGAAGAAAACCAGAGCCCGAGGAAGAAAACCAGAGCCCGAGGAAGAAAACCAGAGCTCAAGGAACAAAACCAGAACCCGAGGAACAAAACGAGAGTTCGAGGAAGAAAACGAGAGCCCGAGGAACAAAACCAGTGCCAAAGGAAGAAAACCAGAGCCCGAGGAAGAAAACCAGAGCCCGAGGAAGAAAACTAGAGCTCTTGGAACAAAACCAGGTGCCGAGGAAGAAAAGGAGAGCCCGAGGAACAAAAACAGAGCCCGAGGAACAAAACCAAAGCCCGAAGAACAATATCAGAGCCCAAGGAACAAAAGGAAACCCCGAGGAAGAAAACCAGGGCCTGAGGAACAAAACTAGCCCTCGAGGAACAAAACCAGAGCCCGAGGAACAAAACCAGAGCCCGAGGAAAACAACCAGGGCCTGAGGAACCAAGCCAGAGCCCGAGGAAGAAAACCACCCCTCGAGGTAAAGAAACAGGGTCCGAGGAAGAAAACCAGAGCCCGAGGAACAAAACCAGAGCCTGAGGAAGAAAACCAGAGCCCGAGGAATAAAACCAGACCTCGGTGAACAAAACCAGAGCCCGAGGAACAGAACCAGAGCCCAAGGAACACAACCAGAGCCCGAGGAAGAAAACCAGACCTCGATGAACAAAACCAGAGCCCGAGGAATAAAACCAGAGCTCAAGGAACAAAACCAGAACCCGAGGAACAAAACGAGAGTTCGAGGAAGAAAACGAGAGCCCGAGGAACAAAACCAGTGCCAAAGGAAGAAAACCAGAGCCCGAGGAAGAAAACCAGAGCCCGAGGAAGAAAACTAGAGCTCTTGGAACAAAACCAGGTGCCGAGGAAGAAAAGGAGAGCCCGAGGAACAGAAACAGAACCCGAGGAACCAAACCAAAGCCCGAAGAACAATATCAGAGCCCAAGGAACAAAAGGAAACCCCGAGGAAGAAAACCAGGGCCTGAGGAACAAAACTAGAGCTCGAGGAACAAACCCGGAGCCCGAGGAACACAACCAGAGCCCGAGGAACACAACCAGAGCCCGAGGAACAAAAACAGAGCCCGAGGAACAAAACTAGGGCCCGAAGAAGAAAAGGAAAGCTCGAGGAAGAAATCCAGAGCCCGAGCAACAACACCAGAGCCTGAGGAAGAAAACCAGAGCCCGAGGAAGAAAACCAGAGCCCGAGGAAGAAAACCAGAGCCAAGGAAGAAAACCAGAGCTCTTGGAACAAAACCAGATGCCGAGGAAGAAAAGGAGAGCCCGAGGAACAAAAACAGAGCCCGAGGAACAAAACCAAAGCCCGAAGAACAATATCAGAGCCCAAGGAACAAAAGGAAACCCCGAGGAAGAAAACCAGGGCCTGAGGAACAAAACTAGAGCTCGAGGAACAAACCCGGAGCCCGAGGAACACAAGCAGAGCCCGAGGAACAAAAACAGAGCCCGAGGAACAAAACTAGGGCCCGAAGAAGAAAAGGAGAGCTCGAGGAAGAAATCCAGAGCCCGAGCAACAAAACCAGAGCCTGAGGAAGAAAACCAGAGCCCGAGGAAGAAAACCAGAGCCCGAGGAAGAAAACCAGAGCCCGAGGAAGAAAACCAGAGCTCAAGGAACAAAACCAGAACCCGAGGAACAAAACGAGAGTTCGAGGAAGAAAACGAGAGCCCGAGGAACAAAACCAGTGCCAAAGGAAGAAAACCAGAGCCCGAGGAAGAAAACCAGAGCCCGAGGAAGAAAACTAGAGCTCTTGGAACAAAACCAGGTGCCGAGGAAGAAAAGGAGAGCCCGAGGAACAAAAACAGAGCCCGAGGAACAAAACCAAAGCCCGAAGAACAATATCAGAGCCCAAGGAACAAAAGGAAACCCCGAGGAAGAAAACCAGGGCCTGAGGAACAAAACTAGAGCGCGAGGAACAAACCCGGAGCCCGAGGAACACAACCAGAGCCCGAGGAACAAAAACAGAGCCCGAGGAACAAAACTAGGGCCCGAAGAAGAAAAGGAGAGCTCGAGGAAGAAATCCAGAGCCTGAGCAACAAAACCAGAGCCCGAGGAAGAATACCAGACCCCAAGGAAGAAAACCAGACCTCAAGGAACAAAACCAGAACCCGAGGAACAAAACGAGAGTCCGAGGAAGAAAACGAGAGCCCGAGGAACATAACCAGTGCCCAAGGAATAAAACCAGAGCTCGAGGAAGAAAACCAGAGCCCAAGGACAAAAAGGAAGGCCTGAAGAACAAAACGAGGGCCATAGGAAGAACACCAGAGCCCGTGGAATAAAACCAGGGCCCGAGGAACCGAACCAGAAACCGAGGAACAAATCCAGAGCCCGAGGAACAAAACTAGCCCTCGAGGAACAAAACCAGAGCCCGAGGAACAAAACTAGAGCCCGAAGAACAATATCAGAGCCCAAGGAACAAAAGGAAACCCCGAGGAAGAAAACCAGGGCCTGAGGAACAAAACTAGAGCGCGAGGAACAAACCCGGAGCCCGAGGAACACAACCAGAGCCCGAGGAACAAAAACAGAGCCCGAGGAACAAAACTAGGGCCCGAAGAAGAAAAGGAGAGCTCGAGGAAGAAATCCAGAGCCTGAGCAACAAAACCAGAGCCTGAGAAAGAAAACCAGAGCCCGAGGAAGAATACCAGACCGCAAGGAAGAAAACCAGACCTCAAGGAACAAAACCAGAACCCGAGGAACAAAACGAGAGTCCGAGGAAGAAAACGAGAGCCCGAGGAACATAACCAGTGCCCAAGGAATAAAACCAGAGCTCGAGGAACAAAACCAGAGCCCAAGGACAAAAAGGAAGGCCTGAAGAACAAAACGAGGGCCATAGGAAGAAAACCAGAGCCCGTGGAATAAAACCAGGGCCCGAGGAACCGAACCAGAAACCGAGGAACAAATCCAGAGCCCGAGAAACAAAACTAGCCCTCGAGGAACAAAACCAGAGCCCGAGGAACAAAACCAGAGCCCGAGGAAAACAACCAGGGCCTGAGGAACCAAGCCAGAGCCTGAGGAAGAAAACCACCCCTCGAGGTAAAGAAACAGGGTCCGAGGAAGAAAACCAGAGCCCGAGGAAGAAAACCAGAGCCTGAGGAACAAAACCAGAGCCCGAGGAAGAAAACCAGACCTCGATGAACAAAACCAGAGCCCGAGGAACAGAACCAGAGCCCGAGGAACACAACCAGAGCCCGAGGAAGAAAACCAGACCTCGATGAACAAAACCAGACCCGAGGAATAAAACCAGAGCTCAAGGAACAAAACCAGAACCCGAGGAACAAAACGAGAGTTCGAGGAAGAAAACGAGAGCCCGAGGAACAAAACCAGTGCCAAAGGAAGAAAACCAGAGCCCGAGGAAGAAAACCAGAGCCCGAGGAAGAAAACTAGAGCTCTTGGAACAAAACCAGGTGCCGAGGAAGAAAAGGAGAGCCCGAGGAACAGAAACAGAACCCGAGGAACCAAACCAAAGCCCGAAGAACAATATCAGAGCCCAAGGAACAAAAGGAAACCCCGAGGAAGAAAACCAGGGCCTGAGGAACAAAACTAGAGCTCGAGGAACAAACCCGGAGCCCGAGGAACACAACCAGAGCCCGAGGAACACAACCAGAGCCCGAGGAACAAAAACAGAGCCCGAGGAACAAAACTAGGGCCCGAAGAAGAAAAGGAAAGCTCGAGGAAGAAATCCAGAGCCCGAGCAACAACACCAGAGCCTGAGGAAGAAAACCAGAGCCCGAGGAAGAAAACCAGAGCCCGAGGAAGAAAACCAGAGCCAAGGAAGAAAACCAGAGCTCTTGGAACAAAACCAGATGCCGAGGAAGAAAAGGAGAGCCCGAGGAACAAAAACAGAGCCCGAGGAACAAAACCAAAGCCCGAAGAACAATATCAGAGCCCAAGGAACAAAAGGAAACCCCGAGGAAGAAAACCAGGGCCTGAGGAACAAAACTAGAGCTCGAGGAACAAACCCGGAGCCCGAGGAACACAAGCAGAGCCCGAGGAACAAAAACAGAGCCCGAGGAACAAAACTAGGGCCCGAAGAAGAAAAGGAGAGCTCGAGGAAGAAATCCAGAGCCCGAGCAACAAAACCAGAGCCTGAGGAAGAAAACCAGAGCCCGAGGAAGAAAACCAGAGCCCGAGGAAGAAAACCAGAGCCCGAGGAAGAAAACCAGAGCTCAAGGAACAAAACCAGAACCCGAGGAACAAAACGAGAGTTCGAGGAAGAAAACGAGAGCCCGAGGAACAAAACCAGTGCCAAAGGAAGAAAACCAGAGCCCGAGGAAGAAAACCAGAGCCCGAGGAAGAAAACTAGAGCTCTTGGAACAAAACCAGGTGCCGAGGAAGAAAAGGAGAGCCCGAGGAACAAAAACAGAGCCCGAGGAACAAAACCAAAGCCCGAAGAACAATATCAGAGCCCAAGGAACAAAAGGAAACCCCGAGGAAGAAAACCAGGGCCTGAGGAACAAAACTAGAGCGCGAGGAACAAACCCGGAGCCCGAGGAACACAACCAGAGCCCGAGGAACAAAAACAGAGCCCGAGGAACAAAACTAGGGCCCGAAGAAGAAAAGGAGAGCTCGAGGAAGAAATCCAGAGCCTGAGCAACAAAACCAGAGCCTGAGGAAGAAAACCAGAGCCCGAGGAAGAATACCAGACCCCAAGGAAGAAAACCAGACCTCAAGGAACAAAACCAGAACCCGAGGAACAAAACGAGAGTCCGAGGAAGAAAACGAGAGCCCGAGGAACATAACCAGTGCCCAAGGAATAAAACCAGAGCTCGAGGAACAAAACCAGAGCCCAAGGACAAAAAGGAAGGCCTGAAGAACAAAACGAGGGCCATAGGAAGAAGACCAGAGCCCGTGGAATAAAACCAGGGCCCGAGGAACCGAACCAGAAACCGAGGAACAAATCCAGAGCCCGAGGAACAAAACTAGCCCTCGAGGAACAAAACCAGAGCCCGAGGAACAAAACCAGAGCCCGAAGAACAATATCAGAGCCCAAGGAACAAAAGGAAACCCCGAGGAAGAAAACCAGGGCCTGAGGAACAAAACTAGAGCTCGAGGAACAAACCCGGAGCCCGAGGAACACAACCAGAGCCCGAGGAACACAACCAGAGCCCGAGGAAGAAAACCAGACCTCAAGGAACAAAACCAGAACCCGAGGAACAAAACGAGAGTCCGAGGAAGAAAACCAGAGCCCGAGGAACAAAACCAGAGCCTGAGGAAGAAAACCAGAGCCCGAGGAATAAAACCAGACCTCGATGAACAAAACCAGAGCCCGAGGAACAGAACCAGAGCCCGAGGAACAGAACCAGAGCCCGAGGAAGAAAACCAGACCTCGATGAACAAAACCAGAGCCCGAGGAATAAAACCAGAGCTCAAGGAACAAAACCAGAACCCGAGGAACAAAACGAGAGTTCGAGGAAGAAAACGAGAGCCCGAGGAACAAAACCAGTGCCAAAGGAAGAAAACCAGAGCCCGAGGAAGAAAACCAGAGCCCGAGGAAGAAAACTAGAGCTCTTGGAACAAAACCAGATGCCGAGGAAGAAAAGGAGAGCCCGAGGAACAAAAACAGAGCCCGAGGACCAAAACCAAAGCCCGAAGAACAATATCAGAGCCCAAGGAACAAAAGGAAACCCCGAGGAAGAAAACCAGGGCCTAAGGAACAAAACTAGAGCTCGAGGAACAAACCCGGAGCCCGAGGAACACAACCAGAGCCCGAGGAACACAACCAGAACCCGAGGAACAAAAACAGAGCCCGAGGAACAAAACTAGGGCCCGAAGAAGAAAAGGAAAGCTCGAGGAAGAAATCCAGAGCCCGAGGAAGAAAACCAGAGCCCAAGGAAGAAAACCAGAGCTCTTGGAACAAAACCAGATGCCGAGGAAGAAAAGGAGAGCCCGAGGAACAAAAACAGAGCCCGAGGAACAAAACCAAAGCCCGAAGAACAATATCAGAGCCCAAGGAACAAAAGGAAACCCCGAGGAAGAAAACCAGGGCCTGAGGAACAAAACTAGAGCTCGAGGAACAAACCCGGAGCCCGAGGAACACAACCAGAGCCCGAGGAACAGAACCAGAGCCCGAGGAACAAAACTAGGGCCCGAAGAAGAAAAGGAGAGCTCGAGGAAGAAATCCAGAGCCCGAGCAACAAAACCAGAGCCTGAGGAAGAAAACCAGAGGCCGAGGAAGAAAACCAGAGCCCAAGGAAGAAAACCAGAGCTCAAGGAACAAAACCAGAACCCGAGGAACAAAACGAGAGTCCGAGGAAGAAAACGAGAGCCCGAGGAACATAACCAGTGCCCAAGGAATAAAACCAGAGCTCGAGGAACAAAACCAGAGCCCAAGGACAAAAAGGAAGGCCTGAAGAACAAAACGAGGGCCGTAGGAAGAAAACCAGAGCCCGTGGAATAAAACCAGGGCCCGAGGAACCGAACCAGAAACCGAGGAACAAATCCAGAGCCCGAGAAACAAAACTAGCCCTCGAGGAACAAAACCAGAGCCCGAGGAACAAAACCAGAGCCCGAGGAAAACAACCAGGGCCTGAGGAACCAAGCCAGAGCCCGAGGAACAAAACCACCCCTCGAGGTAAAGAAACAGGGTCCGAGGAAGAAAACCAGAGCCCGAGGAACAAAACCAGAGCCTGAGGAAGAAAACCAGAGCCCGAGGAATAAAACCAGACCTCGATGAACAAAACCAGAGCACGAGGAACAGAACCAGAGCCCGAGGAACACAACCAGAGCCCGAGGAAGAAAACCAGACCTCGATGAACAAAACCAGAGCCCGAGGAATAAAACCAGAGCTCAAGGAACAAAACCAGAACCCGAGGAACAAAACGAGAGTTCGAGGAAGAAAACGAGAGCCCGAGGAACAAAACCAGTGCCAAAGGAAGAAAACCAGAGCCCGAGGAAGAAAACCAGAGCCCGAGGAAGAAAACTAGAGCTCTTGGAACAAAACCAGATGCCGAGGAAGAAACGGAGAGCCCGAGGAACAAAAACAGAGCCCGAGGAACAAAACCAAAGCCCGAAGAACAATATCAGAGCCCAAGGAACAAAAGGAAACCCCGAGGAAGAAAACCAGGGCCTGAGGAACAAAACTAGAGCTCGAGGAACAAACCCGGAGCCCGAGGAACACAACCAGAGCCCGAGGAACAAAAACAGAGCCCGAGGAACAAAACTAGGGCCCGAAGAAGAAAAGGAGAGCTCGAGGAAGAAATCCAGAGCCCGAGCAACAAAACCAGAGCCTGAGGAAGAAAACCAGAGGCCGAGGAAGAAAACCAGAGCCCAAGGAAGAAAACCAGAGCTCAAGGAACAAAACCAGAGCCCAAGGACAAAAAGGAAGGCCTGAAGAACAAAACGAGGGCCATAGGAAGAAAACCAGAGCCCGTGGAATAAAACCAGGGCCCGAGGAACCGAACCAGAAACCGAGGAACAAATCCAGAGCCCGAGAAACAAAACTAGCCCTCGAGGAACAAAACCAGAGCCCGAGGAACAAAACCAGAGCCCGAGGAAAACAACCAGGGCCTGAGGAACCAAGCCAGAGCCCGAGGAAGAAAACCACCCCTCGAGGTAAAGAAACAGGGTCCGAGGAAGAAAACCAGAGCCCGAGGAACAAAACCAGAGCCTGAGGAAGAAAACCAGAGCCCGAGGAATAAAACCAGACCTCGGTGAACAAAACCAGAGCCCGAGGAACAGAACCAGAGCCCGAGGAACACAACCAGAGCCCGAGGAAGAAAACCAGAGCTCAAGGAACAAAACCAGAACCCGAGGAACAAAACGAGAGTTCGAGGAAGAAAACGAGAGCCCGAGGAACAAAACCAGTGCCAAAGGAAGAAAACCAGAGCCCGAGGAAGAAAACCAGAGCCCGAGGAAGAAAACTAGAGCTCTTGGAACAAAACCAGGTGCCGAGGAAGAAAAGGAGAGCCCGAGGAACAGAAACAGAGCCCGAAGAACCAAACCAAAGCCCGAAGAACAATATCAGAGCCCAAGGAACAAAAGGAAACCCCGAGGAAGAAAACCAGGGCCTGAGGAACAAAACTAGAGCTCGAGGAACAAACCCGGAGCCCGAGGAACACAACCAGAGCCCGAGGAACAAAAACAGAGCCCGAGGAACAAAACTAGGGCCCGAAGAAGAAAAGGAGAGCTCGAGGAAGAAATCCAGAGCCCGAGCAACAAAACCAGAGCCTGAGGAAGAAAACCAGAGGCCGAGGAAGAAAACCAGAGCCCAAGGAAGAAAACCAGAGCTCAAGGAACAAAACCAGAGCCCAAGGACAAAAAGGAAGGCCTGAAGAACAAAACGAGGGCCATAGGAAGAAAACCAGAGCCCGTGGAATAAAACCAGGGCCCGAGGAACCGAACCAGAAACCGAGGAACAAATCCAGAGCCCGAGAAACAAAACTAGCCCTCGAGGAACAAAACCAGAGCCCGAGGAACAAAACCAGAGCCCGAGGAAAACAACCAGGGCCTGAGGAACCAAGCCAGAGCCCGAGGAACAAAACCACCCCTCGAGGTAAAGAAACAGGGTCCGAGGAAGAAAACCAGAGCCCGAGGAAGAAAACCAGAGCCTGAGGAAGAAAACCAGAGCCCGAGGAACACAACCAGAGCCCGAGGAAGAAAACCAGAGCCAAGGAAGAAAACCAGAGCTCTTGGAACAAAACCAGATGCCGAGGAAGAAAAGGAGAGCCCGAGGAACAAAAACAGAGCCCGAGGAACAAAACCAAAGCCCGAAGAACAATATCAGAGCCCAAGGAACAAAAGGAAACCCCGAGGAAGAAAACCAGGGCCTGAGGAACAAAACTAGAGCTCGAGGAACAAACCCGGAGCCCGAGGAACACAACCAGAGCCCGAGGAACAAAAACAGAGCCCGAGGAACAAAACTAGGGCCCGAAGAAGAAAAGGAGAGCTCGAGGAAGAAATCCAGAGCCCGAGCAACAAAACCAGAGCCTGAGGAAGAAAACCAGAGCCCGAGGAAGAAAACCAGAGCCCGAGGAAGAAAACCAGAGCCCGAGGAAGAAAACCAGAGCTCAAGGAACAAAACCAGAACCCGAGGAACAAAACGAGAGTTCGAGGAAGAAAACGAGAGCCCGAGGAACAAAACCAGTGCCAAAGGAAGAAAACCAGAGCCCGAGGAAGAAAACCAGAGCCCGAGGAAGAAAACTAGAGCTCTTGGAACAAAACCAGGTGCCGAGGAAGAAAAGGAGAGCCCGAGGAACAAAAACAGAGCCCGAGGAACAAAACCAAAGCCCGAAGAACAATATCAGAGCCCAAGGAACAAAAGGAAACCCCGAGGAAGAAAACCAGGGCCTGAGGAACAAAACTAGAGCGCGAGGAACAAACCCGGAGCCCGAGGAACACAACCAGAGCCCGAGGAACAAAAACAGAGCCCGAGGAACAAAACTAGGGCCCGAAGAAGAAAAGGAGAGCTCGAGGAAGAAATCCAGAGCCTGAGCAACAAAACCAGAGCCTGAGGAAGAAAACCAGAGCCCGAGGAAGAATACCAGACCCCAAGGAAAAAACCAGACCTCAAGGAACAAAACCAGAACCCGAGGAACAAAACGAGAGTCCGAGGAAGAAAACGAGAGCCCGAGGAACATAACCAGTGCCCAAGGAATAAAACCAGAGCTCGAGGAACAAAACCAGAGCCCAAGGACAAAAAGGAAGGCCTGAAGAACAAAACGAGGGCCATAGGAAGAAGACCAGAGCCCGTGGAATAAAACCAGGGCCCGAGGAACCGAACCAGAAACCGAGGAACAAATCCAGAGCCCGAGGAACAAAACTAGCCCTCGAGGAACAAAACCAGAGCCCGAGGAACAAAACCAGAGCCCGAAGAACAATATCAGAGCCCAAGGAACAAAAGGAAACCCCGAGGAAGAAAACCAGGGCCTGAGGAACAAAACTAGAGCTCGAGGAACAAACCCGGAGCCCGAGGAACACAACCAGAGCCCGAGGAACACAACCAGAGCCCGAGGAACAAAAACAGAGCCCGAGGAACAAAACTAGGGCCCGAAGAAGAAAAGGAAAGCTCGAGGAAGAAATCCAGAGCCCGAGCAACAACACCAGAGCCTGAGGAAGAAAACCAGAGCCCGAGGAAGAAAACCAGAGCCCGAGGAAGAAAACCAGAGCCAAGGAAGAAAACCAGAGCTCTTGGAACAAAACCAGATGCCAAGGAAGAAAAGGAGAGCCCGAGGAACAAAAACAGAGCCCGAGGAACAAAACCAAAGCCCGAAGAACAATATCAGAGCCCAAGGAACAAAAGGAAACCCCGAGGAAGAAAACCAGGGCCTGAGGAACAAAACTAGAGCTCGAGGAACAAACCCGGAGCCCGAGGAACACAACCAGAGCCCGAGGAACAAAAACAGAGCCCGAGGAACAAAACTAGGGCCCGAAGAAGAAAAGGAGAGCTCGAGGAAGAAATCCAGAGCCCGAGCAACAAAACCAGAGCCTGAGGAAGAAAACCAGAGCCCGAGGAACCAAACCAGAGCCCGAGGAAGAAAACCAGAGCCCGAGGAAGAAAACCAGAGCTCAAGGAACAAAACCAGAACCCGAGGAACAAAACGAGAGTTCGAGGAAGAAAACGAGAGCCCGAGGAACAAAACCAGTGCCAAAGGAAGAAAACCAGAGCCCGAGGAAGAAAACCAGAGCCCGAGGAAGAAAACTAGAGCTCTTGGAACAAAACCAGGTGCCGAGGAAGAAAAGGAGAGCCCGAGGAACAAAAACAGAGCCCGAGGAACAAAACCAAAGCCCGAAGAACAATATCAGAGCCCAAGGAACAAAAGGAAACCCCGAGGAAGAAAACCAGGGCCTGAGGAACAAAACTAGAGCTCGAGGAACAAACCCGGAGCCCGAGGAACACAACCAGAGCCCGAGGAACAAAAACAGAGCCCGAGGAACAAAACTAGGGCCCGAAGAAGAAAAGGAGAGCTCGAGGAAGAAATCCAGAGCCTGAGCAACAAAACCAGAGCCTGAGGAAGAAAACCAGAGCCCGAGGAAGAATACCAGACCCCAAGGAAGAAAACCAGACCTCAAGGAACAAAACCAGAACCCGAGGAACAAAACGAGAGTCCGAGGAAGAAAACGAGAGCCCGAGGAACATAACCAGTGCCCAAGGAATAAAACCAGAGCTCGAGGAACAAAACCAGAGCCCAAGGACAAAAAGGAAGGCCTGAAGAACAAAACGAGGGCCATAGGAAGAAGACCAGAGCCCGTGGAATAAAACCAGGGCCCGAGGAACCGAACCAGAAACCGAGGAACAAATCCAGAGCCCGAGGAACAAAACTAGCCCTCGAGGAACAAAACCAGAGCCCGAGGAACAAAACCAGAGCCCGAAGAACAATATCAGAGCCCAAGGAACAAAAGGAAACCCCGAGGAAGAAAACCAGGGCCTGAGGAACAAAACTAGAGCTCGAGGAACAAACCCGGAGCCCGAGGAACACAACCAGAGCCCGAGGAACACAACCAGAGCCCGAGGAAGAAAACCAGACCTCAAGGAACAAAACCAGAACCCGAGGAACAAAACGAGAGTCCGAGGAAGAAAACCAGAGCCCGAGGAACAAAACCAGAGCCTGAGGAAGAAAACCAGAGCCCGAGGAATAAAACCAGACCTCGATGAACAAAACCAGAGCCCGAGGAACAGAACCAGAGCCCGAGGAACAGAACCAGAGCCCGAGGAAGAAAACCAGACCTCGATGAACAAAACCAGAGCCCGAGGAATAAAACCAGAGCTCAAGGAACAAAACCAGAACCCGAGGAACAAAACGAGAGTTCGAGGAAGAAAACGAGAGCCCGAGGAACAAAACCAGTGCCAAAGGAAGAAAACCAGAGCCCGAGGAAGAAAACCAGAGCCCGAGGAAGAAAACTAGAGCTCTTGGAACAAAACCAGATGCCGAGGAAGAAAAGGAGAGCCCGAGGAACAAAAACAGAGCCCGAGGACCAAAACCAAAGCCCGAAGAACAATATCAGAGCCCAAGGAACAAAAGGAAACCCCGAGGAAGAAAACCAGGGCCTGAGGAACAAAACTAGAGCTCGAGGAACAAACCCGGAGCCCGAGGAACACAACCAGAGCCCGAGGAACACAACCAGAGCCCGAGGAACAAAACTAGGGCCCGAAGAAGAAAAGGAGAGCTCGAGGAAGAAATCCAGAGCCCGAGCAACAAAACCAGAGCCTGAGGAAGAAAACCAGAGGCCGAGGAAGAAAACCAGAGCCCAAGGAAGAAAACCAGAGCTCAAGGAATAAACCAGAACCCGAGGAACAAAACGAGAGTCCGAGGAAGAAAACGAGAGCCCGAGGAACATAACCAGTGCCCAAGGAATAAAACCAGAGCTCGAGGAACAAAACCAGAGCCCAAGGACAAAAAGGAAGGCCTGAAGAACAAAACGAGGGCCATAGGAAGAAAACCAGAGCCCGTGGAATAAAACCAGGGCCCGAGGAACCGAACCAGAAACCGAGGAACAAATCCAGAGCCCGAGAAACAAAACTAGCCCTCGAGGAACAAAACCAGAGCCCGAGGAACAAAACCAGAGCCCGAGGAAAACAACCAGGGCCTGAGGAACCAAGCCAGAGCCCGAGGAACAAAACCACCCCTCGAGGTAAAGAAACAGGGTCCGAGGAAGAAAACCAGAGCCCGAGGAACAAAACCAGAGCCTGAGGAAGAAAACCAGAGCCCGAGGAAGAAAACCAGACCTCGATGAACAAAACCAGAGCCCGAGGAACAGAACCAGAGCCCGAGGAACAGAACCAGAGCCCGAGGAAGAAAACCAGACCTCGATGAACAAAACCAGAGCCCGAGGAATAAAACCAGAGCTCAAGGAACAAAACCAGAACCCGAGGAACAAAACGAGAGTTCGAGGAAGAAAACGAGAGCCCGAGGAACAAAACCAGTGCCAAAGGAAGAAAACCAGAGCCCGAGGAAGAAAACCAGAGCCCGAGGAAGAAAACTAGAGCTCTTGGAACAAAACCAGATGCCGAGGAAGAAAAGGAGAGCCCGAGGAACAAAAACAGAGCCCGAGGAACAAAACCAAAGCCCGAAGAACAATATCAGAGCCCAAGGAACAAAAGGAAACCCCGAGGAAGAAAACCAGGGCCTGAGGAACAAAACTAGAGCGCGAGGAACAAACCCGGAGCCCGAGGAACACAACCAGAGCCCGAGGAACAAAAACAGAGCCCGAGGAACAAAACTAGGGCCCGAAGAAGAAAAGGAGAGCTCGAGGAAGAAATCCAGAGCCCAAGCAACAAAACCAGAGCCTGAGGAAGAAAACCAGAGGCCGAGGAAGAAAACCAGAGCCCAAGGAAGATAACCAGAGCTCAAGGAACAAAACCAGAACCCGAGGAACAAAACGAGAGTCCGAGGAAGAAAACGAGAGCCCGAGGAACATAACCAGTGCCCAAGGAATAAAACCAGAGCTCGAGGAACAAAACCAGAGCTCAAGGACAAAAAGGAAGGCCTGAAGAACAAAACGAGGGCCATAGGAAGAAAACCAGAGCCCGTGGAATAAAACCAGGGCCCGAGGAACCAAACCAGAAACCGAGGAACAAATCCAGAGCCTGAGGAAGAAAACCAGACTCCGAGGAATAAAACCAGACCTCGATGAACAAAACCAGAGCCTGAGGAACAGAACCAGAGCCCGAGGAACACAACCAGAGCCCGAGGAAGAAAACCGGACCTCGATGAACAAAACCAGAGCCCGAGGAATAAAACCAGAGCTCAAGGAACAAAACCAGAACCTGAGGAACAAAACGAGAGTTCGAGGAAGAAAACGAGAGCGCGAGGAACAAAACCAGTGCCAAAGGAAGAAAACCAGAGCCCGAGGAAGAAAACCAGAGCCCGAGGAAAAAACTAGAGATCTTGGAACAAAACCAGGTGCCGAGGAAGAAAAGGAGAGCCCGAGGAACAAAAACAGAGCCCGAGGAACAAAACCAAAGCCCGAAGAACAATATCAGAGCCCAAGGAACAAAAGGAAACGCCGAGGAAGAAAACCAGGGCCTGAGGAACAAAACTAGAGCTCGAGGAACAAACCCGGAGCCCGAGGAACACAACCAGAGCCCGAGGAACACAACCAGAGCCCGAGGAACAAAAACAGAGACCGAGGAACAAAACTAGGGCCCGAAGAAGAAAAGGAGAGCTCGAGGAAGAAATCCAGAGCCCAAGGAATAAAACCAGAGCTCAAGGAACAAAACCAGAACCCAAGGAACAAAACGAGAGTCCGAGGAACAAAACCAGAGCCCGAGGAACATAACCAGTGCCCAAGGAATAAAACCAGAGCTCGAGGAACAAAACCAGAGCCCAAGGACAAAAAGGAAGGCCTGAAGAACAAAACGAGGGCCATAGGAAGAAGACCAGAGCCCGTGGAATAAAACCAGGGCCCGAGGAACCGAACCAGAAACCGAGGAACAAATCCAGAGCCCGAGGAACAAAACTAGCCCTCGAGGAACAAAACCAGAGCCCGAGGAACAAAACCAGAGCCCGAGGAAAACAACCAGGGCCTGAGGAACCAAGCCAGAGCCCGAGGAACAAAACCACCCCTCGAGGTAAAGAAACAGGGTCCGAGGAAGAAAACCAGAGCCCGAGGAACAAAACCAGAGCCTGAGGAACAAAACCAGAGCCCGAGGAATAAAACCAGACCTCGATGAACAAAACCAGAGCCCGAGGAACACAATCAGAGCCCGAGGAACACAACCAGAGCCCGAGGAAGAAAACCAGACCTCGATGAACAAAACCAGAGCCCGAGGAATAAAACCAAAGCTCAAGGAACAAAACAAGAACCCGAGGACCAAAACGAGAGTTCGAGGAAGAAAACGAGAGCCCGAGGAACAAAACCAGTGCCAAAGGAATAAAACCAGAGCCCGAGGAAGAAAACCAGAGCCCGAGGAAGAAAACTAGAGCTCTTGGAACAAAACCAGGTGCCGAGGAAGAAAAGGAGAGCCCGAGGAACAAAATCAGAGCCCGAGGACCAAAACCAAAGCCCGAAGAACAATATCAGAGCCCAAGGAACAAAAGGAAACCCCGAGGAAGAAAACCAGGGCCTGAGGAACAAAACTAGAGCTCGAGGAACAAACCCGGAGCCCGAGGAACACAACCAGAGCCCGAGGAACACAACCAGAGCCCGAGGAACAAAAACAGAGCCCGAGGAACAAAACTAGGGCCCGAAGAAGAAAAGGAGAGCTCGAGGAAGAAATCCAGAGCCCGAGCAACAAAACCAGAGCCTGAGGAAGAAAACCAGAGCCCGAGGAAGAAAACCAGAGCCCGAGGAAGAAAACCAGAGCCCAAGGAAGAAAACCAGAGCTCAAGGAACAAAACCAGAACCCGAGGAACAAAACGAGAGTTCGAGGAAGAAAACGAGAGCCCGAGGAACAAAACCAGTGCCAAAGGAAGAAAACCAGAGCCCGAGGAAGAAAACCAGAGCCCGAGGAAGAAAACTAGAGCTCTTGGAACAAAACCAGGTGCCGAGGAAGAAAAGGAGAGCCCGAGGAACAAAAACAGAGCCCGAGGAACAAAACCAAAGCCCGAAGAACAATATCAGAGCCCAAGGAACAAAAGGAAACCCCGAGGAAGAAAACCAGGGCCTGAGGAACTGTCGTGGTTTAACCTGGCAGCAGCCAAATACCACGCAGCCGCTCGCTCAACCCCCCCGCCGGGTGGGATGGGGGAGAGAATCAGAAGGGTAAAAGTGAGAAAAACTCGTGGGTTGAGATAAAGACAGTTTAATAGGGAAAGCAAAAGCCGCGCACGCAAGCAAAGCAAAACAAGGAATTCATTCACCACTTCCCATCGGCAGGCAGGTGTTCAGCCATCGCCAGGAAAGCAGGGCTCCATCACGCGTAACGGTTACTTGGGAAGACACACGCCATCACTGCGAACGCCCCCCCTCCTTCTTCTTCACCCAGCCTTATATGCTGAGCATGACGTCATATGGTATGGAATAGCCTATTGGCCAGCTGGGCCAGCCACCCCGGCCACACTCCCTCCCAGCCCCCTGCACATCTGGCAGGGCATGGGAAGATGAAAAGTCCTTGACTAGCGTAAACAATACCTAGCAACAACCAAAACATCAGCGTGTCATCAACATTATTCTCACACTACATCCAAAACACAGCACTATACCAGTTAATAGGAAGAAAATCAACTCCATCCCAGCCAAAACCAGGACAGGAACAAAACTAGAGCTCGAGGAACAAACCCGGAGCCCGAGGAACACAACCAGAGCCCGAGGAACAAAAACAGAGCCCGAGGAACAAAACTAGGGCCCGAAGAAGAAAAGGAGAGCTCGAGGAAGAAATCCAGAGCCTGAGCAACAAAACCAGAGCCTGAGGAAGAAAACCAGAGCCCGAGGAAGAATACCAGAGCCCAAGGAAGAAAACCAGACCTCAAGGAACAAAACCAGAACCCGAGGAACAAAACGAGAGTCCGAGGAAGAAAACGAGAGCCCGAGGAACATAACCAGTGCCCAAGGAATAAAACCAGAGCTCGAGGAACAAAACCAGAGCCCAAGGACAAAAAGGAGGGCCTGAAGAACAAAACGAGGGCCATAGGAAGAAAACCAGAGCCCGTGGAATAAAACCAGGGCCCGAGGAACCGAACCAGAAACCGAGGAACAAATCCAGAGCCCGAGGAACAAAACTAGCCCTCGAGGAACAAAACCAGAGCCCGAGGAACAAAACCAGAGCCCGAGGAAAACAACCAGGGCCTGAGGAACCAAGCCAGAGCCCGAGGAACAAAACGACCCCTCGAGGTAAAGAAACAGGGTCCGAGGAAGAAAACCAGAGCCCGAGGAACAAAACCAGAGCCTGAGGAAGAAAAACAGAGCCCGAGGAAGAAAACCAGACCTCGATGAACAAAACCAGAGCCCGAGGAATAAAACCAGATCTCAAGGAACAAAACCAGAACCCGAGGAACAAAACGAGAGTTCGAGGAAGAAAACGAGAGCCCGAGGAACAAAACCAGTGCCAAAGGAAGAAAACCAGAGCCCGAGGAAGAAAACCAGAGCCCGAGGAAGAAAACTAGAGATCTTGGAACAAAACCAGGTGCCGAGGAAGAAAAGGAGAGCCCGAGGAACAAAAACAGAGCCCGAGGAACAAAACCAAAGCCCGAAGAACAATATCAGAGCCCAAGGAACAAAAGGAAACCCCGAGGAAGAAAACCAGGGCCTGAGGAACAAAACTAGAGCTCGAGGAACAAACCCGGAGCCCGAGGAACACAACCAGAGCCCGAGGAACACAACCAGAGCCCGAGGAACAAAAACAGAGCCCGAGGAACAAAACTAGGGCCCGAAGAAGAAAAGGAGAGCTCGAGGAAGAAATCCAGAGCCCGAGCAACAAAACCAGAGCCCGAGGAAGAAAACCAGAGCCCAAGGAAGAAAACCAGAGCTCAAGGAACAAAACCAGAACCTGAGGAAAAAAATGAGAGTCCGAGGAAGAAAACGATAGTCCGAGGAACATAACCAGTGCCCAAGGAATAAAACCAGAGCTCGAGGAACAAAACCAGAGCCCAAGGACAAAAAGGAAGGCCTGAAGAACAAAACGGGGGCCATAGGAAGAAAACCAGAGCCCGTGGAATAAAACCAGGGCCCGAGGAACCGAACCAGAAACCGAGGAACAAGTCCAGAGCCCGAGGAACAAAGCTAGCCCTCGAGGAACAAAACCAGAGCCCAAGGAACAAAACCAGAGCCCGAGGAAAATAACCAGAGCCTGAGGAACCAAGCCAGACCCGAGGAACAAAACCACCCCTCGAGGTAAAGAAACAGGGTCCGAGGAAGAAAACCAGAGCCCAAGGAACAAAACCAGAGCCCGAGGAAGAAAACCAGACCTCGATGAACAAAACCAGAGCCCGAGGAACAGAACCAGAGCCCGAGGAACACAACCAGAGCCCGAGGAAGAAAACCAGACCTCAATGAACAAAACCAGAGCCCGAGGAATAAAACCAGAGCTCAAGGAACAAAACCAGAACCCGAGGAACAAAACGAGAGTTCGAGGAAGGAAACGAGAGCCCGAGGAACAAAACCAGTGCCAAAGGAAGAAAACCAGAGCCCGAGGAAGAAAACCAGAGCCCGAGGAAGAAAACTAGAGCTCTTGGAACAAAACCAGGTGCCGAGGAAGAAAAGGAGAGCCCGAGGAACAAAAACAGAGCCCGAGGACAAAAACCAAAGCCCGAAGAACAATATCAGAGCCCAAGGAACAAAAGGAAACCCCGAGGAAGAAAACCAGGGCCTGAGGAACAAAACTAGAGCTCGAGGAACAAACCCGGAGCCCGAGGAACACAACCAGTGCCCGAGGAACACAACCAGAGCCCGAGGAACAAAAACAGAGCCCGAGGAACAAAACTAGGGCCCGAAGAAGAAAAGGAGAGCTCGAGGAAGAAATCCAGAGCCCGAGCAACAAAACCAGAGCCTGAGGAAGAAAACCAGAGCCCAAGGAAGAAAACCAGAGCCCGAGGAAGAAAACCAGAGCCCGAGGAAGAAAACCAGAGCCCGAGGAAGAAAACCAGAGCTCAAGGAACAAAACCAGAACCCGAGGAAAAAAACGAGAGTCCGAGGAACAAAACCAGAGCCCAAGGACAAAAAGGAGGGCCTGAAGAACAAAACGAGGGCCATAGGAAGAAAACCAGAGCCCGTGGAATAAAACCAGGGCCCGAGGAACCGAACCAGAAACCGAGGAACAAATCCAGAGCCCGAGGAACAAAACTAGCCCTCGAGGAACAAAACCAGAGCCCGAGGAACAAAACCAGAGCCCGAGGAAAACAACCAGGGCCTGAGGAACCAAGCCAGAGCCCGAGGAAGAAAACCACCCCTCGAGGTAAAGAAACAGGGTCCGAGGAAGAAAACCAGAGCCCGAGGAACAAAACCAGAGCCTGAGGAACAAAACCAGAGCCCGAGGAAGAAAACAAGCCCTCGATGAACAAAACCAGAGCCTGAGGAACAGAACCAGAGCCCGAGGAACACAACCAGAGCCCGAGGAAGAAAACCAGACCTCGATGAACAAAACCAGAGCCCGAGGAATAAAACCAGAGCTCGAGGAACAAAACCAGAACCCGAGGAACAAAACGAGAGTTCGAGGAAGAAAACGAGAGCCCGAGGAACAAAACCAGTGCCAAAGGAAGAAAACCAGAGCCCGAGGAAGAAAACCAGAGCCCGAGGAATAAAACCAGAGCCCGAGGAATAAAACTAGAGCTCTTGGAACAAAACCAGATGCCGAGGAAGAAAAGGAGAGCCCGAGGAACAAAAACAGAGCCCGAGGAACAAAACCAAAGCCCGAAGAACAATATCAGAGCCCAAGGAACAAAAGGAAACCCCGAGGAAGAAAACCAGGGCCTGAGGAACAAAACTAGAGCTCGAGGAACAAACCCGGAGCCCGAGGAACACAACCAGAGCCCGAGGAAAAGAACCAGAGCCCGAGGAACAAAAACAGAGGCCGAGGAACAAAACTAGGGCCCAAAGAAGAAAAGGAGAGCTCGAGGAAGAAATCCAGAGCCCGAGAAACAAAACCAGAGCCTGAGGAAGAAAACCAGAGCCCGAGGAAGAAAACCAGCGCCCGAGGAAGAAAACCAGAGCCCGAGGAAGAAAACCAGACCTCAAGGAACAAAACCAGAACCCGAGGAAAAAAACGAGAGTCCGAGGAAGAAAACGAGAGCCCGAGGAACATAACCAGTGCCCAAGGAATAAAACCAGAGCTCGAGGTACAAAACCAGAGCCCAAGGACAAAAAGGAAGGCCTGAAGAACAAAACGAGGGCCATAGGAAGAAAACCAGAGCCCGTGGAATAAAACCAGAGCCCGAGGAACCGAACCAGAAACCGAGGAACAAGTCCAGAGCCCGAGGAACAAAACTAGCCCTCGAGGAACAAAACCAGAGCCCGAGGATCAAAACCAGAGCCCGAGGAAAACAACCAGGGCCTGAGGAACCAAGCCAGAGCCCGAGGAAGAAAACCACCCCTCGAGGTAAAGAAACAGGGTCCGAGGAAGAAAACCAGAGCCCAAGGAACAAAACCAGAGCCTGAGGAACAAAACCAGAGCCCGAGGAAGAAAACAAGCCCTCGATGAACAAAACCAGAGCCTGAGGAACAGAACCAGAGCCCGAGGAACACAACAAGAGCCCGAGGAAGAAAACCAGACCTCGATGAACAAAACCAGAGCCCGAGGAATGAAACCAGAGCTCAAGGAACAAAACCAGAACCCGAGGAACAAAACGAGAGTTCGAGGAAGAAAACGAGAGCCCGAGGAACAAAACCAGTGCCAAAGGAAGAAAACCAGTGCCCGAGGAAGAAAACCAGAGCGCGAGGAAGAAAACTGGAGCTCTTGGAACAAAACCAGGTGCCGAGGAAGAAAAGGAGAGCCCGAGGAACAAAAACAGAGCCCGAGGACCAAAACCAAAGCCCGAAGAACAATATCAGAGCCCAAGGAACAAAAGGAAACCCCGAGGAAGAAAACCAGGGCCTGAGGAACAAAACTAGAGCTCGAGGAACAAACCCGGAGCCCGAGGAACACAACCAGAGCCCGAGGAACACAACCAGAGCCCGAGGAACAAAAACAGAGCCCGAGGAACAAAACTAGGGCCCGAAGAAGAAAAGGAGAGCTCGAGGAAGAAATCCAGAGCCCGAGCAACAAAACCAGAGCCTGAGGAAGAAAACCAGAGCCTGAGGAAGAAAACCAGAGCCCGAGGAATAAAACCAGAGCACGAGGAACAGAACCAGAGCCCGAGGAAGAAAACCAGACCTCGATGAACAAAACCAGAGCCCGAGGAATAAAACCAGAGCTCAAGGAACAAAACCAGAACCCGAGGAACAAAACGAGAGTTCGAGGAAGAAAACGAGAGCCCGAGGAACAAAACCAGTGCCAAAGGAAGAAAACCAGAGCCCGAGGAAGAAAACCAGAGCCCGAGGAAGAAAACTAGAGCTCTTGGAACAAAACCAGATGCCGAGGAAGAAACGGAGAGCCCGAGGAACAAAAACAGAGCCCGAGGAACAAAACCAAAGCCCGAAGAACAATATCAGAGCCCAAGGAACAAAAGGAAACCCCGAGGAAGAAAACCAGGGCCTGAGGAACAAAACTAGAGCTCGAGGAACAAACCCGGAGCCCGAGGAACACAACCAGAGCCCGAGGAACACAACCAGAGCCCGAGGAACAAAAACAGAGCCCGAGGAACAAAACTAGGGCCCGAAGAAGAAAAGGAAAGCTCGAGGAAGAAATCCAGAGCCCGAGCAACAACACCAGAGCCTGAGGAAGAAAACCAGAGCCCGAGGAAGAAAACCAGAGCCCGAGGAAGAAAACCAGAGCCAAGGAAGAAAACCAGAGCTCTTGGAACAAAACCAGATGCCGAGGAAGAAAAGGAGAGCCCGAGGAACAAAAACAGAGCCCGAGGACCAAAACCAAAGCCCGAAGAACAATATCAGAGCCCAAGGAACAAAAGGAAACCCCGAGGAAGAAAACCAGGGCCTGAGGAACAAAACTAGAGCTCGAGGAACAAACCCGGAGCCCGAGGAACACAACCAGAGCCCGAGGAACAAAAACAGAGCCCGAGGAACAAAACTAGGGCCCGAAGAAGAAAAGGAGAGCTCGAGGAAGAAATCCAGAGCCCGAGCAACAAAACCAGAGCCTGAGGAAGAAAACCAGAGCCCGAGGAAGAAAACCAGAGCCCGAGGAAGAAAACCAGAGCCCGAGGAAGAAAACCAGAGCTCAAGGAACAAAACCAGAACCCGAGGAACAAAACGAGAGTTCGAGGAAGAAAACGAGAGCCCGAGGAACAAAACCAGTGCCAAAGGAAGAAAACCAGAGCCCGAGGAAGAAAACCAGAGCCCGAGGAAGAAAACTAGAGCTCTTGGAACAAAACCAGGTGCCGAGGAAGAAAAGGAGAGCCCGAGGAACAAAAACAGAGCCCGAGGAACAAAACCAAAGCCCGAAGAACAATATCAGAGCCCAAGGAACAAAAGGAAACCCCGAGGAAGAAAACCAGGGCCTGAGGAACAAAACTAGAGCGCGAGGAACAAACCCGGAGCCCGAGGAACACAACCAGAGCCCGAGGAACAAAAACAGAGCCCGAGGAACAAAACTAGGGCCCGAAGAAGAAAAGGAGAGCTCGAGGAAGAAATCCAGAGCCTGAGCAACAAAACCAGAGCCTGAGGAAGAAAACCAGAGCCCGAGGAAGAATACCAGACCCCAAGGAAGAAAACCAGACCTCAAGGAACAAAACCAGAACCCGAGGAACAAAACGAGAGTCCGAGGAAGAAAACGAGAGCCCGAGGAACATAACCAGTGCCCAAGGAATAAAACCAGAGCTCGAGGAACAAAACCAGAGCCCAAGGACAAAAAGGAAGGCCTGAAGAACAAAACGAGGGCCATAGGAAGAAGACCAGAGCCCGTGGAATAAAACCAGGGCCCGAGGAACCGAACCAGAAACCGAGGAACAAATCCAGAGCCCGAGGAACAAAACTAGCCCTCGAGGAACAAAACCAGAGCCCGAGGAACAAAACCAGAGCCCGAAGAACAATATCAGAGCCCAAGGAACAAAAGGAAACCCCGAGGAAGAAAACCAGGGCCTGAGGAACAAAACTAGAGCTCGAGGAACAAACCCGGAGCCCGAGGAACACAACCAGAGCCCGAGGAACACAACCAGAGCCCGAGGAACAAAAACAGAGCCCGAGGAACAAAACTAGGGCCCGAAGAAGAAAAGGAAAGCTCGAGGAAGAAATCCAGAGCCCGAGCAACAACACCAGAGCCTGAGGAAGAAAACCAGAGCCCGAGGAAGAAAACCAGAGCCCGAGGAAGAAAACCAGAGCCAAGGAAGAAAACCAGAGCTCTTGGAACAAAACCAGATGCCGAGGAAGAAAAGGAGAGCCCGAGGAACAAAAACAGAGCCCGAGGAACAAAACCAAAGCCTGAAGAACAATATCAGAGCCCAAGGAACAAAAGGAAACCCCGAGGAAGAAAACCAGGGCCTGAGGAACAAAACTAGAGCTCGAGGAACAAACCCGGAGCCCGAGGAACACAACCAGAGCCCGAGGAACAAAAACAGAGCCCGAGGAACAAAACTAGGGCCCGAAGAAGAAAAGGAGAGCTCGAGGAAGAAATCCAGAGCCCGAGCAACAAAACCAGAGCCTGAGGAAGAAAACCAGAGGCCGAGGAAGAAAACCAGAGCCCGAGGAAGAAAACCAGAGCCCGAGGAAGAAAACCAGAGCTCAAGGAACAAAACCAGAACCCGAGGAACAAAACGAGAGTTCGAGGAAGAAAACGAGAGCCCGAGGAACAAAACCAGTGCCAAAGGAAGAAAACCAGAGCCCGAGGAAGAAAACCAGAGCCCGAGGAAGAAAACTAGAGCTCTTGGAACAAAACCAGGTGCCGAGGAAGAAAAGGAGAGCCCGAGGAACAAAAACAGAGCCCGAGGAACAAAACCAAAGCCCGAAGAACAATATCAGAGCCCAAGGAACAAAAGGAAACCCCGAGGAAGAAAACCAGGGCCTGAGGAACAAAACTAGAGCGCGAGGAACAAACCCGGAGCCCGAGGAACACAACCAGAGCCCGAGGAACAAAAACAGAGCCCGAGGAACAAAACTAGGGCCCGAAGAAGAAAAGGAGAGCTCGAGGAAGAAATCCAGAGCCTGAGCAACAAAACCAGAGCCTGAGGAAGAAAACCAGAGCCCGAGGAAGAATACCAGACCCCAAGGAAGAAAACCAGACCTCAAGGAACAAAACCAGAACCCGAGGAACAAAACGAGAGTCCGAGGAAGAAAACGAGAGCCCGAGGAACATAACCAGTGCCCAAGGAATAAAACCAGAGCTCGAGGAACAAAACCAGAGCCCAAGGACAAAAAGGAAGGCCTGAAGAACAAAACGAGGGCCATAGGAAGAAGACCAGAGCCCGTGGAATAAAACCAGGGCCCGAGGAACCGAACCAGAAACCGAGGAACAAATCCAGAGCCCGAGGAACAAAACTAGCCCTCGAGGAACAAAACCAGAGCCCGAGGAACAAAACCAGAGCCCTAAGAACAATATCAGAGCCCAAGGAACAAAAGGAAACCCCGAGGAAGAAAACCAGGGCCTGAGGAACAAAACTAGAGCTCGAGGAAAAAACCCGGAGCCCGAGGAACACAACCAGAGCCCGAGGAACACAACCAGAGCCCGAGGAAGAAAACCAGACCTCAAGGAACAAAACCAGAACCCGAGGAACAAAACGAGAGTCCGAGGAAGAAAACCAGAGCCCGAGGAACAAAACCAGAGCCTGAGGAAGAAAACCAGAGCCCGAGGAATAAAACCAGACCTCGATGAACAAAACCAGAGCCCGAGGAACAGAACCAGAGCCCGAGGAACAGAACCAGAGCCCGAGGAAGAAAACCAGACCTCGATGAACAAAACCAGAGCCCGAGGAATAAAACCAGAGCTCAAGGAACAAAACCAGAACCCGAGGAACAAAACGAGAGTTCGAGGAAGAAAACGAGAGCCCGAGGAACAAAACCAGTGCCAAAGGAAGAAAACCAGAGCCCGAGGAAGAAAACCAGAGCCCGAGGAAGAAAACTAGAGCTCTTGGAACAAAACCAGATGCCGAGGAAGAAAAGGAGAGCCCGAGGAACAAAAACAGGGCCCGAGGAACAAAACCAAAGCCCGAAGAACAATATCAGAGCCCAAGGAACAAAAGGAAACCCCGAGGAAGAAAACCAAGGCCTGAGGAACAAAACTAGAGCTCGAGGAACAAACCCGGAGCCCGAGGAAAACAACCAGAGCCCGAGGAACACAACCAGAGCCCGAGGAACAAAACTAGGGCCCGAAGAAGAAAAGGAGAGCTCGAGGAAGAAATCCAGAGCCCGAGCAACAAAACCAGAGCCTGAGGAAGAAAACCAGAGGCCGAGGAAGAAAACCAGAGCCCAAGGAAGAAAACCAGAGCTCAAGGAATAAACCAGAACCCGAGGAACAAAACGAGAGTCCGAGGAAGAAAACGAGAGCCCGAGGAACATAACCAGTGCCCAAGGAATAAAACCAGAGCTCGAGGAACAAAACCAGAGCCCAAGGACAAAAAGGAAGGCCTGAAGAACAAAACGAGGGCCATAGGAAGAAAACCAGAGCCCGTGGAATAAAACCAGGGCCCGAGGAACCGAACCAGAAACCGAGGAACAAATCCAGAGCCCGAGAAACAAAACTAGCCCTCGAGGAACAAAACCAGAGCCCGAGGAACAAAACCAGAGCCCGAGGAAAACAACCAGGGCCTGAGGAACCAAGCCAGAGCCCGAGGAACAAAACCACCCCTCGAGGTAAAGAAACAGGGTCCGAGGAAGAAAACCAGAGCCCGAGGAAGAAAACCAGAGCCTGAGGAAGAAAACCAGAGCCCGAGGAATAAAACCAGACCTCGATGAACAAAACCAGAGCCCGAGGAACAGAACCAGAGCCCGAGGAACAGAACCAGAGCCCGAGGAAGAAAACCAGACCTCGATGAACAAAACCAGAGCCCGAGGAATAAAACCAGAGCTCAAGGAACAAAACCAGAACCCGAGGAACAAAACGAGAGTTCGAGGAAGAAAACGAGAGCCCGAGGAATAAAACCAGTGCCAAAGGAAGAAAACCAGAGCCCGAGGAAGAAAACCAGAGCCCGAGGAAGAAAACTAGAGCTCTTGGAACAAAACCAGATGCCGAGGAAGAAAAGGAGAGCCCGAGGAACAAAAACAGAGCCCGAGGACCAAAACCAAAGCCCGAAGAACAATATCAGAGCCCAAGGAACAAAAGGAAACCCCGAGGAAGAAAACCAGGGCCTGAGGAACAAAACTAGAGCTCGAGGAACAAACCCGGAGCCCGAGGAACACAACCAGAGCCCGAGGAACAAAAACAGAGCCCGAGGAACAAAACTAGGGCCCGAAGAAGAAAAGGAGAGCTCGAGGAAGAAATCCAGAGCCCAAGCAACAAAACCAGAGCCTGAGGAAGAAAACCAGAGGCCGAGGAAGAAAACCAGAGCCCAAGGAAGATAACCAGAGCTCAAGGAACAAAACCAGAACCCGAGGAACAAAACGAGAGTCCGAGGAAGAAAACGAGAGCCCGAGGAACATAACCAGTGCCCAAGGAATAAAACCAGAGCTCGAGGAACAAAACCAGAGCCCAAGGACAAAAAGGAAGGCCTGAAGAACAAAACGAGGGCCATAGGAAGAAAACCAGAGCCCGTGGAATAAAACCAGGGCCCGAGGAACCAAACCAGAAACCGAGGAACAAATCCAGAGCCTGAGGAAGAAAACCAGAGCCCGAGGAATAAAACCAGACCTCGATGAACAAAACCAGAGCCTGAGGAACAGAACCAGAGCCCGAGGAACACAACCAGAGCCCGAGGAAGAAAACCAGACCTCGATGAACAAAACCAGAGCCCGAGGAATAAAACCAGAGCTCAAGGAACAAAACCAGAACCCGAGGAACAAAACGAGAGTTCGAGGAAGAAAACGAGAGCGCGAGGAACAAAACCAGTGCCAAAGGAAGAAAACCAGAGCCCGAGGAAGAAAACCAGAGCCCGAGGAAAAAACTAGAGATCTTGGAACAAAACCAGGTGCCGAGGAAGAAAAGGAGAGCCCGAGGAACAAAAACAGAGCCCGAGGAACAAAACCAAAGCCCGAAGAACAATATCAGAGCCCAAGGAACAAAAGGAAACGCCGAGGAAGAAAACCAGGGCCTGAGGAACAAAACTAGAGCTCGAGGAACAAACCCGGAGCCCGAGGAACACAACCAGAGCCCGAGGAACACAACCAGAGCCCGAGGAACAAAAACAGAGCCCGAGGAACAAAACTAGGGCCCGAAGAAGAAAAGGAGAGCTCGAGGAAGAAATCCAGAGCCCGAGCAACAAAACCAGAGCCTGAGGAAGAAAACCAGAGCCCGAGGAAGAAAACCAGAGCCCGAGGAAGAAAACCAGAGCCCAAGGAAGAAAACCAGAGCTCAAGGAACAAAACCAGAACCCGAGGAACAAAACGAGAGTTCGAGGAAGAAAACGAGAGCCCGAGGAACAAAACCAGTGCCAAAGGAAGAAAACCAGAGCCCGAGGAAGAAAACCAGAGCCCGAGGAAGAAAACTAGAGCTCTTGGAACAAAACCAGGTGCCGAGGAAGAAAAGGAGAGCCCGAGGAACAAAAACAGAGCCCGAGGAACAAAACCAAAGCCCGAAGAACAATATCAGAGCCCAAGGAACAAAAGGAAACCCCGAGGAAGAAAACCAGGGCCTGAGGAACTGTCGTGGTTTAACCTGGCAGCAGCCAAATACCACGCAGCCGCTCGCTCAACCCCCCCGCCGGGTGGGATGGGGGAGAGAATCAGAAGGGTAAAAGTGAGAAAAACTCGTGGGTTGAGATAAAGACAGTTTAATAGGGAAAGCAAAAGCCGCGCACGCAAGCAAAGCAAAACAAGGAATTCATTCACCACTTCCCATCGGCAGGCAGGTGTTCAGCCATCGCCAGGAAAGCAGGGCTCCATCACGCGTAACGGTTACTTGGGAAGACACACGCCATCACTGCGAACGCCCCCCCTCCTTCTTCTTCACCCAGCCTTATATGCTGAGCATGACGTCATATGGTATGGAATAGCCTATTGGCCAGCTGGGCCAGCCACCCCGGCCACACTCCCTCCCAGCCCCCTGCACATCTGGCAGGGCATGGGAAGATGAAAAGTCCTTGACTAGCGTAAACAATACCTAGCAACAACCAAAACATCAGCGTGTCATCAACATTATTCTCACACTACATCCAAAACACAGCACTATACCAGTTAATAGGAAGAAAATCAACTCCATCCCAGCCAAAACCAGGACAGGAACAAAACTAGAGCTCGAGGAACAAACCCGGAGCCCGAGGAACACAACCAGAGCCCGAGGAACAAAAACAGAGCCCGAGGAACAAAACTAGGGCCCGAAGAAGAAAAGGAGAGCTCGAGGAAGAAATCCAGAGCCTGAGCAACAAAACCAGAGCCTGAGGAAGAAAACCAGAGCCCGAGGAAGAATACCAGACCCCAAGGAAGAAAACCAGACCTCAAGGAACAAAACCAGAACCCGAGGAACAAAACGAGAGTCCGAGGAAGAAAACGAGAGCCCGAGGAACATAACCAGTGCCCAAGGAATAAAACCAGAGCTCGAGGAACAAAACCAGAGCCCAAGGACAAAAAGGAGGGCCTGAAGAACAAAACGAGGGCCATAGGAAGAAAACCAGAGCCCGTGGAATAAAACCAGGGCCCGAGGAACCGAACCAGAAACCGAGGAACAAATCCAGAGCCCGAGGAACAAAACTAGCCCTCGAGGAACAAAACCAGAGCCCGAGGAACAAAACCAGAGCCCGAGGAAAACAACCAGGGCCTGAGGAACCAAGCCAGAGCCCGAGGAACAAAACCACCCCTCGAGGTAAAGAAACAGGGTCCGAGGAAGAAAACCAGAGCCCGAGGAACAAAACCAGAGCCTGAGGAAGAAAAACAGAGCCCGAGGAAGAAAACCAGACCTCGATGAACAAAACCAGAGCCCGAGGAATAAAACCAGATCTCAAGGAACAAAACCAGAACCCGAGGAACAAAACGAGAGTTCGAGGAAGAAAACGAGAGCCCGAGGAACAAAACCAGTGCCAAAGGAAGAAAACCAGAGCCCGAGGAAGAAAACCAGAGCCCGAGGAAGAAAACTAGAGCTCTTGGAACAAAACCAGGTGCCGAGGAAGAAAAGGAGAGCCCGAGGAACAAAAACAGAGCCCGAGGACCAAAACCAAAGCCCGAAGAACAATATCAGAGCCCAAGGAACAAAAGGAAACCCCGAGGAAGAAAACCAGGGCCTGAGGAACAAAACTAGAGCTCGAGGAACAAACCCGGAGCCCGAGGAACACAACCAGAGCCCGAGGAACACAACCAGAGCCCGAGGAACAAAAACAGAGCCCGAGGAACAAAACTAGGGCCCGAAGAAGAAAAGGAGAGCTCGAGGAAGAAATCCAGAGCCCGAGCAACAAAACCAGAGCCCGAGGAAGAAAACCAGAGCCCAAGGAAGAAAACCAGAGCTCAAGGAACAAAACCAGAACCTGAGGAAAAAAATGAGAGTCCGAGGAAGAAAACGATAGTCCGAGGAACATAACCAGTGCCCAAGGAATAAAACCAGAGCTCGAGGAACAAAACCAGAGCCCAAGGACAAAAAGGAAGGCCTGAAGAACAAAACGGGGGCCATAGGAAGAAAACCAGAGCCCGTGGAATAAAACCAGGGCCCGAGGAACCGAACCAGAAACCGAGGAACAAGTCCAGAGCCCGAGGAACAAAGCTAGCCCTCGAGGAACAAAACCAGAGCCCAAGGAACAAAACCAGAGCCCGAGGAAAATAACCAGAGCCTGAGGAACCAAGCCAGAGCCCGAGGAACAAAACCACCCCTCGAGGTAAAGAAACAGGGTCCGAGGAAGAAAACCAGAGCCCAAGGAACAAAAACAGAGCCCGAGGAAGAAAACCAGACCTCGATGAACAAAACCAGAGCCCGAGGAACAGAACCAGAGCTCAAGGAACAAAACCAGAACCCGAGGAACAAAACGAGAGTTCGAGGAAGAAAACGAGAGCCCGAGGAACAAAACCAGTGCCAAAGGAAGAAAACCAGAGCCCGAGGAAGAAAACCAGAGCCCGAGGAAGAAAACTAGAGCTCTTGGAACAAAACCAGGTGCCGAGGAAGAAAAGGAGAGCCCGAGGAACAAAAACAGAGCCCGAGGACAAAAACCAAAGCCCGAAGAACAATATCAGAGCCCAAGGAACAAAAGGAAACCCCGAGGAAGAAAACCAGGGCCTGAGGAACAAAACTAGAGCTCGAGGAACAAACCCGGAGCCCGAGGAACACAACCAGTGCCCGAGGAACACAACCAGAGCCCGAGGAACAAAAACAGAGCCCGAGGAACAAAACTAGGGCCCGAAGAAGAAAAGGAGAGCTCGAGGAAGAAATCCAGAGCCCGAGCAACAAAACCAGAGCCTGAGGAAGAAAACCAGAGCCCGAGGAAGAAAACCAGAGCCCGAGGAAGAAAACCAGAGCCCGAGGAAGAAAACCAGAGCTCAAGGAACAAAACCAGAACCCGAGGAAAAAAACGAGAGTCCGAGGAACAAAACCAGAGCCCAAGGACAAAAAGGAGGGCCTGAAGAACAAAACGAGGGCCATAGGAAGAAAACCAGAGCCCGTGGAATAAAACCAGGGCCCGAGGAACCGAACCAGAAACCGAGGAACAAATCCAGAGCCCGAGGAACAAAACTAGCCCTCGAGGAACAAAACCAGAGCCCGAGGAACAAAACCAGAGCCCGAGGAAAACAACCAGGGCCTGAGGAACCAAGCCAGAGCCCGAGGAAGAAAACCACCCCTCGAGGTAAAGAAACAGGGTCCGAGGAAGAAAACCAGAGCCCGAGGAACAAAACCAGAGCCTGAGGAACAAAACCAGAGCCCGAGGAAGAAAACAAGCCCTCGATGAACAAAACCAGAGCCTGAGGAACAGAACCAGAGCCCGAGGAACACAACCAGAGCCCGAGGAAGAAAACCAGACCTCGATGAACAAAACCAGAGCCCGAGGAATAAAACCAGAGCTCGAGGAACAAAACCAGAACCCGAGGAACAAAACGAGAGTTCGAGGAAGAAAACGAGAGCCCGAGGAACAAAACCAGTGCCAAAGGAAGAAAACCAGAGCCCGAGGAAGAAAACCAGAGCCCGAGGAATAAAACCAGAGCCCGAGGAATAAAACTAGAGCTCTTGGAACAAAACCAGATGCCGAGGAAGAAAAGGAGAGCCCGAGGAACAAAAACAGAGCCCGAGGAACAAAACCAAAGCCCGAAGAACAATATCAGAGCCCAAGGAACAAAAGGAAACCCCGAGGAAGAAAACCAGGGCCTGAGGAACAAAACTAGAGCTCGAGGAACAAACCCGGAGCCCGAGGAACACAACCAGAGCCCGAGGAAAAGAACCAGAGCCCGAGGAACAAAAACAGAGGCCGAGGAACAAAACTAGGGCCCAAAGAAGAAAAGGAGAGCTCGAGGAAGAAATCCAGAGCCCGAGAAACAAAACCAGAGCCTGAGGAAGAAAACCAGAGCCCGAGGAAGAAAACCAGCGCCCGAGGAAGAAAACCAGAGCCCGAGGAAGAAAACCAGACCTCAAGGAACAAAACCAGAACCCGAGGAAAAAAACGAGAGTCCGAGGAAGAAAACGAGAGCCCGAGGAACATAACCAGTGCCCAAGGAATAAAACCAGAGCTCGAGGTACAAAACCAGAGCCCAAGGACAAAAAGGAAGGCCTGAAGAACAAAACGAGGGCCATAGGAAGAAAACCAGAGCCCGTGGAATAAAACCAGAGCCCGAGGAACCGAACCAGAAACCGAGGAACAAGTCCAGAGCCCGAGGAACAAAACTAGCCCTCGAGGAACAAAACCAGAGCCCGAGGATCAAAACCAGAGCCCGAGGAAAACAACCAGGGCCTGAGGAACCAAGCCAGAGCCCGAGGAAGAAAACCACCCCTCGAGGTAAAGAAACAGGGTCCGAGGAAGAAAACCAGAGCCCAAGGAACAAAACCAGAGCCTGAGGAACAAAACCAGAGGCCGAGGAAGAAAACAAGCCCTCGATGAACAAAACCAGAGCCTGAGGAACAGAACCAGAGCCCGAGGAACACAACAAGAGCCCGAGGAAGAAAACCAGACCTCGATGAACAAAACCAGAGCCCGAGGAATAAAACCAGAGCTCAAGGAACAAAACCAGAACCCGAGGAACAAAACGAGAGTTCGAGGAAGAAAACGAGAGCCCGAGGAACAAAACCAGTGCCAAAGGAAGAAAACCAGTGCCCGAGGAAGAAAACCAGAGCGCGAGGAAGAAAACTGGAGCTCTTGGAACAAAACCAGGTGCCGAGGAAGAAAAGGAGAGCCCGAGGAACAAAAACAGAGCCCGAGGACCAAAACCAAAGCCCGAAGAACAATATCAGAGCCCAAGGAACAAAAGGAAACCCCGAGGAAGAAAACCAGGGCCTGAGGAACAAAACTAGAGCTCGAGGAACAAACCCGGAGCCCGAGGAACACAACCAGAGCCCGAGGAACACAACCAGAGCCCGAGGAACAAAAACAGAGCCCGAGGAACAAAACTAGGGCCCGAAGAAGAAAAGGAGAGCTCGAGGAAGAAATCCAGAGCCCGAGCAACAAAACAAGAGCCTGAGGAAGAAAACCAGAGCCTGAGGAAGAAAACCAGAGCCCGAGGAATAAAACCAGAGCACGAGGAACAGAACCAGAGCCCGAGGAAGAAAACCAGACCTCGATGAACAAAACCAGAGCCCGAGGAATAAAACCAGAGCTCAAGGAACAAAACCAGAACCCGAGGAACAAAACGAGAGTTCGAGGAAGAAAACGAGAGCCCGAGGAACAAAACCAGTGCCAAAGGAAGAAAACCAGAGCCCGAGGAAGAAAACCAGAGCCCGAGGAAGAAAACTAGAGCTCTTGGAACAAAACCAGATGCCGAGGAAGAAACGGAGAGCCCGAGGAACAAAAACAGAGCCCGAGGACCAAAACCAAAGCCCGAAGAACAATATCAGAGCCCAAGGAACAAAAGGAAACCCCGAGGAAGAAAACCAGGGCCTGAGGAACAAAACTAGAGCTCGAGGAACAAACCCGGAGCCCGAGGAACACAACCAGAGCCCGAGGAACAAAAACAGAGCCCGAGGAACAAAACTAGGGCCCGAAGAAGAAAAGGAGAGCTCGAGGAAGAAATCCAGAGCCCGAGCAACAAAACCAGAGCCTGAGGAAGAAAACCAGAGGCCGAGGAAGAAAACCAGAGCCCAAGGAAGAAAACCAGAGCTCAAGGAACAAAACCAGAGCCCAAGGACAAAAAGGAAGGCCTGAAGAACAAAACGAGGGCCATAGGAAGAAAACCAGAGCCCGTGGAATAAAACCAGGGCCCGAGGAACCGAACCAGAAACCGAGGAACAAATCCAGAGCCCGAGAAACAAAACTAGCCCTCGAGGAACAAAACCAGAGCCCGAGGAACAAAACCAGAGCCCGAGGAAAACAACCAGGGCCTGAGGAACCAAGCCAGAGCCCGAGGAAGAAAACCACCCCTCGAGGTAAAGAAACAGGGTCCGAGGAAGAAAACCAGAGCCCGAGGAACAAAACCAGAGCCTGAGGAAGAAAACCAGAGCCCGAGGAATAAATCCAGACCTCGGTGAACAAAACCAGAGCCCGAGGAACAGAACCAGAGCCCGAGGAACACAACCAGAGCCCGAGGAAGAAAACCAGACCTCGATGAACAAAACCAGAGCCCGAGGAATAAAACCAGAGCTCAAGGAACAAAACCAGAACCCGAGGAACAAAACGAGAGTTCGAGGAAGAAAACGAGAGCCCGAGGAACAAAACCAGTGCCAAAGGAAGAAAACCAGAGCCCGAGGAAGAAAACCAGAGCCCGAGGAAGAAAACTAGAGCTCTTGGAACAAAACCAGGTGCCGAGGAAGAAAAGGAGAGCCCGAGGAACAGAAACAGAGCCCGAGGAACCAAACCAAAGCCCGAAGAACAATATCAGAGCCCAAGGAACAAAAGGAAACCCCGAGGAAGAAAACCAGGGCCTGAGGAACAAAACTAGAGCTCGAGGAACAAACCCGGAGCCCGAGGAACACAACCAGAGCCCGAGGAACAAAAACAGAGCCCGAGGAACAAAACTAGGGCCCGAAGAAGAAAAGGAGAGCTCGAGGAAGAAATCCAGAGCCCGAGCAACAAAATCAGAGCCTGAGGAAGAAAACCAGAGGCCGAGGAAGAAAACCAGAGCCCAAGGAAGAAAACCAGAGCTCAAGGAACAAAACCAGAGCCCAAGGACAAAAAGGAAGGCCTGAAGAACAAAACGAGGGCCATAGGAAGAAAACCAGAGCCCGTGGAATAAAACCAGGGCCCGAGGAACCGAACCAGAAACCGAGGAACAAATCCAGAGCCCGAGAAACAAAACTAGCCCTCGAGGAACAAAACCAGAGCCCGAGGAACAAAACCAGAGCCCGAGGAAAACAACCAGGGCCTGAGGAACCAAGCCAGAGCCCGAGGAACAAAACCACCCCTCGAGGTAAAGAAACAGGGTCCGAGGAAGAAAACCAGAGCCCGAGGAAGAAAACCAGAGCCTGAGGAAGAAAACCAGAGCCCGAGGAATAAAACCAGACCTCGATGAACAAAACCAGAGCCCGAGGAACAGAACCAGAGCCCGAGGAACAGAACCAGAGCCCGAGGAAGAAAACCAGACCTCGATGAACAAAACCAGAGCCCGAGGAATAAAACCAGAGCTCAAGGAACAAAACCAGAACCCGAGGAACAAAACGAGAGTTCGAGGAAGAAAACGAGAGCCCGAGGAACAAAACCAGTGCCAAAGGAAGAAAACCAGAGCCCGAGGAAGAAAACCAGAGCCCGAGGAAGAAAACTAGAGCTCTTGGAACAAAACCAGATGCCGAGGAAGAAACGGAGAGCCCGAGGAACAAAAACAGAGCCCGAGGAACAAAACCAAAGCCCGAAGAACAATATCAGAGCCCAAGGAACAAAAGGAAACCCCGAGGAAGAAAACCAGGGCCTGAGGAACAAAACTAGAGCTCGAGGAACAAACCCGGAGCCCGAGGAACACAACCAGAGCCCGAGGAACACAACCAGAGCCCGAGGAAGAAAAACAGAGCCCGAGGAACAAAACTAGGGCCCGAAGAAGAAAAGGAAAGCTCGAGGAAGAAATCCAGAGCCCGAGCAACAAAACCAGAGCCTGAGGAAGAAAACCAGAGCCCGAGGAAGAAAACCAGAGCCCGAGGAAGAAAACGAGAGCTCAAGGAACAAAACCAGAACCCGAGGAACAAAACGAGAGTTCGAGGAAGAAAACGAGAGCCCGAGGAACAAAACCAGTGCCAAAGGAAGAAAACCAGAGCCCGAGGAAGAAAACCAGAGCCCGAGGAAGAAAACTAGAGCTCTTGGAACAAAACCAGGTGCCGAGGAATAAAAGGAGAGCCCGAGGAACAAAAACAGAGCCCGAGGAACAAAACCAAAGCCCGAAGAACAATATCAGAGCCCAAGGAACAAAAGGAAACCCCGAGGAAGAAAACCAGGGCCTGAGGAACAAAACTAGAGCGCGAGGAACAAACCCGGAGCCCGAGGAACACAACCAGAGCCCGAGGAACAAAAACAGAGCCCGAGGAACAAAACTAGGGCCCGAAGAAGAAAAGGAGAGCTCGAGGAAGAAATCCAGAGCCTGAGCAACAAAACCAGAGCCTGAGGAAGAAAACCAGAGCCCGAGGAAGAATACCAGACCCCAAGGAAGAAAACCAGACCTCAAGGAACAAAACCAGAACCCGAGGAACAAAACGAGAGTCCGAGGAAGAAAACGAGAGCCCGAGGAACATAACCAGTGCCCAAGGAATAAAACCAGAGCTCGAGGAACAAAACCAGAGCCCAAGGACAAAAAGGAAGGCCTGAAGAACAAAACGAGGGCCATAGGAAGAAGACCAGAGCCCGTGGAATAAAACCAGGGCCCGAGGAACCGAACCAGAAACCGAGGAACAAATCCAGAGCCCGAGGAACAAAACTAGCCCTCGAGGAACAAAACCAGAGCCCGAGGAACAAAACCAGAGCCCGAAGAACAATATCAGAGCCCAAGGAACAAAAGGAAACCCCGAGGAAGAAAACCAGGGCCTGAGGAACAAAACTAGAGCTCGAGGAACAAACCCGGAGCCCGAGGAACACAACCAGAGCCCGAGGAACACAACCAGAGCCCGAGGAAGAAAACCAGACCTCAAGGAACAAAACCAGAACCCGAGGAACAAAACGAGAGTCCGAGGAAGAAAACCAGAGCCCGAGGAACAAAACCAGAGCCTGAGGAAGAAAACCAGAGCCCGAGGAATAAAACCAGACCTCGATGAACAAAACCAGAGCCCGAGGAACAGAACCAGAGCCCGAGGAACAGAACCAGAGCCCGAGGAAGAAAACCAGACCTCGATGAACAAAACCAGAGCCCGAGGAATAAAACCAGAGCTCAAGGAACAAAACCAGAACCCGAGGAACAAAACGAGAGTTCGAGGAAGAAAACGAGAGCCCGAGGAATAAAACCAGTGCCAAAGGAAGAAAACCAGAGCCCGAGGAAGAAAACCAGAGCCCGAGGAAGAAAACTAGAGCTCTTGGAACAAAACCAGATGCCGAGGAAGAAAAGTAGAGCCCGAGGAACAAAAACAGGGCCCGAGGAACAAAACCAAAGCCCGAAGAACAATATCAGAGCCCAAGGAACAAAAGGAAACCCCGAGGAAGAAAACCAGGGCCTGAGGAACAAAACTAGAGCTCGAGGAACAAACCCGGAGCCCGAGGAAAACAACCAGAGCCCGAGGAACACAACCAGAGCCCGAGGAACAAAACTAGGGCCCGAAGAAGAAAAGGAGAGCTCGAGGAAGAAATCCAGAGCCCGAGCAACAAAACCAGAGCCTGAGGAAGAAAACCAGAGGCCGAGGAAGAAAACCAGAGCCCAAGGAAGAAAACCAGAGCTCAAGGAATAAACCAGAACCCGAGGAACAAAACGAGAGTCCGAGGAAGAAAACGAGAGCCCGAGGAACATAACCAGTGCCCAAGGAATAAAACCAGAGCTCGAGGAACAAAACCAGAGCCCAAGGACAAAAAGGAAGGCCTGAAGAACAAAACGAGGGCCATAGGAAGAAAACCAGAGCCCGTGGAATAAAACCAGGGCCCGAGGAACCGAACCAGAAACCGAGGAACAAATCCAGAGCCCGAGAAACAAAACTAGCCCTCGAGGAACAAAACCAGAGCCCGAGGAACAAAACCAGAGCCCGAGGAAAACAACCAGGGCCTGAGGAACCAAGCCAGAGCCCGAGGAACAAAACCACCCCTCGAGGTAAAGAAACAGGGTCCGAGGAAGAAAACCAGAGCCCGAGGAAGAAAACCAGAGCCTGAGGAAGAAAACCAGAGCCCGAGGAATAAAACCAGACCTCGATGAACAAAACCAGAGCCCGAGGAACAGAACCAGAGCCCGAGGAACAGAACCAGAGCCCGAGGAAGAAAACCAGACCTCGATGAACAAAACCAGAGCCCGAGGAATAAAACCAGAGCTCAAGGAACAAAACCAGAACCCGAGGAACAAAACGAGAGTTCGAGGAAGAAAACGAGAGCCCGAGGAATAAAACCAGTGCCAAAGGAAGAAAACCAGAGCCCGAGGAAGAAAACCAGAGCCCGAGGAAGAAAACTAGAGCTCTTGGAACAAAACCAGATGCCGAGGAAGAAAAGGAGAGCCCGAGGAACAAAAACAGAGCCCGAGGACCAAAACCAAAGCCCGAAGAACAATATCAGAGCCCAAGGAACAAAAGGAAACCCCGAGGAAGAAAACCAGGGCCTGAGGAACAAAACTAGAGCTCGAGGAACAAACCCGGAGCCCGAGGAACACAACCAGAGCCCGAGGAACAAAAACAGAGCCCGAGGAACAAAACTAGGGCCCGAAGAAGAAAAGGAGAGCTCGAGGAAGAAATCCAGAGCCCAAGCAACAAAACCAGAGCCTGAGGAAGAAAACCAGAGGCCGAGGAAGAAAACCAGAGCCCAAGGAAGATAACCAGAGCTCAAGGAACAAAACCAGAACCCGAGGAACAAAACGAGAGTCCGAGGAAGAAAACGAGAGCCCGAGGAACATAACCAGTGCCCAAGGAATAAAACCAGAGCTCGAGGAACAAAACCAGAGCCCAAGGACAAAAAGGAAGGCCTGAAGAACAAAACGAGGGCCATAGGAAGAAAACCAGAGCCCGTGGAATAAAACCAGGGCCCGAGGAACCAAACCAGAAACCGAGGAACAAATCCAGAGCCTGAGGAAGAAAACCAGAGCCCGAGGAATAAAACCAGACCTCGATGAACAAAACCAGAGCCTGAGGAACAGAACCAGAGCCCGAGGAACACAACCAGAGCCCGAGGAAGAAAACCAGACCTCGATGAACAAAACCAGAGCCCGAGGAATAAAACCAGAGCTCAAGGAACAAAACCAGAACCCGAGGAACAAAACGAGAGTTCGAGGAAGAAAACGAGAGCGCGAGGAACAAAACCAGTGCCAAAGGAAGAAAACCAGAGCCCGAGGAAGAAAACCAGAGCCCGAGGAAAAAACTAGAGATCTTGGAACAAAACCAGGTGCCGAGGAAGAAAAGGAGAGCCCGAGGAACAAAAACAGAGCCCGAGGAACAAAACCAAAGCCCGAAGAACAATATCAGAACCCAAGGAACAAAAGGAAACGCCGAGGAAGAAAACCAGGGCCTGAGGAACAAAACTAGAGCTCGAGGAACAAACCCGGAGCCCGAGGAACACAACCAGAGCCCGAGGAACACAACCAGAGCCCGAGGAACAAAAACAGAGCCCGAGGAACAAAACTAGGGCCCGAAGAAGAAAAGGAGAGCTCGAGGAAGAAATCCAGAGCCCAAGGAATAAAACCAGAGCTCAAGGAACAAAACCAGAACCCAAGGAACAAAACGAGAGTCCGAGGAACAAAACCAGAGCCCGAGGAACATAACCAGTGCCCAAGGAATAAAACCAGAGCTCGAGGAACAAAACCAGAGCCCAAGGACAAAAAGGAAGGCCTGAAGAACAAAACGAGGGCCATAGGAAGAAGACCAGAGCCCGTGGAATAAAACCAGGGCCCGAGGAACCGAACCAGAAACCGAGGAACAAATCCAGAGCCCGAGGAACAAAACTAGCCCTCGAGGAACAAAACCAGAGCCCGAGGAACAAAACCAGAGCCCGAGGAAAACAACCAGGGCCTGAGGAACCAAGCCAGAGCCCGAGGAACAAAACCACCCCTCGAGGTAAAGAAACAGGGTCCGAGGAAGAAAACCAGAGCCCGAGGAACAAAACCAGAGCCTGAGGAACAAAACCAGAGCCCGAGGAATAAAACCAGACCTCGATGAACAAAACCAGAGCCCGAGGAACACAATCAGAGCCCGAGGAACACAACCAGAGCCCGAGGAAGAAAACCAGACCTCGATGAACAAAACCAGAGCCCGAGGAATAAAACCAAAGCTCAAGGAACAAAACAAGAACCCGAGGACCAAAACGAGAGTTCGAGGAAGAAAACGAGAGCCCGAGGAACAAAACCAGTGCCAAAGGAATAAAACCAGAGCCCGAGGAAGAAAACCAGAGCCCGAGGAAGAAAACTAGAGCTCTTGGAACAAAACCAGGTGCCGAGGAAGAAAAGGAGAGCCCGAGGAACAAAATCAGAGCCCGAGGAACAAAACCAAAGCCCGAAGAACAATATCAGAGCCCAAGGAACAAAAGGAAACCCCGAGGAAGAAAACCAGGGCCTGAGGAACAAAACTAGAGCTCGAGGAACAAACCCGGAGCCCGAGGAACACAACCAGAGCCCGAGGAACACAACCAGAGCCCGAGGAACAAAAACAGAGCCCGAGGAACAAAACTAGGGCCCGAAGAAGAAAAGGAGAGCTCGAGGAAGAAATCCAGAGCCCGAGCAACAAAACCAGAGCCTGAGGAAGAAAACCAGAGCCCGAGGAAGAAAACCAGAGCCCGAGGAAGAAAACCAGAGCCCAAGGAAGAAAACCAGAGCTCAAGGAACAAAACCAGAACCCGAGGAACAAAACGAGAGTTCGAGGAAGAAAACGAGAGCCCGAGGAACAAAACCAGTGCCAAAGGAAGAAAACCAGAGCCCGAGGAAGAAAACCAGAGCCCGAGGAAGAAAACTAGAGCTCTTGGAACAAAACCAGGTGCCGAGGAAGAAAAGGAGAGCCCGAGGAACAAAAACAGAGCCCGAGGAACAAAACCAAAGCCCGAAGAACAATATCAGAGCCCAAGGAACAAAAGGAAACCCCGAGGAAGAAAACCAGGGCCTGAGGAACTGTCGTGGTTTAACCTGGCAGCAGCCAAATACCACGCAGCCGCTCGCTCAACCCCCCCGCCGGGTGGGATGGGGGAGAGAATCAGAAGGGTAAAAGTGAGAAAAACTCGTGGGTTGAGATAAAGACAGTTTAATAGGGAAAGCAAAAGCCGCGCACGCAAGCAAAGCAAAACAAGGAATTCATTCACCACTTCCCATCGGCAGGCAGGTGTTCAGCCATCGCCAGGAAAGCAGGGCTCCATCACGCGTAACGGTTACTTGGGAAGACACACGCCATCACTGCGAACGCCCCCCCTCCTTCTTCTTCACCCAGCCTTATATGCTGAGCATGACGTCATATGGTATGGAATAGCCTATTGGCCAGCTGGGCCAGCCACCCCGGCCACACTCCCTCCCAGCCCCCTGCACATCTGGCAGGGCATGGGAAGATGAAAAGTCCTTGACTAGCGTAAACAATACCTAGCAACAACCAAAACATCAGCGTGTCATCAACATTATTCTCACACTACATCCAAAACACAGCACTATACCAGTTAATAGGAAGAAAATCAACTCCATCCCAGCCAAAACCAGGACAGGAACAAAACTAGAGCTCGAGGAACAAACCCGGAGCCCGAGGAACACAACCAGAGCCCGAGGAACAAAAACAGAGCCCGAGGAACAAAACTAGGGCCCGAAGAAGAAAAGGAGAGCTCGAGGAAGAAATCCAGAGCCTGAGCAACAAAACCAGAGCCTGAGGAAGAAAACCAGAGCCCGAGGAAGAATACCAGACCCCAAGGAAGAAAACCAGACCTCAAGGAACAAAACCAGAACCCGAGGAACAAAACGAGAGTCCGAGGACAAAAAGGAGGGCCTGAAGAACAAAACGAGGGCCATAGGAAGAAAACCAGAGCCCGTGGAATAAAACCAGGGCCCGAGGAACCGAACCAGAAACCGAGGAACAAATCCAGAGCCCGAGGAACAAAACTAGCCCTCGAGGAACAAAACCAGAGCCCGAGGAACAAAACCAGAGCCCGAGGAAAACAACCAGGGCCTGAGGAACCAAGCCAGAGCCCGAGGAACAAAACCACCCCTCGAGGTAAAGAAACAGGGTCCGAGGAAGAAAACCAGAGCCCGAGGAACAAAACCAGAGCCTGAGGAACAAAACCAGAGCCCGAGGAAGAAAACCAGACCTCGATGAACAAAACCAGAGCCCGAGGAATAAAACCAGATCTCAAGGAACAAAACCAGAACCCGAGGAACAAAACGAGAGTTCGAGGAAGAAAACGAGAGCCCGAGGAACAAAACCAGTGCCAAAGGAAGAAAACCAGAGCCCGAGGAAGAAAACCAGAGCCCGAGGAAGAAAACTAGAGATCTTGGAACAAAACCAGGTGCCGAGGAAGAAAAGGAGAGCCCGAGGAACAAAAACAGAGCCCGAGGAACAAAACCAAAGCCCGAAGAACAATATCAGAGCCCAAGGAACAAAAGGAAACCCCGAGGAAGAAAACCAGGGCCTGAGGAACAAAACTAGAGCTCGAGGAACAAACCCGGAGCCCGAGGAACACAACCAGAGCCCGAGGAACACAACCAGAGCCCGAGGAACAAAAACAGAGCCCGAGGAACAAAACTAGGGCCCGAAGAAGAAAAGGAGAGCTCGAGGAAGAAATCCAGAGCCCGAGCAACAAAACCAGAGCCCGAGGAAGAAAACCAGAGCCCAAGGAAGAAAACCAGAGCTCAAGGAACAAAACCAGAACCTGAGGAAAAAAATGAGAGTCCGAGGAAGAAAACGATAGTCCGAGGAACATAACCAGTGCCCAAGGAATAAAACCAGAGCTCGAGGAACAAAACCAGAGCCCAAGGACAAAAAGGAAGGCCTGAAGAACAAAACGGGGGCCATAGGAAGAAAACCAGAGCCCGTGGAATAAAAGCAGGGCCCGAGGAACCGAACCAGAAACCGAGGAACAAGTCCAGAGCCCGAGGAACAAAGCTAGCCCTCGAGGAACAAAACCAGAGCCCAAGGAACAAAACCAGAGCCCGAGGAAAATAACCAGAGCCTGAGGAACCAAGCCAGAGCCCGAGGAACAAAACCACCCCTCGAGGTAAAGAAACAGGGTCCGAGGAAGAAAACCAGAGCCCAAGGAACAAAACCAGAGCCCGAGGAAGAAAACCAGACCTCGATGAACAAAACCAGAGCCCGAGGAACAGAACCAGAGCCCGAGGAACACAACCAGAGCCCGAGGAAGAAAACCAGACCTCAATGAACAAAACCAGAGCCCGAGGAATAAAACCAGAGCTCAAGGAACAAAACCAGAACCCGAGGAACAAAACGAGAGTTCGAGGAAGAAAACGAGAGCCCGAGGAACAAAACCAGTGCCAAAGGAAGAAAACCAGAGCCCGAGGAAGAAAACCAGAGCCCGAGGAAGAAAACTAGAGCTCTTGGAACAAAACCAGGTGCCGAGGAAGAAAAGGAGAGCCCGAGGAACAAAAACAGAGCCCGAGGACAAAAACCAAAGCCCGAAGAACAATATCAGAGCCCAAGGAAAAAAAGGAAACCCCGAGGAAGAAAACCAGGGCCTGAGGAACAAAACTAGAGCTCGAGGAACAAACCCGGAGCCCGAGGAACACAACCAGTGCCCGAGGAACACAACCAGAGCCCGAGGAACAAAAACAGAGCCCGAGGAACAAAACTAGGGCCCGAAGAAGAAAAGGAGAGCTCGAGGAAGAAATCCAGAGCCCGAGCAACAAAATCAGAGCCTGAGGAAGAAAACCAGAGCCCAAGGAAGAAAACCAGAGCCCGGGGAAGAAAACCAGAGCCCGAGGAAGAAAACCAGAGCCCGAGGAAGAAAACCAGAGCTCAAGGAACAAAACCAGAACCCGAGGAAAAAAACGAGAGTCCGAGGAACAAAACCAGAGCCCAAGGACAAAAAGGAGGGCCTGAAGAACAAAACGAGGGCCATAGGAAGAAAACCAGAGCCCGTGGAATAAAACCAGGGCCCGAGGAACCGAACCAGAAACCGAGGAACAAATCCAGAGCCCGAGGAACAAAACTAGCCCTCGAGGAACAAAACCAGAGCCCGAGGAACAAAACCAGAGCCCGAGGAAAACAACCAGGGCCTGAGGAACCAAGCCAGAGCCCGAGGAAGAAAACCACCCCTCGAGGTAAAGAAACAGGGTCCGAGGAAGAAAACCAGAGCCCGAGGAACAAAACCAGAGCCTGAGGAACAAAACCAGAGCCCGAGGAAGAAAACAAGCCCTCGATGACCAAAACCAGAGCCTGAGGAACAGAACCAGAGCCCGAGGAACACAACCAGAGCCCGAGGAAGAAAACCAGACCTCGATGAACAAAACCAGAGCCCGAGGAATAAAACCAGAGCTCGAGGAACAAAACCAGAACCCGAGGAACAAAACGAGAGTTCGAGGAAGAAAACGAGAGCCCGAGGAACAAAACCAGTGCCAAAGGAAGAAAACCAGAGCCCGAGGAAGAAAACCAGAGCCCGAGGAATAAAACCAGAGCCGGAGGAAGAAAACTAGAGCTCTTGGAACAAAACCAGATGCCGAGGAAGAAAATGAGAGCCCGAGGAACAAAAACAGAGCCCGAGGACCAAAACCAAAGCCCGAAGAACAATATCAGAGCCCAAGGAACAAAAGGAAACCCCGAGGAAGAAAACCAGGGCCTGAGGAACAAAACTAGAGCTCGAGGAACAAACCCGGAGCCCGAGGAACACAACCAGAGCCCGAGGAAAAGAACCAGAGCCCGAGGAACAAAAACAGAGCCCGAGTAACAAAACTAGGGCCCAAAGAAGAAAAGGAGAGCTCGAGGAAGAAATCCAGAGCCCGAGAAACAAAACCAGAGCCTGAGGAAGAAAACCAGAGCCCGAGGAAGAAAACCAGCGCCCGAGGAAGAAAACCAGAGCCCGAGGAAGAAAACCAGACCTCAAGGAACAAAACCAGAACCCGAGGAAAAAAACGAGAGTCCGAGGAAGAAAACGAGAGCCCGAGGAACATAACCAGTGCCCAAGGAATAAAACCAGAGCTCGAGGTACAAAACCAGAGCCCAAGGACAAAAAGGAAGGCCTGAAGAACAAAACGAGGGCCATAGGAAGAAAACCAGAGCCCGTGGAATAAAACCAGAGCCCGAGGAACCGAACCAGAAACCGAGGAACAAGTCCAGAGCCCGAGGAACAAAACTAGCCCTCGAGGAACAAAACCAGAGCCCGAGGATCAAAACCAGAGCCCGAGGAAAACAACCAGGGCCTGAGGAACCAAGCCAGAGCCCGAGGAAGAAAACCACCCCTCGAGGTAAAGAAACAGGGTCCGAGGAAGAAAACCAGAGCCCAAGGAACAAAACCAGAGCCTGAGGAACAAAACCAGAGGCCGAGGAACACAACAAGAGCCCGAGGAAGAAAACCAGACCTCGATGAACAAAACCAGAGCCCGAGGAATAAAACCAGAGCTCAAGGAACAAAACCAGAACCCGAGGAACAAAACGAGAGTTCGAGGAAGAAAACGAGAGCCCGAGGAACAAAACCAGTGCCAAAGGAAGAAAACCAGTGCCCGAGGAAGAAAACCAGAGCGCGAGGAAGAAAACTGGAGCTCTTGGAACAAAACCAGGTGCCGAGGAAGAAAAGGAGAGCCCGAGGAACAAAAACAGAGCCCGAGGACCAAAACCAAAGCCCGAAGAACAATATCAGAGCCCAAGGAACAAAAGGAAACCCCGAGGAAGAAAACCAGGGCCTGAGGAACAAAACTAGAGCTCGAGGAACAAACCCGGAGCCCGAGGAACACAACCAGAGCCCGAGGAACACAACCAGAGCCCGAGGAACAAAAACAGAGCCCGAGAAACAAAACGAGGGCCCGAAGAAGAAAAGGAGAGCTCGAGGAAGAAATCCAGAGCCCGAGCAACAAAACCAGAGCCTGAGGAAGAAAACCAGAGCCCGAGGAAGAAAACCAGAGCCCGAGGAAGAAAACCAGAGCCCGAGGAAGAAAACCAGAGCTCAAGGAACAAAACCAGAACCCGAGGAACAAAACGAGAGTCCGAGGAAGAAAACGAGAGCCCGAGGAACATAACCAGTGCCCAAGGAATAAAACCAGAGCTCGAGGAACAAAACCAGAGCCCAAGGACAAAAAGGAAGGCCTGAAGAACAAAACGAGGGCCATAGGAAGAAAACCAGAGCCCGTGGAATAAAACCAGGGCCCGAGGAACCGAACCAGAAACCGAGGAACAAATCCAGAGACCGAGGAACAAAACTAGCCCTCGAGGAAGAAAACCAGAGCCCGAGGAACAAAACCAGAGCCCGAGGAAAACAACCAGGGCCTGAGGAACCAAGCCAGAGCCCGAGGAAGAAAACCACCCCTCGAGGTAAAGAAACAGAACCGAGGAACAAATCCAGAGCCCGAGGAACAAAACTAGCCCTCGAGGAACAAACCCGGAGCCCGAGGAACACAACCAGAGCCCGAGGAACAGAACTAGGGCCCGAAGAAGAAAAGGAAAGCTCGAGGAAGAAATCCAGAGCCCGAGCAACAAAACCAGAGCCTGAGGAAGAAAACCAGAGCCCGAGGAAGAAAACCAGAGCCCGAGGAAGAAAACCAGAGCCCAAGGAAGAAAACCAGAGCTCTTGGAACTAAACCAGATGCCGAGGAAGAAAAGGAGAGCCCGAGGAACAAAAACAGAGCCCTAGGAACAAAACCAAAGCCCGAAGAACAATATCAGAGCCCAAGGAACAAAAGGAAACCCCGAGGAAGAAAACCAGGGCCTGAGGAACAAAACTAGAGCTCGAGGAACAAACCCGGAGCCCGAGGAACACAAGCAGAGCCCGAGGAACAAAAACAGAGCCCGAGGAACAAAACTAGGGCCCGAAGAAGAAAAGGAGAGCTCGAGGAAGAAATCCAGAGCCCGAGCAACAAAACCAGAGCCTGAGGAAGAAAACCAGAGCCCGAGGAAGAAAACCAGAGCCCGAGGAAGAAAACCAGAGCCCGAGGAAGAAAACCAGAGGTCAAGGAACAAAACCAGAACCCGAGGAACAAAACGAGAGTTCGAGGAAGAAAACGAGAGCCCGAGGAACAAAACCAGTGCCAAAGGAAGAAAACCAGAGCCCGAGGAAGAAAACCAGAGCCCGAGGAAGAAAACTAGAGCTCTTGGAACAAAACCAGATGCCGAGGAAGAAAAGGAGAGCCCGAGGAACAAAAACAGAGCCCGAGGAACAAAACCAAAGCCCGAAGAACAATATCAGAGCCCAAGGAACAAAAGGAAACCCCGAGGAAGAAAACCAGGGCCTGAGGAACAAAACTAGAGCTCGAGGAACAAACCCGGAGCCCGAGGAACACAACCAGAGCCCGAGGAACAAAAACAGAGCCTGAGGAACAAAACTAGGGCCCGAAGAAGAAAAGGAGAGCTCGAGGAAGAAATCCAGAGCCCAAGGAAGAAAACCAGACCTCAAGGAACAAAACCAGAACCCGAGGAACAAAACGAGAGTCCGAGGAACAAAACCAGAGCCCGAGGAACATAACCAGTGCCCAAGGAATAAAACCAGAGCTCGAGGAACAAAACCAGAGCCCAAGGACAAAAAGGAAGGCCTGAAGAACAAAACGAGGGCCATAGGAAGAAAACCAGAGCCCGTGGAATAAAACCAGGGCCCGAGGAACCAAACCAGAAACCGAGGAACAAATCCAGAGCCTGAGGAAGAAAACCAGAGCCCGAGGAATAAAACCAGACCTCGATGAACAAAACCAGAGCACGAGGAACAGAACCAGAGCCCGAGGAACACAACCAGAGCCCGAGGAAGAAAACCAGACCTCGATGAACAAAACCGGAGCCCGAGGAATAAAACCAGAGCTCAAGGAACAAAACCAGAACCCGAGGAACAAAACGAGAGTTCGAGGAAGAAAACGAGAGCCCGAGGAACAAAACCAGTGCCAAAGGAAGAAAACCAGAGCCCGAGGAAGAAAACCAGAGCCCGAGGAAAAAACTAGAGATCTTGGAACAAAACCAGGTGCCGAGGAAGAAAAGGAGAGCCCGAGGAACAAAAACAGAGCCCGAGGAACAAAACCAAAGCCCGAAGAACAATATCAGAGCCCAAGGAACAAAAGGAAACCCCGAGGAAGAAAACCAGGGCCTGAGGAACAAAACTAGAGCTCGAGGAACAAACCCGGAGCCCGAGGAACACAACCAGAGCCCGAGGAACACAACCAGAGCCCGAGGAACAAAAACAGAGCCCGAGGAACAAAACTAGGGCCCGAAGAAGAAAAGGAGAGCTCGAGGAAGAAATCCAGAGCCCGAGCAACAAAACCAGAGCCTGAGGAAGAAAACCAGAGCCCGAGGAAGAAAACCAGAGCCCGAGGAAGAAAACCAGAGCTCAAGGAACAAAACCAGAACCCGAGGAACAAAACGAGAGTTCGAGGAAGAAAACGAGAGCCCGAGGAACAAAACCAGTGCCAAAGGAAGAAAACCAGAGCCCGAGGAAGAAAACCAGAGCCCGAGGAAGAAAACTAGAGCTCTTGGAACAAAACCAGGTGCCGAGGAAGAAAAGGAGAGCCCGAGGAACAAAAACAGAGCCCGAGGAACAAAACCAAAGCCCGAAGAACAATATCAGAGCCCAAGGAACAAAAGGAAACCCCGAGGAAGAAAACCAGGGCCTGAGGAACTGTCGTGGTTTAACCTGGCAGCAGCCAAATACCACGCAGCCGCTCGCTCAACCCCCCCGCCGGGTGGGATGGGGGAGAGAATCAGAAGGGTAAAAGTGAGAAAAACTCGTGGGTTGAGATAAAGACAGTTTAATAGGGAAAGCAAAAGCCGCGCACGCAAGCAAAGCAAAACAAGGAATTCATTCACCACTTCCCATCGGCAGGCAGGTGTTCAGCCATCGCCAGGAAAGCAGGGCTCCATCACGCGTAACGGTTACTTGGGAAGACACACGCCATCACTGCGAACGCCCCCCCTCCTTCTTCTTCACCCAGCCTTATATGCTGAGCATGACGTCATATGGTATGGAATAGCCTATTGGCCAGCTGGGCCAGCCACCCCGGCCACACTCCCTCCCAGCCCCCTGCACATCTGGCAGGGCATGGGAAGATGAAAAGTCCTTGACTAGCGTAAACAATACCTAGCAACAACCAAAACATCAGCGTGTCATCAACATTATTCTCACACTACATCCAAAACACAGCACTATACCAGTTAATAGGAAGAAAATCAACTCCATCCCAGCCAAAACCAGGACAGTATCCACCCCTTATTCCATACCATTTACATCATGCTCAGGTCCTACACTATCCAATACATTCTCATTACCCACCATCCCCCTTCCTATCCTTTGATATAATACACAGATATCATTCCCTTAGTCTATGGACCACCCCTGTAAAATATTCATAAAATATCCATAAATGTCCACAAAATGTCCACTGCGTTCATTTAGTCCATGACTTTGGGCTCCATCTGTTATGGTGGTCACTCAGGTCAGCAGAGGTGGTGAGTTGCATGGAGTTACTGGGCACCAAAGCCAGCTCAGGTCGGGTCACTGCTGCACTTGCGCTGCTTCTTGTAAAGTTTGTCCTCCGTTGGTTCAGGTGGTTCCTGCTATAGTAATTCCTATAACATGCAACTCAAATCATGGGTTACAACAATTTAAAGGTATATCCATTACAATCTCCACCCCTGGTCCCTTTGGGCCAGACCATAGGGTTTAACATTGCAATGAACTCCTCCCCTTGCCCCTGCTCCGGCTTGGATTTATCCACAGACTGCAGTCCCTTAGGGTGTACCTGCTCCAAGTGGAGCCTTACCTATGAGCCACAGTCTCTCCAGAGGTATACCTGCTGCGGCACAGACTTATCCACTGCCACAGTCGCTTCGAGGTGTACCAGTTCCAGTGTGACCTTCTCCATGGGCCACGGTCCCTTCAGAAGTAAACCTGCTCTAACATGGCCTTACCCATGGCTGCAATCTCTCCAGGGGGGTACCTCCCCTGTCATGGGCTTATCCACGGCCACACGCTTTGAGGTGCTCCAGCATGGCCTCATGCACAGCCACTGACACTTCAAGGTGTACCTGCTGCAGCATGGACTTATCCACAGCCACAGATGCTTCGAGGTGTACCTTCTCCAGCGTGGACTTATCCTTAGGCCACAATCCCTTCAGAGGTATACCTGCTGCGGCACAGACATAATCACGGCCACAGACGCTTCAAGATGTACCTGCTTGGGCATGGGCTTATCCACAGTCACAGACGCCTCGGGGTGTCCTGTCCCGCATGGACTCAGCCACAGGTCACAGTCCCTTCAATTCGAGTTCACGCTGCAGTTCCAGCCTGTCCAGCACAGCAGCACAGAAGCAGCAGCGATGCCCTGGCCATCTGCCAGCCCAGGCGCATCCCCATTGCTGTTATCAGAATGTTCCCAGGCACAGCACAGTAAGACGATAAGCAGTGCAGCAGTACAGCAAGCAGCGAGAGCAAAAAAAGCAGCCACTAACGAGCACAAGACTCCAATACACATTAAGGCAAGCAAGCCCCATGGCAAGCGCAAGAGCCTGCGAATTAATAGCTAAACAGCAGTAACAGCTATAAATTCAATCTAGCACATTCCAATCAAACCTGTCGTTATCTCGAACCCTTCGAGCCCCACGTTGGGCGCCAAAAAGGACTGTCGTGGTTTAACCTGGCAGCAGCCAAATACCACGCAGCCGCTCGCTCAACCCCCCCGCCGGGTGGGATGGGGGAGAGAATCAGAAGGGTAAAAGTGAGAAAAACTCGTGGGTTGAGATAAAGACAGTTTAATAGGGAAAGCAAAAGCCGCGCACGCAAGCAAAGCAAAACAAGGAATTCATTCACCACTTCCCATCGGCAGGCAGGTGTTCAGCCATCGCCAGGAAAGCAGGGCTCCATCACGCGTAACGGTTACTTGGGAAGACACACGCCATCACTGCGAACGCCCCCCCTCCTTCTTCTTCACCCAGCCTTATATGCTGAGCATGACGTCATATGGTATGGAATAGCCTATTGGCCAGCTGGGCCAGCCACCCCGGCCACACTCCCTCCCAGCCCCCTGCACATCTGGCAGGGCATGGGAAGATGAAAAGTCCTTGACTAGCGTAAACAATACCTAGCAACAACCAAAACATCAGCGTGTCATCAACATTATTCTCACACTACATCCAAAACACAGCACTATACCAGTTAATAGGAAGAAAATCAACTCCATCCCAGCCAAAACCAGGACAGGAACAAAACTAGAGCTCGAGGAACAAACCCGGAGCCCGAGGAACACAACCAGAGCCCGAGGAACAAAAACAGAGCCCGAGGAACAAAACTAGGGCCCGAAGAAGAAAAGGAGAGCTCGAGGAAGAAATCCAGAGCCTGAGCAACAAAACCAGAGCCTGAGGAAGAAAACCAGAGCCCGAGGAAGAATACCAGACCCCAAGGAAGAAAACCAGACCTCAAGGAACAAAACCAGAACCCGAGGAACAAAACGAGAGTCCGAGGAAGAAAACGAGAGCCCGAGGAACATAACCAGTGCCCAAGGAATAAAACCAGAGCTCGAGGAACAAAACCAGAGCCCAAGGACAAAAAGGAGGGCCTGAAGAACAAAACGAGGGCCATAGGAAGAAAACCAGAGCCCGTGGAATAAAACCAGGGCCCGAGGAACCGAACCAGAAACCGAGGAACAAATCCAGAGCCCGAGGAACAAAACTAGCCCTCGAGGAACAAAACCAGAGCCCGAGGAACAAAACCAGAGCCCAAGGAAAACAACCAGGGCCTGAGGAACCAAGCCAGAGCCCGAGGAAGAAAACCACCCCTCGAGGTAAAGAAACAGGGTCCGAGGAAGAAAACCAGAGCCCGAGGAACAAAACCAGAGCCTGAGGAAGAAAACCAGAGCCCGAGGAAGAAAACCAGACCTCGATGAACAAAACCAGAGCCCGAGGAATAAAACCAGATCTCAAGGAACAAAACCAGAACCCGAGGAACAAAACGAGAGTTCGAGGAAGAAAACGAGAGCCCGAGGAACAAAACCAGTGCCAAAGGAAGAAAACCAGAGCCCGAGGAAGAAAACCAGAGCCCAAGGAAGAAAACTAGAGCTCTTGGAACAAAACCAGGTGCCGAGGAAGAAAAGGAGAGCCCGAGGAACAAAAACAGAGCCCGAGGAACAAAACCAAAGCCCGAAGAACAATATCAGAGCCCAAGGAACAAAAGGAAACCCCGAGGAAGAAAACCAGGGCCTGAGGAACAAAACTAGAGCTCGAGGAACAAACCCGGAGCCCGAGGAACACAACCAGAGCCCGAGGAACACAATCAGAGCCCGAGGAACAAAAACAGAGCCCGAGGAACAAAACTAGGGCCCGAAGAAGAAAAGGAGAGCTCGAGGAAGAAATCCAGAGCCCGAGCAACAAAACCAGAGCCTGAGGAAGAAAACCAGAGCCCGAGGAAGAAAACCAGAGCCCGAGGAAGAAAACCAGAGCCCAAGGAAGAAAACCAGAGCTCAAGGAACAAAACCAGAACCTGAGGAAAAAAACGAGAGTCCGAGGAAGAAAACGAGAGTCCGAGGAACATAACCAGTGCCCAAGGAATAAAACCAGAGCTCGAGGAACAAAACCAGAGCCCAAGGACAAAAAGGAAGGCCTGAAGAACAAAACGGGGGCCATAGGAAGAAAACCAGAGCCCGTGGAATAAAACCAGGGCCCGAGGAACCGAACCAGAAACCGAGGAACAAGTCCAGAGCCCGAGGAACAAAACTAGCCCTCGAGGAACAAAACCAGAGCCCAAGGAACAAAACCAGAGCCCGAGGAAAATAACCAGAGCCTGAGGAACCAAGCCAGAGCCCGAGGAACAAAACCACCCCTCGAGGTAAAGAAACAGGGTTCGAGGAACAAAACCAGAGCCTGAGGAACAAAACCAGAGCCCGAGGAAGAAAACAAGCCCTCGATGAACAAAACCAGAGCACGAGGAACAGAACCAGAGCCCGAGGAACACAACCAGAGCCCGAGGAAGAAAACCAGACCTCGATGAACAAAACCAGAGCCCGAGGAATAAAAGCAGAGCTGAAGGAACAAAACCAGAACCCGAGGAACAAAACGAGAGTTCGAGGAAGCAAACGAGAGCCCGAGGAACAAAACCAGTGCCAAAGGAAGAAAACCAGAGCCCGAGGAAGAAAACCAGAGCCCGAGGAAGAAAACCAGAGCCCGAGGAAGAAAACTAGAGCTCTTGGAACAAAACCAGGTGCCGAGGAAGAAAAGGAGAGCCCGAGGAACAAAAACAGAGCCCGAGGACCAAAATCAAAGCCCGAAGAACAATATCAGAGCCCAAGGAACAAAAGGAAACCCCGAGGAAGAAAACCAGGGCCTGAGGAACAAAACTAGAGCTCGAGGAACAAACCCGGAGCCCGAGGAACACAACCAAAGCCCGAGGAACACAACCAGAGCCCGAGGAACAAAAACAGAGCCCGAGAAACAAAACTAGGGCCCGAAGAAGAAAAGGAGAGCTCGAGGAAGAAATCCAGAGCCCGAGCAACAAAACCAGAGCCTGAGGAAGAAAACCAGAGCTCAAGGAACACACACGCCATCACTGCGAACGCCCCCCCTCCTTCTTCTTCACCCAGCCTTATATGCTGAGCATGACGTCATATGGTTTGGAATAGCCTATTGGCCAGCTGGGCCAGCCACCCCGGCCACACTCCCTCCCAGCCCCCTGCACATCTGGCAGGGCATGGGAAGATGAAAAGTCCTTGACTAGCGTAAACAATACCTAGCAACAACCAAAACATCAGCGTGTCATCAACATTATTCTCACACTACATCCAAAACACAGCACTATACCAGTTAATAGGAAGAAAATCAACTCCATCCCAGCCAAAACCAGGACAGTATCCACCCCTTATTCCATACCATTTACATCATGCTCAGGTCCTACACTATCCAATACATTCTCATTACCCACCATCCCCCTTCCTATCCTTTGATATAATACACAGATATCATTCCCTTAGTCTATGGACCACCCCTGTAAAATATTCATAAAATATCCATAAATGTCCACAAAATGTCCACTGCGTTCATTTAGTCCATGACTTTGGGCTCCATCTGTTATGGTGGTCACTCAGGTCAGCAGAGGTGGTGAGTTGCATGGAGTTACTGGGCACCAAAGCCAGCTCAGGTCGGGTCACTGCTGCACTTGCGCTGCTTCTTGTAAAGTTTGTCCTCCGTTGGTTCAGGTGGTTCCTGCTATAGTAATTCCTATAACATGCAACTCAAATCATGGGTTACAACAATTTAAAGGTATATCCATTACAATCTCCACCCCTGGTCCCTTTGGGCCAGACCATAGGGTTTAACATTGCAATGAACTCCTCCCCTTGCCCCTGCTCCGGCTTGGATTTATCCACAGACTGCAGTCCCTTAGGGTGTACCTGCTCCAAGTGGAGCCTTACCTATGAGCCACAGTCTCTCCAGAGGTATACCTGCTGCGGCACAGACTTATCCACTGCCACAGTCGCTTCGAGGTGTACCAGTTCCAGTGTGACCTTCTCCATGGGCCACGGTCCCTTCAGAAGTAAACCTGCTCTAACATGGCCTTACCCATGGCTGCAATCTCTCCAGGGGGGTACCTCCCCTGTCATGGGCTTATCCACGGCCACACGCTTTGAGGTGCTCCAGCATGGCCTCATGCACAGCCACTGACACTTCAAGGTGTACCTGCTGCAGCATGGACTTATCCACAGCCACAGATGCTTCGAGGTGTACCTTCTCCAGCGTGGACTTATCCTTAGGCCACAATCCCTTCAGAGGTATACCTGCTGCGGCACAGACATAATCACGGCCACAGACGCTTCAAGATGTACCTGCTTGGGCATGGGCTTATCCACAGTCACAGACGCCTCGGGGTGTCCTGTCCCGCATGGACTCAGCCACAGGTCACAGTCCCTTCAATTCGAGTTCACGCTGCAGTTCCAGCCTGTCCAGCACAGCAGCACAGAAGCAGCAGCGATGCCCTGGCCATCTGCCAGCCCAGGCGCATCCCCATTGCTGTTATCAGAATGTTCCCAGGCACAGCACAGTAAGACGATAAGCAGTGCAGCAGTACAGCAAGCAGCGAGAGCAAAAAAAGCAGCCACTAACGAGCACAAGACTCCAATACACATTAAGGCAAGCAAGCCCCATGGCAAGCGCAAGAGCCTGCGAATTAATAGCTAAACAGCAGTAACAGCTATAAATTCAATCTAGCACATTCCAATCAAACCTGTCGTTATCTCGAACCCTTCGAGCCCCACGTTGGGCGCCAAAAAGGACTGTCGTGGTTTAACCTGGCAGCAGCCAAATACCACGCAGCCGCTCGCTCAACCCCCCCGCCGGGTGGGATGGGGGAGAGAATCAGAAGGGTAAAAGTGAGAAAAACTCGTGGGTTGAGATAAAGACAGTTTAATAGGGAAAGCAAAAGCCGCGCACGCAAGCAAAGCAAAACAAGGAATTCATTCACCACTTCCCATCGGCAGGCAGGTGTTCAGCCATCGCCAGGAAAGCAGGGCTCCATCACGCGTAACGGTTACTTGGGAAGACACACGCCATCACTGCGAACGCCCCCCCTCCTTCTTCTTCACCCAGCCTTATATGCTGAGCATGACGTCATATGGTATGGAATAGCCTATTGGCCAGCTGGGCCAGCCACCCCGGCCACACTCCCTCCCAGCCCCCTGCACATCTGGCAGGGCATGGGAAGATGAAAAGTCCTTGACTAGCGTAAACAATACCTAGCAACAACCAAAACATCAGCGTGTCATCAACATTATTCTCACACTACATCCAAAACACAGCACTATACCAGTTAATAGGAAGAAAATCAACTCCATCCCAGCCAAAACCAGGACAGGAACAAAACTAGAGCTCGAGGAACAAACCCGGAGCCCGAGGAACACAACCAGAGCCCGAGGAACAAAAACAGAGCCCGAGGAACAAAACTAGGGCCCGAAGAAGAAAAGGAGAGCTCGAGGAAGAAATCCAGAGCCTGAGCAACAAAACCAGAGCCTGAGGAAGAAAACCAGAGCCCGAGGAAGAATACCAGACCCCAAGGAAGAAAACCAGACCTCAAGGAACAAAACCAGAACCCGAGGAACAAAACGAGAGTCCGAGGAAGAAAACGAGAGCCCGAGGAACATAACCAGTGCCCAAGGAATAAAACCAGAGCTCGAGGAACAAAACCAGAGCCCAAGGACAAAAAGGAGGGCCTGAAGAACAAAACGAGGGCCATAGGAAGAAAACCAGAGCCCGTGGAATAAAACCAGGGCCCGAGGAACCGAACCAGAAACCGAGGAACAAATCCAGAGCCCGAGGAACAAAACTAGCCCTCGAGGAACAAAACCAGAGCCCGAGGAACAAAACCAGAGCCCGAGGAAAACAACCAGGGCCTGAGGAACCAAGCCAGAGCCCGAGGAAGAAAACCACCCCTCGAGGTAAAGAAACAGGGTCCGAGGAAGAAAACCAGAGCCCGAGGAAGAAAACCAGAGCCTGAGGAAGAAAACCAGAGCCCGAGGAAGAAAACCAGACCTCGATGAACAAAACCAGAGCCCGAGGAATAAAACCAGATCTCAAGGAACAAAACCAGAACCCGAGGAACAAAACGAGAGTTCGAGGAAGAAAACGAGAGCCCGAGGAACAAAACCAGTGCCAAAGGAAGAAAACCAGAGCCCGAGGAAGAAAACCAGAGCCCAAGGAAGAAAACTAGAGCTCTTGGAACAAAACCAGGTGCCGAGGAAGAAAAGGAGAGCCCGAGGAACAAAAACAGAGCCCGAGGAACAAAACCAAAGCCCGAAGAACAATATCAGAGCCCAAGGAACAAAAGGAAACCCCGAGGAAGAAAACCAGGGCCTGAGGAACAAAACTAGAGCTCGAGGAACAAACCCGGAGCCCGAGGAACACAACCAGAGCCCGAGGAACACAATCAGAGCCCGAGGAACAAAAACAGAGCCCGAGGAACAAAACTAGGGCCCGAAGAAGAAAAGGAGAGCTCGAGGAAGAAATCCAGAGCCCGAGCAACAAAACCAGAGCCTGAGGAAGAAAACCAGAGCCCGAGGAAGAAAACCAGAGCCCGAGGAAGAAAACCAGAGCCCAAGGAAGAAAACCAGAGCTCAAGGAACAAAACCAGAACCTGAGGAAAAAAACGAGAGTCCGAGGAAGAAAACGAGAGTCCGAGGAACATAACCAGTGCCCAAGGAATAAAACCAGAGCTCGAGGAACAAAACCAGAGCCCAAGGACAAAAAGGAAGGCCTGAAGAACAAAACGGGGGCCATAGGAAGAAAACCAGAGCCCGTGGAATAAAACCAGGGCCCGAGGAACCGAACCAGAAACCGAGGAACAAGTCCAGAGCCCGAGGAACAAAACTAGCCCTCGAGGAACAAAACCAGAGCCCAAGGAACAAAACCAGAGCCCGAGGAAAATAACCAGAGCCTGAGGAACCAAGCCAGAGCCCGAGGAACAAAACCACCCCTCGAGGTAAAGAAACAGGGTTCGAGGAACAAAACCAGAGCCTGAGGAACAAAACCAGAGCCCGAGGAAGAAAACAAGCCCTCGATGAACAAAACCAGAGCACGAGGAACAGAACCAGAGCCCGAGGAACACAACCAGAGCCCGAGGAAGAAAACCAGACCTCGATGAACAAAACCAGAGCCCGAGGAATAAAAGCAGAGCTGAAGGAACAAAACCAGAACCCGAGGAACAAAACGAGAGTTCGAGGAAGCAAACGAGAGCCCGAGGAACAAAACCAGTGCCAAAGGAAGAAAACCAGAGCCCGAGGAAGAAAACCAGAGCCCGAGGAAGAAAACCAGAGCCCGAGGAAGAAAACTAGAGCTCTTGGAACAAAACCAGGTGCCGAGGAAGAAAAGGAGAGCCCGAGGAACAAAAACAGAGCCCGAGGACCAAAACCAAAGCCCGAAGAACAATATCAGAGCCCAAGGAACAAAAGGAAACCCCGAGGAAGAAAACCAGGGCCTGAGGAACAAAACTAGAGCTCGAGGAACAAACCCGGAGCCCGAGGAACACAACCAAAGCCCGAGGAACACAACCAGAGCCCGAGGAACAAAAACAGAGCCCGAGAAACAAAACTAGGGCCCGAAGAAGAAAAGGAGAGCTCGAGGAAGAAATCCAGAGCCCGAGCAACAAAACCAGAGCCTGAGGAAGAAAACCAGAGCTCAAGGAACACACACGCCATCACTGCGAACGCCCCCCCTCCTTCTTCTTCACCCAGCCTTATATGCTGAGCATGACGTCATATGGTTTGGAATAGCCTATTGGCCAGCTGGGCCAGCCACCCCGGCCACACTCCCTCCCAGCCCCCTGCACATCTGGCAGGGCATGGGAAGATGAAAAGTCCTTGACTAGCGTAAACAATACCTAGCAACAACCAAAACATCAGCGTGTCATCAACATTATTCTCACACCACATCCAAAACACAGCACTATACCAGTTAATAGGAAGAAAATCAACTCCATCCCAGCCAAAACCAGGACAGTATCCACCCCTTATTCCATACCATTTACATCATGCTCAGGTCCTACACTATCCAATACATTCTCATTACCCACCATCCCCCTTCCTATCCTTTGATATAATACACAGATATCATTCCCTTAGTCTATGGACCACCCCTGTAAAATATTCATAAAATATCCATAAATGTCCACAAAATGTCCACTGCGTTCATTTAGTCCATGACTTTGGGCTCCATCTGTTATGGTGGTCACTCAGGTCAGCAGAGGTGGTGTGTTGCATGGAGTTACTGGGCACCAAAGCCAGCTCAGGTCGGGTCACTGCTGCACTTGCGCTGCTTCTTGTAAAGTTTGTCCTCCGTTGGTTCAGGTGGTTCCTGCTATAGTAATTCCTATAACATGCAACTCAAATCATGGGTTACAACAATTTAAAGGTATATCCATTACAATCTCCACCCCTGGTCCCTTTGGGCCAGACCATAGGGTTTAACATTGCAATGAACTCCTCCCCTTGCCCCTGCTCCGGCTTGGATTTATCCACAGACTGCAGTCCCTTAGGGTGTACCTGCTCCAAGTGGAGCCTTACCTATGAGCCACAGTCTCTCCAGAGGTATACCTGCTGCGGCACAGACTTATCCACTGCCACAGTCGCTTCGAGGTGTACCAGTTCCAGTGTGACCTTCTCCATGGGCCACAGTCCCTTCAGAAGTAAACCTGCTCTAACATGGCCTTACCCATGGCTGCAATCTCTCCAGGGGGGTACCTCCCCTGTCATGGGCTTATCCACGGCCACACGCTTTGAGGTGCTCCAGCATGGCCTCATGCACAGCCACTGACACTTCAAGGTGTACCTGCTGCAGCATGGACTTATCCACAGCCACAGATGCTTCGAGGTGTACCTTCTCCAGCGTGGACTTATCCTTAGGCCACAATCCCTTCAGAGGTATACCTGCTGCGGCACAGACATAATCACGGCCACAGACGCTTCAAGATGTACCTGCTTGGGCATGGGCTTATCCACAGTCACAGACGCCTCGGGGTGTCCTGTCCCGCATGGACTCAGCCACAGGTCACAGTCCCTTCAATTCGAGTTCACGCTGCAGTTCCAGCCTGTCCAGCACAGCAGCACAGAAGCAGCAGCGATGCCCTGGCCATCTGCCAGCCCAGGCGCATCCCCATTGCTGTTATCAGAATGTTCCCAGGCACAGCACAGTAAGACGATAAGCAGTGCAGCAGTACAGCAAGCAGCGAGAGCAAAAAAAGCAGCCACTAACGAGCACAAGACTCCAATACACATTAAGGCAAGCAAGCCCCATGGCAAGCGCAAGAGCCTGCGAATTAATAGCTAAACAGCAGTAACAGCTATAAATTCAATCTAGCACATTCCAATCAAACCTGTCGTTATCTCGAACCCTTCGAGCCCCACGTTGGGCGCCAAAAAGGACTGTCGTGGTTTAACCTGGCAGCAGCCAAATACCACGCAGCCGCTCGCTCAACCCCCCCGCCGGGTGGGATGGGGGAGAGAATCAGAAGGGTAAAAGTGAGAAAAACTCGTGGGTTGAGATAAAGACAGTTTAATAGGGAAAGCAAAAGCCGCGCACGCAAGCAAAGCAAAACAAGGAATTCATTCACCACTTCCCATCGGCAGGCAGGTGTTCAGCCATCGCCAGGAAAGCAGGGCTCCATCACGCGTAACGGTTACTTGGGAAGACACACGCCATCACTGCGAACGCCCCCCCTCCTTCTTCTTCACCCAGCCTTATATGCTGAGCATGACGTCATATGGTATGGAATAGCCTATTGGCCAGCTGGGCCAGCCACCCCGGCCACACTCCCTCCCAGCCCCCTGCACATCTGGCAGGGCATGGGAAGATGAAAAGTCCTTGACTAGCGTAAACAATACCTAGCAACAACCAAAACATCAGCGTGTCATCAACATTATTCTCACACTACACCCAAAACACAGCACTATACCAGTTAATAGGAAGAAAATCAACTCCATCCCAGCCAAAACCAGGACAGGAACAAAACTAGAGCTCGAGGAACAAACCCGGAGCCCGAGGAACACAACCAGAGCCCGAGGAACAAAAACAGAGCCCGAGGAACAAAACTAGGGGCCGAAGAAGAAAAAGAGAGCTCGAGGAAGAAATCCAGAGCCTGAGCAACAAAACCAGAGCCTGAGGAAGAAAACCAGAGCCCGAGGAAGAATACCAGACCCCAAGGAAGAAAACCAGACCTCAAGGAACAAAACCAGAACCCGAGGAACAAAACGAGAGTCCGAGGAAGAAAACGAGAGCCCGAGGAACATAACCAGTGCCCAAGGAATAAAACCAGAGCTCGAGGAACAAAACCAGAGCCCAAGGACAAAAAGGAGGGCCTGAAGAACAAAACGAGGGCCATAGGAAGAAAACCAGAGCCCGTGGAATAAAACCAGGGCCCGAGGAACCGAACCAGAAACCGAGGATCAAATCCAGAGCCCGAGGAACAAAACTAGCCCTCGAAGAACAAAACCAGAGCCCGAGGAACAAAACCAGAGCCCGAGGAAAACAACCAGGGCCTGAGGAACCAAGCCAGAGCCCGAGGAACAAAACCACCCCTCGAGGTAAAGAAACAGGGTCCGAGGAAGAAAACCAGAGCCCGAGGAACAAAACCAGAGCCTGAGGAAGAAAACCAGAGCCCGAGGAAGAAAACCAGACCTCGATGAACAAAACCAGAGCCCGAGGAATAAAACCAGATCTCGAGGAACAAAACCAGAACCCGAGGAACAAAACGAGAGTTCGAGGAAGAAAACGAGAGCCCGAGGAACAAAACCAGTGCCAAAGGAAGAAAACCAGAGCCCGAGGAAGAAAACCAGAGCCCGAGGAAGAAAACTAGAGCTCTTGGAACAAAACCAGGTGCCGAGGAAGAAAAGGAGAGCCCGAGGAACAAAAACAGAGCCCGAGGACCAAAACCAAAGCCCGAAGAACAATATCAGAGCCCAAGGAACAAAAGGAAACCCCGAGGAAGAAAACCAGGGCCTGAGGAACAAAACTAGAGCTCGAGGAACAAACCCGGAGCCCGAGGAACACAACCAGAGCCCGAGGAACACAACCAGAGCCCGAGGAACAAAAACAGAGCCCGAGGAACAAAACTAGGGCCCGAAGAAGAAAAGGAGAGCTCGAGGAAGAAATCCAGAGCCCGAGCAACAAAACCAGAGCCTGAGGAAGAAAACCAGAGCCCGAGGAAGAAAACCAGAGCCCGAGGAAGAAAACCAGAGCCCGAGGAAGAAAACCAGAGCTCAAGGAACAAAACCAGAACCCGAGGAAAAAAACGAGAGTCCGAGGAACAAAACCAGAGCCCAAGGACAAAAAGGAGGGCCTGAAGAACAAAACGAGGGCCATAGGAAGAAAACCAGAGCCCGTGGAATAAAACCAGGGCCCGAGGAACCGAACCAGAAACCGAGGAACAAGTCCAGAGCCCGAGGAACAAAACTAGCCCTCGAGGAAGAAAACCAGAGCCCGAGGAACAAAACCAGAGCCCGAGGAAAACAACCAGGGCCTGAGGAACCAAGCCAGAGCCCGAGGAAGAAAACCACCCCTCGAGGTAAAGAAACAGGGTCCGAGGAAGAAAACCAGAGCCCGAGGAACAAAACCAGAGCCTGAGGAACAAAACCAGAGCCCGAGGAAGAAAACAAGCCCTCGATGACCAAAACCAGAGCCTGAGGAACAGAACCAGAGCCCGAGGAACACAACCAGAGCCCGAGGAAGAAAACCAGACCTCGATGAACAAAACCAGAGCCCGAGGAATAAAACCAGAGCTCGAGGAACAAAACCAGAACCCGAGGAACAAAACGAGAGTTCGAGGAAGAAAACGAGAGCCCGAGGAACAAAACCAGTGCCAAAGGAAGAAAACCAGAGCCCGAGGAAGAAAACCAGAGCCCGAGGAAGAAAACCAGAGCCCGAGGAAGAAAACTAGAGCTCTTGGAACAAAACCAGATGCCGAGGAAGAAAAGGAGAGCCCGAGGAACAAAAACAGAGCCCGAGGACCAAAACCAAAGCCCGAAGAACAATATCAGAGCCCAAGGAACAAAAGGAAACCCCGAGGAAGAAAACCAGGGCCTGAGGAACAAAACTAGAGCTCGAGGAACAAACCCGGAGCCCGAGGAACACAACCAGAGCCCGAGGAAAAGAACCAGAGCCCGAGGAACAAAAACAGAGCCCGAGAAACAAAACTAGGGCCCGAAGAAGAAAAGGAGAGCTGGAGGAAGAAATCCAGAGCCCGAGCAACAAAACCAGAGCCTGAGGAAGAAAACCAGAGCCCGAGGAAGAAAACCAGAGCCCGAGGAAGAAAACCAGAGCCCGAGGAAGAAAACCAGACCTCCAGGAACAAAACCAGAACCCGAGGAAAAAAACGAGAGTCCGAGGAAGAAAACGAGAGCCCGAGGAACATAACCAGTGCCCAAGGAATAAAACCAGAGCTCGAGGTACAAAACCAGAGCCCAAGGACAAAAAGGAAGGCCTGAAGAACAAAACGAGGGCCATAGGAAGAAAACCAGAGCCCGTGGAATAAAACCAGAGCCCGAGGAACCGAACCAGAAACCAAGGAACAAGTCCAGAGCCCGAGGAACAAAACTAGCCCTCGAGGAACAAAACCAGAGCCCGAGGATCAAACCCAGAGCCCGAGGAAAACAACCAGGGCCTGAGGAACCAAGCCAGAGCCCGAGGAAGAAAACCACCCCTCGAGGTAAAGAAACAGGGTCCGAGGAAGAAAACCAGAGCCCAAGGAACAAAACCAGAGCCTGAGGAACAAAACCAGAGCCCGAGGAAGAAAACAAGCCCTCGATGAACAAAACCAGAACCCGAGGAACAAAACGAGAGTTCGAGGAAGAAAACGAGAGCCCGAGGAACAAAACCAGTGCCAAAGGAAGAAAACCAGAGCCCGAGGAAGAAAACCAGAGCCCGAGGAAGAAAACTAGAGCTCTTGGAACAAAACCAGGTGCCGAGGAAGAAAAGGAGAGCCCGAGGAACAAAAACAGAGCCCGAGGACCAAAACCAAAGCCCGAAGAACAATATCAGAGCCCAAGGAACAAAAGGAAACCCCGAGGAAGAAAACCAGGGCCTGAGGAACAAAACTAGAGCTCGAGGAACAAACCCGGAGCCCGAGGAACACAACCAGAGCCCGAGGAACACAACCAGAGCCCGAGGAACAAAAACAGAGCCCGAGGAACAAAACTAGGGCCCGAAGAAGAAAAGGAGAGTTCGAGGAAGAAATCCAGAGCCCGAGCAACAAAACCAGAGCCTGAGGAAGAAAACCAGAGCCCGAGGAAGAAAACCAGAGCCCGAGGAAGAAAACCAGAGCTCAAGGAACAAAACCAGAACCCGAGGAAAAAAACGAGAGTCCGAGGAAGAAAACGAGAGCCCGAGGAACATAACCAGTGCCCAAGGAATAAAACCAGAGCTCGAGGAACAAAACCAGAGCCCAAGGACAAAAAGGAAGGCCTGAAGAACAAAACGAGGGCCATAGGAAGAAAACCAGAGCCCGTGGAATAAAACCAGGGCCCGAGGAACCGAACCAGAAACCGAGGAACAAGTCCAGAGCCCGAGGAACAAAACTAGCCCTCGAGGAACAAAACCAGAGCCCGAGGATCAAAACCAGAGTCCGAGGAAAACAACCAGGGCCTGAGGAACCAAGCCAGAGCCCGAGGAACAAAACCACCCCTCGAGGTAAAGAAACAGGGTCCGAGGAAGAAAACCAGAGCCCGAGGAACAAAACCAGAGCCTGAGGAACAAAACCAGAGCCCGAGGAAGAAAACAAGCCCTCGATGAACAAAACCAGAGCCCGAGGAACAGAACCAGAGCCCGAGGAACACAACCAGAGCCCGAGGAAGAAAACCAGACCTCGATGAACAAAACCAGAGCCCGAGGAATAAAACCAGAGCTCGAGGAACAAAACCAGAACCCGAGGAACAAAACGAGAGTTCGAGGAAGAAAACGAGAGCCCGAGGAACAAAACCAGTGCCAAAGGAAGAAAACCAGAGCCCGAGGAAGAAAACCAGAGCCCGAGGAAGAAAACTAGAGCTCTTGGAACAAAACCAGATGCCGAGGAAGAAAAGGAGAGCCCGAGGAACAAAAACAGAGCCCGAGGACCAAAACCAAAGCCCGAAGAACAATATCAGAGCCCAAGGAACAAAAGGAAACCCCGAGGAAGAAAACCAGGGCCTGAGGAACAAAACTAGAGCTCGAGGAACAAACCCGGAGCCCGAGGAACACAACCAGAGCCCGAGGAAAAGAACCAGAGCCCGAGGAACCAAAACAGAGCCCGAGAAACAAAACTAGGGCCCAAAGAAGAAAAGGAGAGCTCGAGGAAGAAATCCAGAGCCCGAGCAACAAAACCAGAGCCTGAGGAAGAAAACCAGAGCTCAAGGAACAAAACCAGAACCCGAGGAAAAAAACGAGAGTCCGAGGAAGAAAACGAGAGCCCGAGGAACATAACCAGTGCCCAAGGAATAAAACCAGAGCTCGAGGAACAAAACCAGAGCCCAAGGACAAAAAGGAAGGCCTGAAGAACAAAACGAGGGACATAGGAAGAAAACCAGTGCCCGTGGCATAAAACCAGAGCCCGAGGAACCGAACCAGAAACCGAGGAACAAGTCCAGAGCCCGAGGAACAAAACTAGCCCTCGAGGAACAAAACCAGAGCCCGAGGAACAAAACCAGAGCCCGAGGAAAACAACCAGGGCCTGAGGAACCAAGCCAGAGCCCGAGGAACAAAACCACCCCTCGAGGTAAAGAAACAGGGTCCGAGGTAGAAAACCAGAGCCCAAGGAAAAAAACCAGAGCCTGAGGAACAAAACCAGAGCCCGAGGAAGAAAACCAGACCTCGATGAACAAAACCAGAGCCCGAGGAACAGAACCAGAGCCCGAGGAAGACAACCAGAGCCCGAGGAAGAAAACCAGACCTCAATGAACAAAACCAGAGCCCGAGGAATAAAACCTGAACTCAAGGAACAAAACCAGAACCTGAGGAAAAAAACGAGAGTCCGAGGAAGAAAACGAGAGCCCGAGGAACATAACCAGTGCCCAAGGAAGAAAACCAGAGCCCGAGGAAGAAAACCAGAGCCCGAGGAAGAAAACTAGAGCTCTTGGAACAAAACCAGGTGCCGAGGAAGAAAAGGAGAGCCCGAGGAACAAAAACAGAGCCCGAGGAACAAAACCAAAGCCCGAAGAACAATATCAGAGCCCAAGGAACAAAAGGAAACCCCGAGGAAGAAAACCAGGGCCTGAGGAACAAAACTAGAGCTCGAGGAACAAACCCGGAGCCCGAGGAACACAACCAGAGCCCGAGGAACACAACCAGAGCCCGAGGAACAAAAACAGAGCCCGAGAAACAAAACTAGGGCCCAAAGAAGAAAAGGAGAGCTCGAGGAAGAAATCCAGAGCCCGAGCAACAAAACCAGAGCCTGAGGAAGAAAACCAGAGCCCGAGGAAGAAAACCAGAGCCCGAGGAAGAAAACCAGAGCCCGAGGAAGAAAACCAGAGCTCAAGGAACAAAACCAGAACCCGAGGAAAAAAACGAGAGTCCGAGGAAGAAAACGAGAGCCCGAGGAACATAACCAGTGCCCAAGGAATAAAACCAGAGCTCGAGGAACAAAACCAGAGCCCAAGGACAAAAAGGAAGGCCTGAAGAACAAAACGAGGGCCATAGGAAGAAAACCAGAGCCCGTGGAATAAAACCAGGGCCCGAGGAACCGAACCAGAAACCGAGGAACAAATCCAGAGACCGAGGAACAAAACTAGCCCTCGAGGAACAAAACCAGAGCCCGAGGAACAAAACCAGAGCCCGAGGAAAACAACCAGGGCCTGAGGAACCAAGCCAGAGCCCGAGGAACAAAACCACCCCTCGAGGTAAAGAAACAGGGTCCGAGGAAGAAAACCAGAGCCCAAGGAACAAAACCAGAGCCTGAGGAACAAAACCAGAGCTCGAGGAAGAAAACCAGACCTCGATGAACAAAACCAGAGCCCGAGGAACAGAACCAGAGCCCGAGGAACACAACCAGAGCCCGAGGAAGAAAACCAGACCTCAATGAACAAAACCAGAGCCCGAGGAATAAAAACTGAACTCAAGGAACAAAACCAGAACCCGAGGAACAAAACGAGAGTTCGAGGAAGAAAACGAGAGCCCGAGGAACAAAACCAGTGCCAAAGGAAGAAAACCAGAGCCCGAGGAAGAAAACCAGAGCCCGAGGAAGAAATCTAGAGCTCTTGGAACAAAACCAGGTGCCGAGGAAGAAAAGGAGAGCCCGAGGAACAAAAACAGAGCCCGAGGAACAAAACCAAAGCCCGAAGAACAATATTAGAGCCCAAGGAACAAAAGGAAACCCCGAGGAAGAAAACCAGGGCCTGAGGAACAAAACTAGAGCTCGAGGAACAAACCCGGAGCCCGAGGAACACAACCAGAGCCCGAGGAACAGAACCAGAGCCCGAGGAACAAAAACAGAGCCCGAGAAACAAAACTAGGGCCCAAAGAAGAAAAGGAGAGCTCGAGGAAGAAATCCAGAGCCCGAGGAAGAAAACCAGAGCCCGAGGAAGAAAACCAGAACCCGAGGAACAAAACCAGAACCCGAGGAAAAAAACGAGAGTCCGAGGAAGAAAACGAGAGTCCGAGGGACATAACCAGTGCCCAAGGAATAAAACCAGAGCTCGAGGAACAAAACCAGAGCCCAAGGACAAAAAGGAGGGCCTGAAGAACAAAACGAGGGCCATAGGAAGAAAACCAGAGCCCGTGGAATAAAACCAGGGCCCGAGGAACCGAACCAGAAACCGAGGAAAAAATCCAGAGCTCGAGGAACAAAACTAGCCCTCGAGGAACAAAACCAGAGCCCGAGGAACAAAACCAGAGCCCGAGGAAAACAACCAGGGCCTGAGGAACCAAGCCAGAGCCCGAGGAACAAAACCACCCCTCGAGGTAAAGAAACAGGGTCCGAGGAAGAAAACCAGAGCCCAAGGAACAAAACCAGAGCCTGAGGAACAAAACCAGAGCCCGAGGAAGAAAACCAGACCTCGATGAAGAAAACCAGAGCCCGAGGAACAGAACCAGAGCCCGAGGAACACAACCAGAGCCCGAGGAAGAAAACCAGACCTCGATGAACAAAACCAGAGCCCGAGGAATAAAACCTGAGCTCAAGGAACAAAACCAGAACCCGAGGAACAAAACGAGAGTTTGAGGAAGAAAACGAGAGCCCGAGGAACAAAACCAGTGCCAAAGGAAGAAAACCAGAGCCCGAGGAAGAAAACCAGAGCCCGAGGAAGAAAACTAGAGCTCTTGGAACAAAACCAGGTGCCGAGGAAGAAAAGGAGAGCCCGAGGAACAAAAACAGAGCCCGAGGAACAAAACCAAAGCCCGAAGAACAATATCAGAGCCCAAGGAACAAAAGGAAACCCCGAGGAAGAAAACCAGGGCCTGAGGAACAAAACTAGAGCTCGAGGAACAAACCCGGAGCCCGAGGAACACAACCAGAGCCCGAGGAACACAACCAGAGCCCGAGGAACAAAACCAGAACCCGAGGAAAAAAACGAGAGTCCGAGGAAGAAAACGAGAGCCCGAGGAACATAACCAGTGCCCAAGGAATAAAACCAGAGCTCGAGGAACAAAACCAGAGCCCAAGGACAAAAAGGAAGGCCTGAAGAACAAAACGAGGGCCATAGGAAGAAAACCAGAGCCCGTGGAATAAAACCAGGGCCCGAGGAACCGAACCAGAAACTGAGGAACAAGTCCAGAGCCCGAGGAACAAAACTAGCCCTCGAGGAACAAAACCAGAGCCCAAGGAACAAAACCAGAGCCCGAGGAAAACAACCAGGGCCTGAGGAACCAAGCCAGAGCCCGAGGAACAAAACCACCCCTCGAGGTAAAGAAACAGGGTCCGAGGAAGAAAACCAGAGCCCAAGGAACAAAACCAGAGCCTGAGGAACAAAACCAGAGCCCGAGGAAGAAAACCAGACCTCGATGAAGAAAACCAGAGCCCGAGGAACAGAACCAGAGCCCGAGGAACACAACCAGAGCCCGAGGAAGAAAACCAGACCTCGATGAACAAAACCAGAGCCCGAGGAATAAAACCAGAGATCAAGGAACAAAACCAGAACCCGAGGAACAAAACGAGAGTTTGAGGAAGAAAACGAGAGCCCGAGGAACAAAACCAGTGCCAAAGGAAGAAAACCAGAGCCCGAGGAAGAAAACCAGAGCCCGAGGAAGAAAACTAGAGCTCTTGGAACAAAACCAGGTGCCGAGGAAGAAAAGGAGAGCCCGAGGAACAAAAACAGAGCCCAAGGAACAAAACCAAAGCCCGAAGAACAATATCAGAGCCCAAGGAACAAAAGGAAACCCCGAGGAAGAAAACCAGGGCCTGAGGAACAAAACTAGAGCTCGAGGAACAAACCCGGAGCCCGAGGAACACAACCAGAGCCCGAGGAACAGAACCAGAGCCCGAGGAACAAAAACAGAGCCCGAGAAACAAAACGAGGGCCCGAAGAAGAAAAGGAGAGCTCGAGGAAGAAATCCAGAGCCCGAGCAACAAAACCAGAGCCTGAGGAAGAAAACCAGAGCCCGAGGAAGAAAACCAGAGCCCGAGGAAGAAAACCAGAGCCCGAGGAAGAAAACCAGAGCTCAAGGAACAAAACCAGAACCCGAGGAACAAAACGAGAGTCCGAGGAAGAAAACGAGAGCCCGAGGAACATAACCAGTGCCCAAGGAATAAAACCAGAGCTCGAGGAACAAAACCAGAGCCCAAGGACAAAAAGGAAGGCCTGAAGAACAAAACGAGGGCCATAGGAAGAAAACCAGAGCCCGTGGAATAAAACCAGGGCCCGAGGAACCGAACCAGAAACGGAGGAACAAGTCCAGAGCCCGAGGAACAAAACTAGCCCTCGAGGAACAAAACCAGAGCCCAAGGAACAAAACCAGAGCCCGAGGAAAACAACCAGGGCCTGAGGAACCAAGCCAGAGCCCGAGGAAGAAAACCACCCCTCGAGGTAAAGAAACAGGGTCCGAGGAAGAAAACCAGAGCCCGAGGAAGAAAACCAGAGCCTGAGGAAGAAAACCAGAGCCCGAGGAATAAAACCACACCTCGATGAACAAAACCAGAGCCCGAGGAACAGAACCAGAGCCCGAGGAACAGAACCAGAGCCCGAGGAAGAAAACCAGACCTCGATGAACAAAACCAGAGCCCGAGGAATAAAACCAGAGCTCAAGGAACAAAACAAGAACCCGAGGAACAAAACGACAGTTCGAGGAAGAAAACGATAGCCCGAGAAACAAAACTAGGGCCCAAAGAAGAAAAGGAGAGCTCGAGGAAGAAATCCAGAGCCCGAGCAACAAAACCAGAGCCTGAGGAAGAAAACCAGAGCTCAAGGAACAAAACCAGAACCCGAGGAAAAAAACGAGAGTCCGAGGAAGAAAACGAGAGCCCGAGGAACATAACCAGTGCCCAAGGAATAAAACCAGAGCTCGAGGAACAAAACCAGAGCCCAAGGACAAAAAGGAAGGCCTGAAGAACAAAACGAGGGACATAGGAAGAAAACCAGTGCCCGTGGAATAAAACCAGAGCCCGAGGAACCGAACCAGAAACCGAGGAACAAGTCCAGAGCCCGAGGAACAAAACTAGCCCTCGAGGAACAAAACCAGAGCCCGAGGAACAAAACCAGAGCCCGAGGAAAACAACCAGGGCCTGAGGAACCAAGCCAGAGCCCGAGGAACAAAACCACCCCTCGAGGTAAAGAAACAGGGTCCGAGGTAGAAAGCCAGAGCCCAAGAAAAAAAACCAGAGCCTGAGGAACAAAACCAGAGCCCGAGGAAGAAAACCAGACCTCGATGAACAAAACCAGAGCCCGAGGAACAGAACCAGAGCCCGAGGAAGACAACCAGAGCCCGAGGAAGAAAACCAGACCTCAATGAACAAAACCAGAGCCCGAGGAATAAAACCTGAACTCAAGGAACAAAACCAGAACCCGAGGAAAAAAACGAGAGTCCGAGGAAGAAAACGAGAGCCCGAGGAACATAACCAGTGCCCAAGGAAGAAAACCAGAGCCCGAGGAAGAAAACCAGAGCCCGAGGAAGAAAACTAGAGCTCTTGGAACAAAACCAGGTGCCGAGGAAGAAAAGGAGAGCCCGAGGAACAAAAACAGAGCCCGAGGAACAAAACCAAAGCCCGAAGAACAATATCAGAGCCCAAGGAACAAAAGGAAACCCCGAGGAAGAAAACCAGGGCCTGAGGAACAAAACTAGAGCTCGAGGAACAAACCCGGAGCCCGAGGAACACAACCAGAGCCCGAGGAACACAACCAGAGCCAGAGGAACAAAAACAGAGCCCGAGAAACAAAACTAGGGCCCAAAGAAGAAAAGGAGAGCTCGAGGAAGAAATCCAGAGCCCGAGCAACAAAACCAGAGCCTGAGGAAGAAAACCAGAGCCCGAGGAAGAAAACCAGAGCCCGAGGAAGAAAACCAGAGCCCGAGGAAGAAAACCAGAGCTCAAGGAACAAAACCAGAACCCGAGGAAAAAAACGAGAGTCCGAGGAAGAAAACGAGAGCCCGAGGAACATAACCAGTGCCCAAGGAATAAAACCAGAGCTCGAGGAACAAAACCAGAGCCCAAGGACAAAAAGGAAGGCCTGAAGAACAAAACGAGGGCCATAGGAAGAAAACCAGAGCCCGTGGAATAAAACCAGGGCCCGAGGAACCGAACCAGAAACCGAGGAACAAATCCAGAGACCGAGGAACAAAACTAGCCCTCGAGGAACAAAACCAGAGCCCGAGGAACAAAACGAGAGTTCGAGGAAGAAAACGAGAGCCCGAGGAACAAAACCAGTGCCAAAGGAAGAAAACCAGAGCCCGAGGAAGAAAACCAGAGCCCGAGGAAGAAATCTAGAGCTCTTGGAACAAAACCAGGTGCCGAGGAAGAAAAGGAGAGCCCGAGGAACAAAAACAGAGCCCGAGGAACAAAACCAAAGCCCGAAGAACAATATTAGAGCCCAAGGAACAAAAGGAAACCCCGAGGAAGAAAACCAGGGCCTGAGGAACAAAACTAGAGCTCGAGGAACAAACCCGGAGCCCGAGGAACACAACCAGAGCCCGAGGAACAGAACCAGAGCCCGAGGAACAAAAACAGAGCCCGAGAAACAAAACTAGGGCCCAAAGAAGAAAAGGAGAGCTCGAGGAAGAAATCCAGAGCCCGAGGAAGAAAACCAGAGCCCGAGGAAGAAAACCAGAACCCGAGGAACAAAACCAGAACCCGAGGAAAAAAACGAGAGTCCGAGGAAGAAAACGAGAGTCCGAGGGACATAACCAGTGCCCAAGGAATAAAACCAGAGCTCGAGGAACAAAACCAGAGCCCAAGGACAAAAAGGAGGGCCTGAAGAACAAAACGAGGGCCATAGGAAGAAAACCAGAGCCCGTGGAATAAAACCAGGGCCCGAGGAACCGAACCAGAAACCGAGGAAAAAATCCAGAGCTCGAGGAACAAAACTAGCCCTCGAGGAACAAAACCAGAGCCCGAGGAACAAAACCAGAGCCCGAGGAAAACAACCAGGGCCTGAGGAACCAAGCCAGAGCCCGAGGAACAAAACCACCCCACGAGGTAAAGAAACTGGGTCCGAGGAAGAAAACCAGAGCCCGAGGAACAAAACCAGAGCCTGAGGAACAAAACCAGAGCCCGAGGAAGAAAACAAGCCCTCGATGAACAAAACCAGAGCCTGAGGAACAGAACCAGAGCCCGAGGAACACAACCAGAGCCCGAGGAAGAAAACCAGACCTCGATGAACAAAACCAGAGCCCAAGGAATAAAACGAGAGCTCGAGGAACAAAACCAGAACCCGAGGAACAAAACGAGAGTTCGAGGAAAAAAACGAGAGCCCGAGGAACAAAACCAGTGCCAAAGGAAGAAAACCAGAGCCCGAGGAAGAAAACCAGAGCCCGAGGAAGAAAACCAGAGCCCGAGGAAGAAAACTAGAGCTCTTGGAACAAAACCAGATGCCGAGGAAGAAAAGGAGAGCCCGAGGAACAAAAACAGAGCCCGAGGACCAAAACCAAAGCCCGAAGAACAATATCAGAGCCCAAGGAACAAAAGGAAACCCCGAGGAAGAAAACCAGGGCCTGAGGAACAAAACTAGAGCTCGAGGAACAAACCCGGAGCCCGAGGAACACAACCAGAGCCCGAGGAAGAAAACCAGAGCCCGAGGAAGAAAACCAGAGCTCAAGGAACAAAACCAGAACCCGAGGAAAAAAACGAGAGTCCGAGGAAGAAAACGAGAGCCCGAGGAACATAACCAGTGCCCAAGGAATAAAACCAGAGCTCGAGGAACAAAACCAGAGCCCAAGGACAAAAAGGAAGGCCTGAAGAACAAAACGAGGGCCATAGGAAGAAAACCAGAGCCCGTGGAATAAAACCAGGGCCCGAGGAACCGAACCAGAAACCGAGGAACAAGTCCAGAGCCCGAGGAACAAAACTAGCCCTCGAGGAACAAAACCAGAGCCCAATGAACAAAACCAGAGCCCGAGGAAAACAACCAGGGCCTGAGGAACCAAGCCAGAGCCCGAGGAACAAAACCACCCCTCGAGGTAAAGAAACAGGGTCCGAGGAAGAAAACCAGAGCCCAAGGAACAAAACCAGAGCCTGAGGAAAAAAACCAGAGCCCGAGGAAGAAAACCAGACCTCGATGAAGAAAACCAGAGCCCGAGGAACAGAACCAGAGCCCGAGGAACACAACCAGAGCCCGAGGAAGAAAACCAGACCTCGATGAACAAAACCAGAGCCCGAGGAATAAAACCTGAGCTCAAGGAACAAAACCAGAACCCGAGGAACAAAACGAGAGTTTGAGGAAGAAAACGAGAGCCCGAGGAACAAAACCAGTGCCAAAGGAAGAAAACCAGAGCCCGAGGAAGAAAACCAGAGCCCGAGGAAGAAAACTAGAGCTCTTGGAACAAAACCAGGTGCCGAGGAAGAAAAGGAGAGCCCGAGGAACAAAAACAGAGCCCGAGGAACAAAACCAAAGCCCGAAGAACAATATCAGAGCCCAAGGAACAAAAGGAAACCCCGAGGAAGAAAACCAGGGCCTGAGGAACAAAACTAGAGCTCGAGGAACAAACCCGGAGCCCGAGGAACACAACGAGAGCCCGAGGAACACAACCAGAGCCCGAGGAACAAAAACAGAGCCCGAGGAACAAAACTAGGGCCCGAAGAAGAAAAGGAGAGCTCGAGGAAGAAATCCAGAGCCCGAGCAACAAAACCAGAGCCTGAGGAAGAAAACCAGAGCCCGAGGAAGAAAACCAGAGCCCGAGGAAGAAAACCAGAGCCCGAGGAAGAAAACCAGAGCTCAAGGAACAAAACCAGAACCCGAGGAAAAAAACGAGAGTCCGAGGAAGAAAACGAGAGCCCGAGGAACATAACCAGTGCCCAAGGAATAAAACCAGAGCTCGAGGAACAAAACCAGAGCCCAAGGACAAAAAGGAAGGCCTGAAGAACAAAACGAGGGCCATAGGAAGAAAACCAGAGCCCGTGGAATAAAACCAGGGCCCGAGGAACCGAACCAGAAACCGAGGAACAAGTCCAGAGCCCGAGGAACAAAACTAGCCCTCGAGGAACAAAACCAGAGCCCAAGGAACAAAACCAGAGCCCGAGGAAAACAACCAGGGCCTGAGGAACCAAGCCAGAGCCCGAGGAACAAAACCACCCCTCGAGGTAAAGAAACGCCCAAGGAACAAAAGGAAACCCCGAGGAAGAAAACCACGGCCTGAGGAACAAAACTAGAGCTCGAGGAACAAACCCGGAGCCCGAGGAACACAACCAGAGCCCGAGGAACACAACCAGAGCCCGAGGAACAAAACCAGAACCCGAGGAAAAAAACGAGAGTCCGAGGAAGAAAACGAGAGCCCGAGGAACATAACCAGTGCCCAAGGAATAAAACCAGAGCTCGAGGAACAAAACCAGAGCCCAAGGACAAAAAGGAAGGCCTGAAGAACAAAACGAGGGCCATAGGAAGAAAACCAGAGCCCGTGGAATAAAACCAGGGCCCGAGGAACCGAACCAGAAACTGAGGAACAAGTCCAGAGCCCGAGGAACAAAACTAGCCCTCGAGGAACAAAACCAGAGCCCAAGGAACAAAACCAGAGCCCGAGGAAAACAACCAGGGCCTGAGGAACCAAGCCAGAGCCCGAGGAAGAAAACCACCCCTCGAGGTAAAGAAACAGGGTCCGAGGAAGAAAACCAGAGCCCAAGGAACAAAACCAGAGCCTGAGGAACAAAACCAGAGCCCGAGGAAGAAAACCAGACCTCGATGAAGAAAACCAGAGCCCGAGGAACAGAACCAGAGCCCGAGGAACACAACCAGAGCCCGAGGAAGAAAACCAGACCTCGATGAACAAAACCAGAGCTCGAGGAACAAAACCAGAGCCCAAGGACAAAAAGGAAGGCCTGAAGAACAAAACGAGGGCCATAGGAAGAAAACCAGAGCCCGTGGAATAAAACCAGGGCCCGAGGAACCGAACCAGAAACCGAGGAACAAGTCCAGAGCCCGAGGAACAAAACTAGCCCTCGAGGAACAAAACCAGAGCCCAAGGAACAAAACCAGAGCCCGAGGAAAACAACCAGGGCCTGAGGAACCAAGCCAGAGCCCGAGGAACAAAACCACCCCTCGAGGTAAAGAAACAGGGTCCGAGGAAGAAAACCAGAGCCCAAGGAACAAAACCAGAGCCTGAGGAACAAAACCAGAGCCCGAGGAAGAAAACCAGACCTCGATGAAGAAAACCAGAGCCCGAGGAACAGAACCAGAGCCCGAGGAACACAACCAGAGCCCGAGGAAGAAAACCAGACCTCGATGAACAAAACCAGAGCCCGAGGAATAAAACCAGAGCTCAAGGAACAAAACCAGAACCCGAGGAACAAAACGAGAGTTTGAGGAAGAAAACGAGAGCCCGAGGAACAAAACCAGTGCCAAAGGAAGAAAACCAGAGCCCGAGGAAGAAAACCAGAGCCCGAGGAAGAAAACTAGAGCTCTTGGAACAAAACCAGGTGCCGAGGAAGAAAAGGAGAGCCCGAGGAACAAAAACAGAGCCCGAGGAACAAAACCAAAGCCCGAAGAACAATATCAGAGCCCAAGGAACAAAAGGAAACCCCGAGGAAGAAAACCACGGCCTGAGGAACAAAACTAGAGCTCGAGGAACAAACCCGGAGCCCGAGGAACACAACCAGAGCCCGAGGAACACAACCAGAGCCCGAGGAACAAAACCAGAACCCGAGGAAAAAAACGAGAGTCCGAGGAAGAAAACGAGAGCCCGAGGAACATAACCAGTGCCCAAGGAATAAAACCAGAGCTCGAGGAACAAAACCAGAGCCCAAGGACAAAAAGGAAGGCCTGAAGAACAAAACGAGGGCCATAGGAAGAAAACCAGAGCCCGTGGAATAAAACCAGGGCCCGAGGAACCGAACCAGAAACTGAGGAACAAGTCCAGAGCCCGAGGAACAAAACTAGCCCTCGAGGAACAAAACCAGAGCCCAAGGAACAAAACCAGAGCCCGAGGAAAACAACCAGGGCCTGAGGAACCAAGCCAGAGCCCGAGGAAGAAAACCACCCCTCGAGGTAAAGAAACAGGGTCCGAGGAAGAAAACCAGAGCCCAAGGAACAAAACCAGAGCCTGAGGAACAAAACCAGAGCCCGAGGAAGAAAACCAGACCTCGATGAAGAAAACCAGAGCCCGAGGAACAGAACCAGAGCCCGAGGAACACAACCAGAGCCCGAGGAAGAAAACCAGACCTCGATGAACAAAACCAGAGCCCGAGGAATAAAACCAGAGCTCAAGGAACAAAACCAGAACCCGAGGAACAAAACGAGAGTTTGAGGAAGAAAACGAGAGCCCGAGGAACAAAACCAGTGCCAAAGGAAGAAAACCAGAGCCCGAGGAAGAAAACCAGAGCCCGAGGAAGAAAACTAGAGCTCTTGGAACAAAACCAGGTGCCGAGGAAGAAAAGGAGAGCCCGAGGAACAAAAACAGAGCCCGAGGAACAAAACCAAAGCCCGAAGAACAATATCAGAGCCCAAGGAACAAAAGGAAACCCCGAGGAAGAAAACCAGGGCCTGAGGAACAAAACTAGAGCTCGAGGAACAAACCCGGAGCCCGAGGAACACAACGAGAGCCCGAGGAACACAACCAGAGCCCGAGGAACAAAAACAGAGCCCGAGGAACAAAACTAGGGCCCGAAGAAGAAAAGGAGAGCTCGAGGAAGAAATCCAGAGCCCGAGCAACAAAACCAGAGCCTGAGGAAGAAAACCAGAGCCCGAGGAAGAAAACCAGAGCCCGAGGAAGAAAACCAGAGCCCGAGGAAGAAAACCAGAGCTCAAGGAACAAAACCAGAACCCGAGGAAAAAAACGAGAGTCCGAGGAAGAAAACGAGAGCCTGAGGAACATAACCAGTGCCCAAGGAATAAAACCAGAGCTCGAGGAACAAAACCAGAGCCCAAGGACAAAAAGGAAGGCCTGAAGAACAAAACGAGGGCCATAGGAAGAAAACCAGAGCCCGTGGAATAAAACCAGGGCCCGAGGAACCGAACCAGAAACCGAGGAACAAGTCCAGAGCCCGAGGAACAAAACTAGCCCTCGAGGAACAAAACCAGAGCCCAAGGAACAAAACCAGAGCCCGAGGAAAACAACCAGGGCCTGAGGAACCAAGCCAGAGCCCGAGGAACAAAACCACCCCTCGAGGTAAAGAAACAGGGTCCGAGGAAGAAAACCAGAGCCCAAGGAACAAAACCAGAGCCTGAGGAACAAAACCAGAGCCCGAGGAAGAAAACCAGACCTCGATGAAGAAAACCAGAGCCCGAGGAACAGAACCAGAGCCCGAGGAACACAACCAGAGCCCGAGGAAGAAAACCAGACCTCGATGAACAAAACCAGAGCCCGAGGAATAAAACCTGAGCTCAAGGAACAAAACCAGAACCCGAGGAACAAAACGAGAGTTTGAGGAAGAAAACGAGAGCCCGAGGAACAAAACCAGTGCCAAAGGAAGAAAACCAGAGCCCGAGGAAGAAAACCAGAGCCCGAGGAAGAAAACTAGAGCTCTTGGAACAAAACCAGGTGCCGAGGAAGAAAAGGAGAGCCCGAGGAACAAAAACAGAGCCCGAGGAACAAAACCAAAGCCCGAAGAACAATATCAGAGCCCAAGGAACAAAAGGAAACCCCGAGGAAGAAAACCACGGCCTGAGGAACAAAACTAGAGCTCGAGGAACAAACCCGGAGCCCGAGGAACACAACCAGAGCCCGAGGAACACAACCAGAGCCCGAGGAACAAAACCAGAACCCGAGGAAAAAAACGAGAGTCCGAGGAAGAAAACGAGAGCCCGAGGAACATAACCAGTGCCCAAGGAATAAAACCAGAGCTCGAGGAACAAAACCAGAGCCCAAGGACAAAAAGGAAGGCCTGAAGAACAAAACGAGGGCCATAGGAAGAAAACCAGAGCCCGTGGAATAAAACCAGGGCCCGAGGAACCGAACCAGAAACTGAGGAACAAGTCCAGAGCCCGAGGAACAAAACTAGCCCTCGAGGAACAAAACCAGAGCCCAAGGAACAAAACCAGAGCCCGAGGAAAACAACCAGGGCCTGAGGAACCAAGCCAGAGCCCGAGGAACAAAACCACCCCTCGAGGTAAAGAAACAGGGTCCGAGGAAGAAAACCAGAGCCCAAGGAACAAAACCAGAGCCTGAGGAACAAAACCAGAGCCCGAGGAAGAAAACCAGACCTCGATGAAGAAAACCAGAGCCCGAGGAACAGAACCAGAGCCCGAGGAACACAACCAGAGCCCGAGGAAGAAAACCAGACCTCGATGAACAAAACCAGAGCCCGAGGAATAAAACCTGAGCTCAAGGAACAAAACCAGAACCCGAGGAACAAAACGAGAGTTTGAGGAAGAAAACGAGAGCCCGAGGAACAAAACCAGTGCCAAAGGAAGAAAACCAGAGCCCGAGGAAGAAAACCAGAGCCCGAGGAAGAAAACTAGAGCTCTTGGAACAAAACCAGGTGCCGAGGAAGAAAAGGAGAGCCCGAGGAACAAAAACAGAGCCCAAGGAACAAAACCAAAGCCCGAAGAACAATATCAGAGCCCAAGGAACAAAAGGAAACCCCGAGGAAGAAAACCAGGGCCTGAGGAACAAAACTAGAGCTCGAGGAACAAACCCGGAGCCCGAGGAACACAACCAGAGCCCGAGGAACACAACCAGAGCCCGAGGAACAAAAACAGAGCCCGAGAAACAAAACGAGGGCCCGAAGAAGAAAAGGAGAGCTCGAGGAAGAAATCCAGAGCCCGAGCAACAAAACCAGAGCCTGAGGAAGAAAACCAGAGCCCGAGGAAGAAAACCAGAGCCCGAGGAAGAAAACCAGAGCCCGAGGAAGAAAACCAGAGCTCAAGGAACAAAACCAGAACCCGAGGAACAAAACGAGAGTCCGAGGAAGAAAACGAGAGCCCGAGGAACATAACCAGTGCCCAAGGAATAAAACCAGAGCTCGAGGAACAAAACCAGAGCCCAAGGACAAAAAGGAAGGCCTGAAGAACAAAACGAGGGCCATAGGAAGAAAACCAGAGCCCGTGGAATAAAACCAGGGCCCGAGGAACCGAACCAGAAACCGAGGAACAAGTCCAGAGCCCGAGGAACAAAACTAGCCCTCGAGGAACAAAACCAGAGCCCAAGGAACAAAACCAGAGCCCGAGGAAAACAACCAGGGCCTGAGGAACCAAGCCAGAGCCCGAGGAAGAAAACCACCCCTCGAGGTAAAGAAACAGGGTCCGAGGAAGAAAACCAGAGCCCGAGGAAGAAAACCAGAGCCTGAGGAAGAAAACCAGAGCCCGAGGAATAAAACCACACCTCGATGAACAAAACCAGAGCCCGAGGAACAGAACCAGAGCCCGAGGAACAGAACCAGAGCCCGAGGAAGAAAACCAGACCTCGATGAACAAAACCAGAGCCCGAGGAATAAAACCAGAGCTCAAGGAACAAAACAAGAACCCGAGGAACAAAACGAGAGTTCGAGGAAGAAAACGAGAGCCCGAGGAACAAAACCAGTGCCAAAGGAAGAAAACCAGAGCCCGAGGAAGAAAACCAGAGCCCGAGGAAGAAAACTAGAGCTCTTGGAACAAAACCAGGTGCCGAGGAAGAAAAGGAGAGCCCGAGGAACACAAACAGAGCCCGAGGAACAAAACCAAAGCCCGAAGAACAATATCAGAGCCCAAGGAACAAAAGGAAACCCCGAGGAAGAAAACCAGGGCCTGAGGAACAAAACTAGAGCTCGAGGAACAAACCCGGAGCCCGAGGAACACAACCAGAGCCCGAGGAACACAACCAGAGCCCGAGGAACATAAACAGAGCCCGAGAAACAAAACGAGGGCCCGAAGAAGAAAAGGAGAGCTCGAGGAAGAAATCCAGAGCCCGAGCAACAAAACCAGAGCCCGAGGAAGAAAACCAGAGCCCGAGGAAGAAAACCAGAGCCCGAGGAAGAAAACCAGAGCTCAAGGAACAAAACCAGAACCCGAGGAACAAAACGAGAGTCCGAGGAAGAAAACGAGAGTCCGAGGAACATAACCAGTGCCCAAGGAATAAAACCAGAGCTCGAGGAACAAAACCAGAGTCCAAGGACAAAAAGGAAGGCCTGAAGAACAAAACGAGGGCCATAGGAAGAAAACCAGAGCCCGTGGAATAAAACCAGGGCCCGAGGAACCGAACCAGAAACCGAGGAACAAGTCCAGAGCCCGAGGAACAAAACTAGCCCTCGAGGAACAAAACCAGAGCCCAAGGAACAAAACCAGAGCCCGAGGAAAACAACCAGGGCCTGAGGAACCAAGCCAGAGCCCGAGGAAGAAAACCACCCCTCGAGGTAAAGAAACAGGGTCCGAGGAAGAAAACCAGAGCCCGAGGAACAAAACCAGAGCCTGAGGAACAAAACCAGAGCCCGAGGAAGAAAACAAGCCCTCGATGAACAAAACCAGAGCCTGAGGAACAGAACCAGAGCCCGAGGAACACAACCAGAGCCCGAGGAAGAAAACCAGACCTCGATGAACAAAACCAGAGCCCGAGGAATAAAACCAGAGCTCGAGGAACAAAACCAGAACCCGAGGAACAAAACGAGAGTTCGAGGAAGAAAACGAGAGCCCGAGGAACAAAACCACCCCTCGAGGTAAAGAAACAGGGTCCGAGGAAGAAAACCAGAGCCCAAGGAACAAAACCAGAGCCTGAGGAACAAAACCAGAGCCCGAGGAAGAAAACCAGACCTCGATGAAGAAAACCAGAGCCCGAGGAACACAACCAGAGCCCGAGGAACACAACCAGAGCCCGAGGAAGAAAACCAGACCTCGATGAACAAAACCAGAGCCCGAGGAATAAAACCTGAGCTCAAGGAACAAAACCAGAACCCGAGGAACAAAACGAGAGTTTGAGGAAGAAAACGAGAGCCCGAGGAACAAAACCAGTGCCAAAGGAAGAAAACCAGAGCCCGAGGAAGAAAACCAGAGCCCGAGGAAGAAAACTAGAGCTCTTGGAACAAAACCAGGTGCCGAGGAAGAAAAGGAGAGCCCGAGGAACAAAAACAGAGCCCAAGGAACAAAACCAAAGCCCGAAGAACAATATCAGAGCCCAAGGAACAAAAGGAAACCCCGAGGAAGAAAACCAGGGCCTGAGGAACAAAACTAGAGCTCGAGGAACAAACCCGGAGCCCGAGGACCACAACCAGAGCCCGAGGAACACAACCAGAGCCCGAGGAACAAAAACAGAGCCCGAGAAACAAAACGAGGGCCCGAAGAAGAAAAGGAGAGCTCGAGGAAGAAATCCAGAGCCCGAGCAACAAAACCAGAGCCTGAGGAAGAAAACCAGAGCCCGAGGAAGAAAACCAGAGCCCGAGGAAGAAAACCAGAGCCCGAGGAAGAAAACCAGAGCTCAAGGAACAAAACCAGAACCCGAGGAACAAAACGAGAGTCCGAGGAAGAAAACGAGAGCCCGAGGAACATAACCAGTGCCCAAGGAATAAAACCAGAGCTCGAGGAACAAAACCAGAGCCCAAGGACAAAAAGGAAGGCCTGAAGAACAAAACGAGGGCCATAGGAAGAAAACCAGAGCCCGTGGAATAAAACCAGGGCCCGAGGAACCGAACCAGAAACCGAGGAACAAGTCCAGAGCCCGAGGAACAAAACTAGCCCTCGAGGAACAAAACCAGAGCCCAAGGAACAAAACCAGAGCCCGAGGAAAACAACCAGGGCCTGAGGAACCAAGCCAGAGCCCGAGGAAGAAAACCACCCCTCGAGGTAAAGAAACAGGGTCCGAGGAAGAAAACCAGAGCCCGAGGAAGAAAACCAGAGCCTGAGGAAGAAAACCAGAGCCCGAGGAATAAAACCACACCTCGATGAACAAAACCAGAGGCCGAGGAACAGAACCAGAGCCCGAGGAACAGAACCAGAGCCCGAGGAAGAAAACCAGACCTCGATGAACAAAACCAGAGCCCGAGGAATAAAACCAGAGCTCAAGGAACAAAACAAGAACCCGAGGAACAAAACGAGAGTTCGAGGAAGAAAACGAGAGCCCGAGGAACAAAACCAGTGCCAAAGGAAGAAAACCAGAGCCCGAGGAAGAAAACCAGAGCCCGAGGAAGAAAACTAGAGCTCTTGGAACAAAACCAGGTGCCGAGGAAGAAAAGGAGAGCCCGAGGAACACAAACAGAGCCCGAGGAACAAAACCAAAGCCCGAAGAACAATATCAGAGCCCAAGGAACAAAAGGAAACCCCGAGGAAGAAAACCAGGGCCTGAGGAACAAAACTAGAGCTCGAGGAACAAACCCGGAGCCCGAGGAACACAACCAGAGCCCGAGGAACACAACCAGAGCCCGAGGAACATAAACAGAGCCCGAGAAACAAAACGAGGGCCCGAAGAAGAAAAGGAGAGCTCGAGGAAGAAATCCAGAGCCCGAGCAACAAAACCAGAGCCCGAGGAAGAAAACCAGAGCCCGAGGAAGAAAACCAGAGCCCGAGGAAGAAAACCAGAGCTCAAGGAACAAAACCAGAACCCGAGGAACAAAACGAGAGTCCGAGGAAGAAAACGAGAGTCCGAGGAACATAACCAGTGCCCAAGGAATAAAACCAGAGCTCGAGGAACAAAACCAGAGTCCAAGGACAAAAAGGAAGGCCTGAAGAACAAAACGAGGGCCATAGGAAGAAAACCAGAGCCCGTGGAATAAAACCAGGGCCCGAGGAACCGAACCAGAAACCGAGGAACAAGTCCAGAGCCCGAGGAACAAAACTAGCCCTCGAGGAACAAAACCAGAGCCCAAGGAACAAAACCAGAGCCCGAGGAAAACAACCAGGGCCTGAGGAACCAAGCCAGAGCCCGAGGAAGAAAACCACCCCTCGAGGTAAAGAAACAGGGTCCGAGGAAGAAAACCAGAGCCCGAGGAACAAAACCAGAGCCTGAGGAACAAAACCAGAGCCCGAGGAAGAAAACAAGCCCTCGATGAACAAAACCAGAGCCTGAGGAACAGAACCAGAGCCCGAGGAACACAACCAGAGCCCGAGGAAGAAAACCAGACCTCGATGAACAAAACCAGAGCCCGAGGAATAAAACCAGAGCTCGAGGAACAAAACCAGAACCCGAGGAACAAAACGAGAGTTCGAGGAAGAAAACGAGAGCCCGAGGAACAAAACCAGTGCCAAAGGAAGAAAACCAGAGCCCGAGGAAGAAAACCAGAGCCCGAGGAAGAAAACTAGAGCTCTTGGAACAAAACCAGGTGCCGAGGAAGAAAAGGAGAGCCCGAGGAAAACAAACAGAGCCCGAGGACCAAAACCAAAGCCCGAAGAACAATATCAGAGCCCAAGGAAGAAAAGGAAACCCCGAGGAAGAAAGCCAGGGCCTGAGGAACAAAACTAGAGCTCGAGGAACAAACCCGGAGCCCGAGGAACACAACCAGAGCCCGAGGAACAGAACCAGAGCCCGAGGAACAAAAACAGAGCCCGAGAAACAAAACTAGGGCCCAAAGACGAAAAGGAGAGCTCGAGGAAGAAATCCAGAGCCCGAGCAACAAAACCAGAGCCTGAGGAAGAAAACCAGAGCCCGAGGAAGAAATCCAGAGCCCGAGCAACAAAACCAGAGCCTGAGGAAGAAAACCAGAGCCCGAGGAAGAAAACCAGAGCTCAAGGAACAAAAGCAGAACCCGAGGAACAAAACGAGAGTCCGAGGAAGAAAACGAGAGTCCGAGGAACATAACCAGTGCCCAAGGAATAAAACCAGAGCTCGAGGAACAAAACCAGAGCCCAAGGACAAAAAGGAAGGCCTGAAGAACAAAACGAGGGCCATAGGAAGAAAACCAGAGCCCATGGAATAAAACCAGGGCCCGAGGAACCGAACCAGAAACCGAGGAACAAGTCCAGAGCCCGAGGAACAAAACTAGCCCTCGAGGAACAAAACCAGAGCCCGAGGAACAAAACCAGAGCCCGAGGAAAACAACCAGGGCCTGAGGAACCAAGCCAGAGCCCGAGGAAGAAAACCACCCCTCGAGGTAAAGAAACAGGGTCCGAGGAAGAAAACCAGAGCCCGAGGAACAAAACCAGAGCCTGAGGAACAAAACCAGAGCCCGAGGAAGAAAACAAGCCCTCGATGAACAAAACCAGAGCCCGAGGAACAGAACCAGAGCCCGAGGAACACAACCAGAGCCCGAGGAAGAAAACCAGACCTCGATGAACAAAACCAGAGCCCGAGGAATAAAACCAGAGCTCGAGGAACAAAACCAGAACCCGAGGAACAAAACGAGAGTTCGAGGAAGAAAACGAGAGCCCGAGGAACAAAACCAGTGCCAAAGGAAGAAAACCAGAGCCCGAGGAAGAAAACCAGAGCCCGAGGAAGAAAACTAGAGCTCTTGGAACAAAACCAGGTGCCGAGGAAGAAAAGGAGAGCCCGAGGAACACAAACAGAGCCCGAGGACCAAAACCAAAGCCCGAAGAACAATATCAGAGCCCAAGGAACAAAAGGAAACCCCGAGGAAGAAAACCAGGGCCTGAGGAACAAAACTAGAGCTCGAGGAACAAACCCGGAGCCCGAGGAACACAACCAGAGCCCGAGGAACAGAACCAGAGCCCGAGGAACAAAAACAGAGCCCGAGAAACAAAACTAGGGCCCGAAGAAGAAAAGGAGAGCTCGAGGAAGAAATCCAGAGCCCGAGCAACAAAACCAGAGCCTGAGGAAGAAAACCAGAGCCCGAGGAAGAAATCCAGAGCCCGAGCAACAAAACCAGAGCCTGAGGAAGAAAACCAGAGCCCGAGGAAGAAAACCAGAGCTCAAGGAACAAAACCAGACCCCGAGGAACAAAACGAGAGTCCGAGGAAGAAAACGAGAGTCCGAGGAACATAACCACTGCCCAAGGAATAAAACCAGAGCTCGAGGAACAAAACCAGAGCCCAAGGACAAAAAGGAAGGCCTGAAGAACAAAACGAGGGCCATAGGAAGAAAACCAGAGCCCATGGAATAAAACCAGGGCCCGAGGAACCGAACCAGAAACCGAGGAACAAGTCCAGAGCCCGAGGAACAAAACTAGCCCTCGAGGAACAAAACCAGAGCCCGAGGAACAAAACCAGAGCCCGAGGAAAACAACCAGGGCCTGAGGAACCAAGCCAGAGCCCGAGGAAGAAAACCACCCCTCGAGGTAAAGAAACAGGGTCCGAGGAAGAAAACCAGAGCCCGAGGAACAAAACCAGAGCCTGAGGAACAAAACCAGAGCCCGAGGAAGAAAACAAGCCCTCGATGAACAAAACCAGAGCCCGAGGAACAGAACCAGAGCCCGAGGAACACAACCAGAGCCCGAGGAAGAAAACCAGACCTCGATGAACAAAACCAGAGCCCGAGGAATAAAACCAGAGCTCAAGGAACAAAACCAGAACCCGAGGAACAAAACGAGAGTTCGAGGAAGAAAACGAGAGCCCGAGGAACAAAACCAGTGCCAAAGGAAGAAAACCAGAGCCCGAGGAAGAAAACCAGAGCCCGAGGAAGAAAACTAGAGCTCTTGGAACAAAACCAGGTGCCGAGGAAGAAAAGGAGAGCCCGAGGAACAAAAACAGAGCCCGAGGAACAAAACCAAAGCCCGAAGAACAATATCAGAGCCCAAGGAACAAAAGGAAACCCGAAGGAAGAAAACCAGGGCCTGAGGAACAAAACTAGAGCTCGAGGAACAAACCCGGAGTCCGAGGAACACAACCAGAGCCCGAGGAACAGAACCAGAGCCCGAGGACCAAAACCAAAGCCCGAAGAACAATATCAGAGCCCAAGGAACAAAAGGAAACCCCGAGGAAGAAAACCAGGGCCTGAGGAACAAAACTAGAGCTCGAGGAACAAACCCGGAGCCCGAGGAACACAACCAGAGCCCGAGGAACAGAACCAGAGCCCGAGGAACAAAAACAGAGCCCGAGAAACAAAACTAGGGCCCAAAGAAGAAAAGGAGAGCTCGAGGAAGAAATCCAGAGCCCGAGCAACAAAACCAGAGCCTGAGGAAGAAAACCAGAGCCCGAGGAAGAAAACCAGAGCCCGAGGAAGAAAACCAGAGCCCGAGGAAGAAAACCAGAGCTCAAGGAACAAAACCAGAACCCAAGGAAAAAAACGAGAGTCCGAGGAAGAAAACGAGAGCCCGAGGAACATAACCAGTGCCCAAGGAATAAAACCAGAGCTCGAGGAACAAAACCAGAGCCCAAGGACAAAAAGGAAGGCCTGAAGAACAAAACGAGGGCCATAGGAAGAAAACCAGAGCCCGTGGAATAAAACCAGGGCCCGAGGAACCGAACCAGAAACGGAGGAACAAGTCCAGAGCCCGAGGAACAAAACTAGCCCTCGAGGAACAAAACCAGAGCCCGAGGAACAAAACCAGAGCCCGAGGAAAACAATCAGGGCCTGAGGAACCAAGCCAGAGCCCGAGGAAGAAAACCACCCCTCGAGGTAAAGAAACAGGGTCCGAGGAAGAAAACCAGAGCCCGAGGAACAAAACCAGAGCCTGAGGAACAAAACCAGAGCCCGAGGAAGAAAACAAGCCCTCGATGAACAAAACCAGAGCCTGAGGAACAGAACCAGAGCCCAAGGAACACAACCAGAGCCCGAGGAAGAAAACCAGACCTCGATGAACAAAACCAGAGCCCAAGGAATAAAACCAGAGCTCGAGGAACAAAACCAGAACCCGAGGAACAAAAAGAGAGTTCGAGGAAGAAAACGAGAGCCCGAGGAACAAAACCAGTGCCAAAGGAAGAAAACCAGAGCCCGAGGAAGAAAACCAGAGCCCGAGGAAGAAAACTAGAGCTCTTGGAACAAAACCAGGTGCCGAGGAAGAAAAGGAGAGCCCGAGGAACAAAAACAGAGCCCGAGAAACAAAACTAGGGCCCAAAGAAGAAAAGGAGAGCTCGAGGAAGAAATCCAGAGCCCGAGCAACAAAACCAGATCCTGAGGAAGAAAACCAGAGCCCGAGGAAGAAAACCAGAGCCTGAGGAAGAAAACCAGAGCCCGAGGAAGAAAACCAGAGCCTGAGGAAGAAAACCAGAGCCCGAGGAAGAAAACCAGAGCTCAAGGAACAAAACCAGAACCCGAGGAAAAAAACGAGAGTCCGAGGAATAAAACCAGAGCTCGAGGAACAAAACCAGAGCCTGAGGAACAAAACCAGAGCCCGAGGAAGAAAACAAGCCCTCGATGAACAAAACCAGAGACTGAGGAACACAACCAGAGCCCGAGGAACACAACCAGAGCCCGAGGAAGAAAACCAGACCTCGATGAACAAAAACAGAGCCCAAGGAATAAAACCAGAGCTCGAGGAACAAAACCAGAACCCGAGGAACAAAACGAGAGTTCGAGGAAGAAAACGAGAGCCCGAGGAACAAAACCAGTGCCAAAGGAAGAAAACCAGAGCCCGAGGAAGAAAAGCAGAGCCCGAGGAAGAAAACCAGAGCCCGAGGAAGAAAACTAGAGCTCTTGGAACAAAACCAGATGCCGAGAAAGAAAAGGAGAGCCCGAGGAACAAAAACAGAGCCCGAGGAACAAAACCAAAGCCCGAAGAATAATATCAGAGCCCAAGGAACAAAAGGAAACCCCGAGGAAGAAAACCAGGGCCTGAGGAACAAAACTAGAGCTCGAGGAACAAACCCGGAGCCCGAGGAACACAACCAGAGCCCGAGGAACAGAACCAGAGCCCGAGGAATAAAAACAGAGCCCGAGAAACAAAACTAGGGCCCAAAGAAGAAAAGGAGAGCTCGAGGAAGAAATCCAGAGCCCGAGCAACAAAACCAGAGCCTGAGGAAGAAAACCAGAGCCCGAGGAAGAAAACCAGAGCCCGAGGAAGAAAACCAGAGCTCAAGGAACAAAACCAGAACCTGAGGAAAAAAACGAGAGTCCGAGGAAGAAAACGAGAGCCCGAGGAACATAACCAGTGCCCAAGGAATAAAACCAGAGCTCGAGGAACAAAACCAGAGCCCAAGGACAAAAAGGAAGGCCTGAAGAACAAAACGAGGGCCATAGGAAGAAAACCAGAGCCCGTGGAATAAAACCAGGGCCCGAGGAACCGAACCAGAAACCGAGGAACAAGTCCAGAGCCCGAGGAACAAAACTAGCCCTCGAGGAACAAAACCAGAGCCTGAGGAACAAAACCAGAGCCCGAGGAAGAAAACAAGCCCTCGATGAACAAAACCAGAGACTGAGGAACAGAACCAGAGCCCGAGGAACACAACCAGAGCCCGAGGAAGAAAACCAGACCTCGATGAACAAAAACAGAGCCCAAGGAATAAAACCAGAGCTCGAGGAACAAAACCAGAACCCGAGGAACAAAACGAGAGTTCGAGGAAGAAAACGAGAGCCCGAGGAACAAAACCAGTGCCAAAGGAAGAAAACCAGAGCCCGAGGAAGAAAACCAGAGCCCGAGGAAGAAAACCAGAGCCCGAGGAAGAAAACTAGAGCTCTTGGAACAAAACCAGATGCCGAGAAAGAAAAGGAGAGCCCGAGGAACAAAAACAGAGCCCGAGGAACAAAACCAAAGCCCGAAGAATAATATCAGAGCCCAAGGAACAAAAGGAAACCCCGAGGAAGAAAACCAGGCCTGAGGAACAAAACTAGAGCTCGAGGAACAAACCCGGAGCCCGAGGAACACAACCAGAGCCCGAGGAACAGAACCAGAGCCCGAGGAATAAAAACAGAGCCCGAGAAACAAAACTAGGGCCCAAAGAAGAAAAGGAGAGCTCGAGGAAGAAATCCAGAGCCCGAGCAACAAAACCAGAGCCTGAGGAAGAAAACCAGAGCCCGAGGAAGAAAACCAGAGCCCGAGGAAGAAAACCAGAGCTCAAGGAACAAAACCAGAACCTGAGGAAAAAAACGAGAGTCCGAGGAAGAAAACGAGAGCCCGAGGAACATAACCAGTGCCCAAGGAATAAAACCAGAGCTCGAGGAACAAAACCAGAGCCCAAGGACAAAAAGGAAGGCCTGAAGAACAAAACGAGGGCCATAGGAAGAAAACCAGAGCCCGTGGAATAAAACCAGGGCCCGAGGAACCGAACCAGAAACCGAGGAACAAGTCCAGAGCCCGAGGAACAAAACTAGCCCTCGAGGAACAAAACCAGAGCCCAAGGAACAAAACCAGAGCCCAAGGAAAACAACCAGGGCCTGAGGAACCAAGCCAGAGCCCGAGGAAGAAAACCACCCCTCGAGGTAAAGAAACAGGGTCCGAGGAAGAAAACCAGAGCCCGAGGAAGAAAACCAGAGCCTGAGGAAAAAAACCAGAGCCCGAGGAAGAAAAGAAGCCCTCGATGAACAAAACCAGAGCCCAAGGAATAAAACCAGAGCTCGAGGAACAAAACCAGAACCCGAGGAACAAAACGAGAGTTCGAGGAAGAAAACGAGAGCCCGAGGAACAAAACCAGTGCCAAAGGAAGAAAACCAGAGCCCGAGGAAGAAAACCAGAGCCCGAGGAAGAAAACTAGAGCTCTTGGAACAAAACCAGGTGCCGAGGAAGAAAAGGAGAGCCCGAGGAACACAAACAGAGCCCGAGGACCAAAACCAAAGCCCGAAGAACAATATCAGAGCCCAAGGAACAAAAGGAAACCCCGAGGAAGAAAACCAGGGCCTGAGGAACAAAACTAGAGCTCGAGGAACAAACCTGGAGCCCGAGGAACACAACCAGAGCCCGAGGAACAGAACCAGAGCCCGAGGAACAAAAACAGAGCCCGAGAAAAAAAACTAGGGCCCAAAGAAGAAAAGGAGAGCTCGAGGAAGAAATCCAGAGCCCGAGCAACAAAACCAGAGCCTGAGGAAGAAAACCAGAGCCCGAGGAAGAAATCCAGAGCCCGAGCAACAAAACCAGAGCCTGAGGAAGAAAACCAGAGCCCGAGGAAGAAAACCAGAGCTCAAGGAACAAAAGCAGAACCCGAGGAACAAAACGAGAGTCCGAGGAAGAAAACGAGAGTCCGAGGAACATAACCAGTGCCCAAGGAATAAAACCAGAGCTCGAGGAACAAAACCAGAGCCCAAGGACAAAAAGGAAGGCCTGAAGAACAAAACGAGGGCCATAGGAAGAAAACCAGAGCCCATGGAATAAAACCAGGGCCCGAGGAACCGAACCAGAAACCGAGGAACAAGTCCAGAGCCCGAGGAACAAAACTAGCCCTCGAGGAACAAAACCAGAGCCCGAGGAACAAAACCAGAGCCCGAGGAAAACAACCAGGGCCTGAGGAACCAAGCCAGAGCCCGAGGAAGAAAACCACCCCTCGAGGTAAAGAAACAGGGTCCGAGGAAGAAAACCAGAGCCCGAGGAACAAAACCAGAGCCTGAGGAACAAAACCAGAGCCCGAGGAAGAAAACAAGCCCTCGATGAACAAAACCAGAGCCCGAGGAACAGAACCAGAGCCCGAGGAACAGAACCAGAACCCGAGGAACAAAACCAGACCTCGATGAATAGAACCAGAGCCCGAGGAATAAAACCAGAGCTCAAGGAACTAAACCAGAACCCGAGGAACAAAACGAGAGTTCGAGGAAGAAAACGAGAGCCCGAGGAACAAAACCAGTGCCAAAGGAAGAAAACCAGAGCCCGAGGAAGAAAACGAGAGCCCGAGGAAGAAAACTAGAGCTCTTGGAACAAAACCAGGTGCCGAGGAAGAAAAGGAGAGCCCGAGGAACAAAAACAGAGCCCGAGGAACAAAACCAAAGCCCGAAGAACAATATCAGAGCCCAAGGAACAAAAGGAAACCCCGAGGAAGAAAACCAGGGCCTGAGGAACAAAACTAGAGCTCGAGGAACAAACCCGGAGCCCGAGGACCACAACCAGAGCCCGAGGAACAGAACCAGAGCCCGAGGACCAAAACCAAAGCCCGAAGAACAATATCAGAGCCCAAGGAACAAAAGGAAACCCCGAGGAAGAAAACCAGGGCCTGAGGAACAAAACTAGAGCTCGAGGAACAAACCCGGAGCCCGAGGAACACAACCAGAGCCCGAGGAACAGAACCAGAGCCCGAGGAACAAAAACAGAGCCCGAGAAACAAAACTAGGGCCCAAAGAAGAAAAGGAGAGCTCGAGGAAGAAATCCAGAGCCCGAGCAACAAAACCAGAGCCTGAGGAAGAAAACCAGAGCCCGAGGAAGAAAACCAGAGCCCGAGGAAGAAAACCAGACCTCAAAAAACAAAACCAGAACCCGTGGAACAAAACGAGAGTCCGAGGAAGAAAACGAGAGCCCGAGGAACATAACCAGTGCCCAAGGAATAAAACCAGAGCTCGAGGAACAAAACCAGAGCCTGAGGAACAAAACCAGAGCCCGAGGAAGAAAACAAGCCCTCGATGAAAAAAACCAGAGCCTGAGGAACAGAACCAGAGCCCGAGGAACACAACCAGAGCCCGAGGAAGAAAACCAGACCTCGATGAACAAAAACAGAGCCCAAGGAATAAAACCAGAGCTCGAGGAACAAAACCAGAACCCGAGGAACAAAACGAGAGTTCGAGGAAGAAAACGAGAGCCCGAGGAACAAAACCAGTGCCAAAGGAAGAAAACCAGGGCCCGAGGAAGAAAAGCAGAGCCCGAGGAAGAAAACCAGAGCCCGAGGAAAAATATCAGAGCCCAAGGAACAAAAGGAAACCCCGAGGAAGAAAACCAGGGCCTGAGGAACAAAACTAGAGCTCGAGGAACAAACCCGGAGCCCGAGGAACACGACCAGAGCCCGAGGAACACAACCAGAGGCCGAGGAACAAAAACAGAGCCCGAGGAACAAAAGGAAACCCCGAGGAAGAAAACCAGGGCCTGAGGAAAAAAACTAGAGCTCGAGGAACAAACCCGGAGCTCGAGGAACAAACCCGGAGCCCGCGGAACACAACCAGAGCCCGAGGAACAAAAACAGAGCCCGAGGAACAAAAACAGACCTCGATGAACAAAACCAGAGCCTGAGGAACAGAACCAGAGCCCGAGGAACACAACCAGAGCCCGAAGAACAATATCAGAGCCCAAGGAACAAAAGGAAACCCCGAGGAAGAAAACCAGGGCCTGAGGAACAAAACTAGAGCTCGAGGAACAAACCCGGAGCCCGAGGAACACAACCAGAGCCCGAGGAACAAAAACAGAGCCCGAGGAACAAAACTAGGGCCCGAAGAAGAAAAGGAGAGCTCAAGGAAGAAATCCAGAGCCCGAGCAACAAAACCAGAGCCTGAGGAAGAAAACCAGAGCCCGAGGAAGAAAACCAGACCCCAAGGAAGAAAACCAGACCTCAAGGAACAAAACCAGAACCCGAGGAAGAAAACGAGAGCCCGAGGAACATAACCAGTGCCCAAGGAATAAAACCAGAGCTCGAGGAACAAATCCAGAGCCCAAGGACAAAAAGGAAGGCCTGAAGAACAAAACGAGGGCCATAGGAAGAAAACCAGAGCCCGTGGAATAAAACCAGGGCCCGAGGAACCGAACCAGAAACCGAGGAACAAGTCCAGAGCCCGAGGAAAAAAACTAGCCCTCGAGGAACACAACCAGAGCCCGAGGAAGAAAACCAGACCTCGATGAACAAAACCAGAGCCCGAGGAATAAAACCAGAGATCAAGGAACAAAACCAGAACCCGAGGAACAAAACGAGAGTTCGAGGAAGAAAACGAGAGCCCGAGGAACAAAACCAGTGCCAAAGGAAGAAAACGAGAGCCCGAGGAAGAAAACCAGAGCCCGAGGAAGAAAACTAGAGCTCTTGGAACAAAACCAGGTGCCGAGGAAGAAAACCAGAGCCCGAGGAACAAAAACAGAGCCCGAGGAACAAAACCAAAGCCCGAAGAACAATATCAGAGCCCAAGGAACAAAAGGAAACCCCGAGGAAGAAAACCAGGGCCTGAGGAACAAAACCAGAGCTCGAGGAACAAACCCGGAGCCCAAGGAACACAACCAGAGCCCGAGGAACACAACCAGAGCCCGAGGAACAAAAACAGAGCCCGAGGAACAAAAGGAAACCCCGAGGAAGAAAACCAGGGCCTGAGGAACAAAACTAGAGCTCGAGGAACAAACCCGGAGCCCGAGGAACACAACCAGAGCCCGAGGAACAAAAACAGAGCCCGAGGAACAAAACTAGGGCCCGAAGAAGAAAAGGAGAGCTCGAGGAAGAAATCCAGAGCCTGAGCAACAAAACCAGAGCCTGAGGAAGAAAACCATAGCCCAAGGAAGAAAACCAGAGCCCGAGGAAGAAAACCAGAGCTCAAGGAACAAAACAAGAACCCGAGGAACAAAACGAGAGTCCGAGGAAGAAAACGAGAGCCCGAGGAACAAAACCAGTGCCAAAGGAATAAAACCAGAGCCCGAGGAAGAAAACCAGAGCCCGAGGAAGAAAACTAGAGCTCTTGGAACAAAACCAGGTGCCGAGGAAGAAAAGGAGAGCCCGAGGAACAAAAACAGAGCCCGAGGAACAAAACCAAAGCCCGAAGAACAATATCAGAGCCCAAGGAACAAAAGGAAACCCCGAGGAAGAAAACCAGGGCCTGAGGAACAAAACTAGAGCTCGAGGAACAAACCCGGAGCCCGAGGAACACAACCAGAGCCCGAGGAACAAAAACAGAGCCCGAGGAACAAAACTAGGGCCCGAAGAAGAAAAGGAGAGCTCGAGGAAGAAATCCAGAGCCCGAGCAACAAAACCAGAGCCTGAGGAAGAAAACCAGAGCCCGAGGAAGAAAACCAGAGCTCAAGGAACAAAACCAGAACCCGAGGAACAAAACGAGAGTCCGAGGAAGAAAACGAGAGCCCGACGAACATAAGCAGTGCCCAAGGAATAAAACCAGAGCTCGAGGAACAAAACCAGAGCCAAAGGACAAAAAGGAAGGCCTGAAGAACAAAACGAGGGCCATAGGAAGAAAACCAGAGCCCGTGGAATAAAACCAGGGCCCGAGGAACCGAACCAGAAACCGAGGAACAAGTACAGAGCCCGAGGAACAACACTAGCCCTCGAGGAACACAACCAGAGCCCGAGGAAGAAAACCAGACCTCGATGAACAAAACCAGAGCCCGAGGAATAAAACCAGAGCTCAAGGAACAAAACCAGAACCCGAGGAACAAAACGAGAGTTCGAGGAAGAAAACGAGAGCCCGAGGAACAAAACCAGTGCCAAAGGAAGAAAACCAGAGCCCGAGGAAGAAAACTAGAGCTCTTGGAACAAAACCAGGTGCCGAGGAAGAAAACCAGAGCCCGAGGAACAAAAACAGAGCCCGAGGAACAAAACCAAAGCCCGAAGAAAAATATCAGAGCCCAAGGAACAAAAGGAAACCCCGAGGAAGAAAACCAGGGCCTGAGGAACAAAACTAGAGCTCGAGGAACAAACCCGGAGCCCGAGGAACACAACCAGAGCCCGAGGAACAAAAACAGAGCCCGAGGAACAAAACTAGGGCCCGAAGAAGAAAAGGAGAGCTCGAGGAAGAAATCCAGAGCCCGAGCAACAAAACCAGAGCCTGAGGAAGAAAACCAGAGCCCGAGGAAGAAAACCAGAGCTCAAGGAACAAAACCAGAACCCGAGGAACAAAACGAGAGTCCGAGGAAGAAAACGAGAGCCCGACGAACATAAGCAGTGCCCAAGGAATAAAACCAGAGCTCGAGGAACAAAACCAGAGCCAAAGGACAAAAAGGAAGGCCTGAAGAACAAAACGAGGGCCATAGGAAGAAAACCAGAGCCCGTGGAATAAAACCAGGGCCCGAGGAACCGAACCAGAAACCGAGGAACAAATCCAGAGCCCGAGAAACAAAACTAGCCCTCGAGGAGCAAAACCAGAGCCCGAGGAATAAAACCAGAGCCCGAGGAAAACAACCAGGGCCTGAGGAACCAAGCCAGAGCCTGAGGAAGAAAACCACCCCTCGAGGTAAAGAAAGAGGGTCCGAGGAAGAAAACCAGAGCCCGAGGAAGAAAACCAGAGCCTGAGGAACAAAACCAGAGTCCGAGGACGAAAACCAGACCTCGATGAACAAAACCAGAGCCCGAGGAACAGAACCAGAGCCCGAGGAACACAACCAGAGCCCGAGGAAGAAAACCAGTCCTCGATGAACAAAACCAGAGCCCGAGGAATAAAACCAGAGCTCGAGGAACAAAACCAGAACCCGAGGAACAAAACGAGAGTTCGAGGAAGAAAACGAGAGCCCGAGGAACAAAACCAGTGCCAAAGGAAGAAAACCAGAGCCCGAGGAAGAAAACCAGAGCCCGAGGAAGAAAACTAGAGCTCTTGGAACAAAACCAGGTGCCGAGGAAGAAAAGGAGAGCCCGAGGAACAAAAACAGAGCCCGAGGAACAAAAGGAAACCCCGAGGAAGAAAACCAGGGCCTGAGGAACAAAACTAGAGCTCGAGGAACAAACCCGGAGCCCGAGGAACACAACCAGAGCCCGAGGAACACAACCAGAGCCCGAGGAACAAAAACAGAGCCCGAGGAACAAAACTAGGGCCCGAAGAAGAAAAGGAGAGCTCGAGGAAGAAATCCAGAGCCTGAGCAACAAAACCAGAGCCTGAGGAAGAAAACCAGAGCCCGAGGAAGAAAACCAGAGCCCGAGGAAGAAAACCAGAGCCCAAGGAAGAAAACCAGAGCCCAAGGAAGAAAACCAGACCTCAAGGAACAAAACCAGAACCCGAGGAACAAAACGAGAGTCCGAGGAAGAAAACGAGAGCCCGAGGAACAAAACCAGTGCCAAAGGAATAAAACCAGAGCCCGAGGAAGAAAACCAGAGCCCGAGGAAGAAAACTAGAGCTCTTGGAACAAAACCAGGTGCCGAGGAAGAAAAGGAGAGCCCGAGGAACAAAAACAGAGCCCGAGGAACAAAACCAAAGCCCGAAGAACAATATCAGAGCCCAAGGAACAAAAGGAAACCCCGAGGAAGAAAACCAGGGCCTGAGGAACAAAACTAGAGCTCGAGGAACAAACCCGGAGCCCGAGGAACACAACCAGAGCCCGAGGAACAAAAACAGAGCCCGAGGAACAAAACTAGGGCCCGAAGAAGAAAAGGAGAGCTCGAGGAAGAAATCCAGAGCCTGAGCAACAAAACCAGAGCCTGAGGAAGAAAACCATAGCCCAAGGAAGAAAACCAGAGCCCGAGGAAGAAAACCAGAGCTCAAGGAACAAAACAAGAACCCGAGGAACAAAACGAGAGTCCGAGGAAGAAAACGAGAGCCCGAGGAACAAAACCAGTGCCAAAGGAATAAAACCAGAGCCCGAGGAAGAAAACCAGAGCCCGAGGAAGAAAACTAGAGCTCTTGGAACAAAACCAGGTGCCGAGGAAGAAAAGGAGAGCCCGAGGAACAAAAACAGAGCCCGAGGAACAAAACCAAAGCCCGAAGAACAATATCAGAGCCCAAGGAACAAAAGGAAACCCCGAGGAAGAAAACCAGGGCCTGAGGAACAAAACTAGAGCTCGAGGAACAAACCCGGAGCCCGAGGAACACAACCAGAGCCCGAGGAACAAAAACAGAGCCCGAGGAACAAAACTAGGGCCCGAAGAAGAAAAGGAGAGCTCGAGGAAGAAATCCAGAGCCCGAGCAACAAAACCAGAGCCTGAGGAAGAAAACCAGAGCCCGAGGAAGAAAACCAGAGCTCAAGGAACAAAACCAGAACCCGAGGAACAAAACGAGAGTCCGAGGAAGAAAACGAGAGCCCGACGAACATAAGCAGTGCCCAAGGAATAAAACCAGAGCTCGAGGAACAAAACCAGAGCCAAAGGACAAAAAGGAAGGCCTGAAGAACAAAACGAGGGCCATAGGAAGAAAACCAGAGCCCGTGGAATAAAACCAGGGCCCGAGGAACCGAACCAGAAACCGAGGAACAAGTACAGAGCCCGAGGAACAACACTAGCCCTCGAGGAACACAACCAGAGCCCGAGGAAGAAAACCAGACCTCGATGAACAAAACCAGAGCCCGAGGAATAAAACCAGAGCTCAAGGAACAAAACCAGAACCCGAGGAACAAAACGAGAGTTCGAGGAAGAAAACGAGAGCCCGAGGAACAAAACCAGTGCCAAAGGAAGAAAACCAGAGCCCGAGGAAGAAAACTAGAGCTCTTGGAACAAAACCAGGTGCCGAGGAAGAAAACCAGAGCCCGAGGAACAAAAACAGAGCCCGAGGAACAAAACCAAAGCCCGAAGAAAAATATCAGAGCCCAAGGAACAAAAGGAAACCCCGAGGAAGAAAACCAGGGCCTGAGGAACAAAACTAGAGCTCGAGGAACAAACCCGGAGCCCGAGGAACACAACCAGAGCCCGAGGAACAAAAACAGAGCCCGAGGAACAAAACTAGGGCCCGAAGAAGAAAAGGAGAGCTCGAGGAAGAAATCCAGAGCCCGAGCAACAAAACCAGAGCCTGAGGAAGAAAACCAGAGCCCGAGGAAGAAAACCAGAGCTCAAGGAACAAAACCAGAACCCGAGGAACAAAACGAGAGTCCGAGGAAGAAAACGAGAGCCCGACGAACATAAGCAGTGCCCAAGGAATAAAACCAGAGCTCGAGGAACAAAACCAGAGCCAAAGGACAAAAAGGAAGGCCTGAAGAACAAAACGAGGGCCATAGGAAGAAAACCAGAGCCCGTGGAATAAAACCAGGGCCCGAGGAACCGAACCAGAAACCGAGGAACAAATCCAGAGCCCGAGAAACAAAACTAGCCCTCGAGGAACAAAACCAGAGCCCGAGGAATAAAACCAGAGCCCGAGGAAAACAACCAGGGCCTGAGGAACCAAGCCAGAGCCTGAGGAAGAAAACCACCCCTCGAGGTAAAGAAACAGGGTCCGAGGAAGAAAACCAGAGCCCGAGGAAGAAAACCAGAGCCTGAGGAACAAAACCAGAGTCCGAGGACGAAAACCAGACCTCGATGAACAAAACCAGAGCCCGAGGAACAGAACCAGAGCCCGAGGAACACAACCAGAGCCCGAGGAAGAAAACCAGACCTCGATGAACAAAACCAGAGCCCGAGGAATAAAACCAGAGCTCGAGGAACAAAACCAGAACCCGAGGAACAAAACGAGAGTTCGAGGAAGAAAACGAGAGCCCGAGGAACAAAACCAGTGCCAAAGGAAGAAAACCAGAGCCCGAGGAAGAAAACCAGAGCCCGAGGAAGAAAACTAGAGCTCTTGGAACAAAACCAGGTGCCGAGGAAGAAAAGGAGAGCCCGAGGAACAAAAACAGAGCCCGAGGAACAAAAGGAAACCCCGAGGAAGAAAACCAGGGCCTGAGGAACAAAACTAGAGCTCGAGGAACAAACCCGGAGCCCGAGGAACACAACCAGAGCCCGAGGAACAAAAACAGAGCCCGAGGAACAAAACTAGGGCCCGAAGAAGAAAAGGAGAGCTCAAGGAAGAAATCCAGAGCCCGAGCAACAAAACCAGAGCCTGAGGAAGAAAACCAGAGCCCGAGGAAGAAAACCAGACCTCAAGGAACAAAACCAGAACCCGAGGAAAAAAACGAGAGTCCGAGGAAGAAAACGAGAGCCCGAGGAACATAACCAGTGCCCAAGGAATAAAACCAGAGCCCGAGGAAGAAAACCAGAGCCCGAGGAAGAAAACTAGAGCTCTTGGAACAAAACCAGGTGCCGAGGAAGAAAAGGAGAGCCCGAGGAACAAAAACAGAGCCCGAGGAACAAAACCAAAGCCCGAAGAAAAATATCAGAGCCCAAGGAACAAAAGGAAACCCCGAGGAAGAAAACCAGGGCCTGAGGAACAAAACTAGAGCTCGAGGAACAAACCCGGAGCCCGAGGAACACGACCAGAGCCCGAGGAACACAACCAGAGGCCGAGGAACAAAAACAGAGCCCGAGGAACAAAAGGAAACCCCGAGGAAGAAAACCAGGGCCTGAGGAAAAAAACTAGAGCTCGAGGAACAAACCCGGAGCTCGAGGAACAAACCCGGAGCCCGCGGAACACAACCAGAGCCCGAGGAACAAAAACAGAGCCCGAGGAACAAAAACAGACCTCGATGAACAAAACCAGAGCCTGAGGAACAGAACCAGAGCCCGAGGAACACAACCAGAGCCCGAAGAACAATATCAGAGCCCAAGGAACAAAAGGAAACCCCGAGGAAGAAAACCAGGGCCTGAGGAACAAAACTAGAGCTCGAGGAACAAACCCGGAGCCCGAGGAACACAACCAGAGCCCGAGGAACAAAAACAGAGCCCGAGGAACAAAACTAGGGCCCGAAGAAGAAAAGGAGAGCTCAAGGAAGAAATCCAGAGCCCGAGCAACAAAACCAGAGCCTGAGGAAGAAAACCAGAGCCCGAGGAAGAAAACCAGACCCCAAGGAAGAAAACCAGACCTCAAGGAACAAAACCAGAACCCGAGGAAGAAAACGAGAGCCCGAGGAACATAACCAGTGCCCAAGGAATAAAACCAGAGCTCGAGGAACAAAACCAGAGCCCAAGGACAAAAAGGAAGGCCTGAAGAACAAAACGAGGGCCATAGGAAGAAAACCAGAGCCCGTGGAATAAAACCAGGGCCCGAGGAACCGAACCAGAAACCGAGGAACAAGTCCAGAGCCCGAGGAACAAAACTAGCCCTCGAGGAACACAACCAGAGCCCGAGGAAGAAAACCAGACCTCGATGAACAAAACCAGAGCCCGAGGAATAAAACCAGAGATCAAGGAACAAAACCAGAACCCGAGGAACAAAACGAGAGTTCGAGGAAGAAAACGAGAGCCCGAGGAACAAAACCAGTGCCAAAGGAAGAAAACGAGAGCCCGAGGAAGAAAACCAGAGCCCGAGGAAGAAAACTAGAGCTCTTGGAACAAAACCAGGTGCCGAGGAAGAAAACCAGAGCCCGAGGAACAAAAACAGAGCCCGAGGAACAAAACCAAAGCCCGAAGAAAAATATCAGAGCCCAAGGAACAAAAGGAAACCCCGAGGAAGAAAACCAGGGCCTGAGGAACAAAACCAGAGCTCGAGGAACAAACCCGGAGCCCAAGGAACACAACCAGAGCCCGAGGAACACAACCAGAGCCCGAGGAACAAAAACAGAGCCCGAGGAACAAAAGGAAACCCCGAGGAAGAAAACCAGGGCCTGAGGAACAAAACTAGAGCTCGAGGAACAAACCCGGAGCCCGAGGAACACAACCAGAGCCCGAGGAACAAAACTAGGGCCCGAAGAAGAAAAGGAGAGCTCGAGGAAGAAATCCAGAGCCCGAGCAACAAAACCAGAGCCTGAGGAAGAAAACCAGAGCCCGAGGAAGAAAACCAGAGCTCAAGGAACAAAACCAGAACCCTAGGAACAAAACGAGAGTCCGAGGAAGAAAACGAGAGCCCGACGAACATAAGCAGTGCCCAAGGAATAAAACCAGAGCTCGAGGAACAAAACCAGAGCCAAAGGAAAAAAAGGAAGGCCTGAAGAACAAAACGAGGGCCATAGGAAGAAAACCAGAGCCCGTGGAATAAAACCAGGGCCCGAGGAACCGAACCAGAAACCGAGGAACAAATCCAGAGCCCGAGAAACAAAACTAGCCCTCGAGGAACAAAACCAGAGCCCGAGGAATAAAACCAGAGCCCGAGGAAAACAACCAGGGCCTGAGGAACCAAGCCAGAGCCTGAGGAAGAAAACCACCCCTCGAGGTAAAGAAACAGGGTCCGAGGAAGAAAACCAGAGCCCGAGGAAGAAAACCAGAGCCTGAGGAACAAAACCAGAGCCCGAGGAAGAAAACCAGACCTCGATGAACAAAACCAGAGCCCGAGGAACAGAACCAGAGCCCGAGGAACACAACCAGAGCCCGAGGAAGAAAACCAGACCTCGATGAACAAAACCAGAGCCCGAGGAATAAAACCAGAGCTCGAGGAACAAAACCAGAACCCGAGGAACAAAACGAGAGTTCGAGGAAGAAAACGAGAGCCCGAGGAACAAAACCAGTGCCAAAGGAAGAAAACCAGAGCCCGAGGAAGAAAACCAGAGCACGAGGAAGAAAACTAGAGCTCTTGGAACAAAACCAGATGTCAAGGAAGAAAAGGAGAGCCCGAGGAACAAAAACAGAGCCCGAGGAACAAAAGGAAACCCCGAGGAAGAAAACCAGGGCCTGAGGAACAAAACTAGAGCTCGAGGAACAAACCCGGAGCCCGAGGAACACAACCAGAGCCCGAGGAACACAACCAGAGCCCGAGGAACAAAAACAGAGCCCGCGGAACAAAACTAGGGCCCGAAGAAGAAAAGGAGAGCTCGAGGAAGAAATCCAGAGCCCGAGCAACAAAACCAGAGCCTGAGGAAGAAAACCAGAGCCCGAGGAAGAAAACCAGAGCTCAAGGAACAAAACCAGAACCCGAGGAACAAAACGAGAGTCCGAGGAAGAAAACGAGAGCCCGACGAACATAAGCAGTGCCCAAGGAATAAAACCAGAGCTCGAGGAACAAAACCAGAGCCAAAGGACAAAAAGGAAGGCCTGAAGAACAAAACGAGGGCCATAGGAAGAAAACCAGAGCCCGTGGAATAAAACCAGGGCCCGAGGAACCGAACCAGAAACCGAGGAACAAATCCAGAGCCCGAGAAACAAAACTAGCCCTCGAGGAACAAAACCAGAGCCCGAGGAATAAAACCAGAGCCCGAGGAAAACAACCAGGGCCTGAGGAACCAAGCCAGAGCCTGAGGAAGAAAACCACCCCTCGAGGTAAAGAAACAGGGTCCGAGGAAGAAAACCAGAGCCCGAGGAAGAAAACCAGAGCCTGAGGAACAAAACCAGAGTCCGAGGACGAAAACCAGACCTCGATGAACAAAACCAGAGCCCGAGGAACAGAACCAGAGCCCGAGGAACACAACCAGAGCCCGAGGAAGAAAACCAGACCTCGATGAACAAAACCAGAGCCCGAGGAATAAAACCAGAGCTCGAGGAACAAAACCAGAACCCGAGGAACAAAACGAGAGTTCGAGGAAGAAAACGAGAGCCCGAGGAACAAAACCAGTGCCAAAGGAAGAAAACCAGAGCCCGAGGAAGAAAACCAGAGCCCGAGGAAGAAAACTAGAGCTCTTGGAACAAAACCAGGTGCCGAGGAAGAAAAGGAGAGCCCGAGGAACAAAAACAGAGCCCGAGGAACAAAAGGAAACCCCGAGGAAGAAAACCAGGGCCTGAGGAACAAAACTAGAGCTCGAGGAACAAACCCGGAGCCCGAGGAACACAACCAGAGCCCGAGGAACACAACCAGAGCCCGAGGAACAAAAACAGAGCCCGAGGAACAAAACTAGGGCCCGAAGAAGAAAAGGAGAGCTCGAGGAAGAAATCCAGAGCCTGAGCAACAAAACCAGAGCCTGAGGAAGAAAACCAGAGCCCGAGGAAGAAAACCAGAGCCCGAGGAAGAAAACCAGAGCCCAAGGAAGAAAACCAGACCTCAAGGAACAAAACCAGAACCCGAGGAACAAAACGAGAGTCCGAGGAAGAAAACGAGAGCCCGAGGAACAAAACCAGTGCCAAAGGAATAAAACCAGAGCCCGAGGAAGAAAACCAGAGCCCGAGGAAGAAAACTAGAGCTCTTGGAACAAAACCAGGTGCCGAGGAAGAAAAGGAGAGCCCGAGGAACAAAAACAGAGCCCGAGGAACAAAACCAAAGCCCGAAGAACAATATCAGAGCCCAAGGAACAAAAGGAAACCCCGAGGAAGAAAACCAGGGCCTGAGGAACAAAACTAGAGCTCGAGGAACAAACCCGGAGCCCGAGGAACACAACCAGAGCCCGAGGAACAAAAACAGAGCCCGAGGAACAAAACTAGGGCCCGAAGAAGAAAAGGAGAGCTCGAGGAAGAAATCCAGAGCCTGAGCAACAAAACCAGAGCCTGAGGAAGAAAACCATAGCCCAAGGAAGAAAACCAGAGCCCGAGGAAGAAAACCAGAGCTCAAGGAACAAAACAAGAACCCGAGGAACAAAACGAGAGTCCGAGGAAGAAAACGAGAGCCCGAGGAACAAAACCAGTGCCAAAGGAATAAAACCAGAGCCCGAGGAAGAAAACCAGAGCCCGAGGAAGAAAACTAGAGCTCTTGGAACAAAACCAGGTGCCGAGGAAGAAAAGGAGAGCCCGAGGAACAAAAACAGAGCCCGAGGAACAAAACCAAAGCCCGAAGAACAATATCAGAGCCCAAGGAACAAAAGGAAACCCCGAGGAAGAAAACCAGGGCCTGAGGAACAAAACTAGAGCTCGAGGAACAAACCCGGAGCCCGAGGAACACAACCAGAGCCCGAGGAACAAAAACAGAGCCCGAGGAACAAAACTAGGGCCCGAAGAAGAAAAGGAGAGCTCGAGGAAGAAATCCAGAGCCCGAGCAACAAAACCAGAGCCTGAGGAAGAAAACCAGAGCCCGAGGAAGAAAACCAGAGCTCAAGGAACAAAACCAGAACCCGAGGAACAAAACGAGAGTCCGAGGAAGAAAACGAGAGCCCGACGAACATAAGCAGTGCCCAAGGAATAAAACCAGAGCTCGAGGAACAAAACCAGAGCCAAAGGACAAAAAGGAAGGCCTGAAGAACAAAACGAGGGCCATAGGAAGAAAACCAGAGCCCGTGGAATAAAACCAGGGCCCGAGGAACCGAACCAGAAACCGAGGAACAAGTACAGAGCCCGAGGAACAACACTAGCCCTCGAGGAACACAACCAGAGCCCGAGGAAGAAAACCAGACCTCGATGAACAAAACCAGAGCCCGAGGAATAAAACCAGAGCTCAAGGAACAAAACCAGAACCCGAGGAACAAAACGAGAGTTCGAGGAAGAAAACGAGAGCCCGAGGAACAAAACCAGTGCCAAAGGAAGAAAACCAGAGCCCGAGGAAGAAAACTAGAGCTCTTGGAACAAAACCAGGTGCCGAGGAAGAAAACCAGAGCCCGAGGAACAAAAACAGAGCCCGAGGAACAAAACCAAAGCCCGAAGAAAAATATCAGAGCCCAAGGAACAAAAGGAAACCCCGAGGAAGAAAACCAGGGCCTGAGGAACAAAACTAGAGCTCGAGGAACAAACCCGGAGCCCGAGGAACACAACCAGAGCCCGAGGAACAAAAACAGAGCCCGAGGAACAAAACTAGGGCCCGAAGAAGAAAAGGAGAGCTCGAGGAAGAAATCCAGAGCCCGAGCAACAAAACCAGAGCCTGAGGAAGAAAACCAGAGCCCGAGGAAGAAAACCAGACCTCAAGGAACAAAACCAGAACCCGAGGAACAAAACGAGAGTCCGAGGAAGAAAACGAGAGCCCGACGAACATAAGCAGTGCCCAAGGAATAAAACCAGAGCTCGAGGAACAAAACCAGAGCCAAAGGACAAAAAGGAAGGCCTGAAGAACAAAACGAGGGCCATAGGAAGAAAACCAGAGCCCGTGGAATAAAACCAGGGCCCGAGGAACCGAACCAGAAACCGAGGAACAAATCCAGAGCCCGAGAAACAAAACTAGCCCTCGAGGAACAAAACCAGAGCCCGAGGAATAAAACCAGAGCCCGAGGAAAACAACCAGGGCCTGAGGAACCAAGCCAGAGCCTGAGGAAGAAAACCACCCCTCGAGGTAA